>NW_027187369.1:15760346-15765604 GCF_028583685.1 Petaurus breviceps papuanus
GGGGGGGGGGGGGGGGGGGGGGGGGGGGGGGGGGGAGGGGAGAGGGAAGGGAGGAGTAGGGGTCAACCATAAGCCCCCAGGCCAGGGTTAGAGTTAAAGTTATATAGTATATGTATATGTCTATATATCTATCTAGAAACAATTAATTATTTTATTTCCTAGCAAAATCTTTGAACCCAGGAGTGAATTTAAGCAAGAAAAAAAAATGGTATGGTCATTCATCCTTTGTTTTCAAAGAGGACCATTGACATTATGGGTGATATCTTTACTTGCACATGAATTGGATTTAAATGACAGTTATAACTTTGGGTAGCTTTGCTACAATGCAAACATCTAGGGGTATGCAACTAGTGGATAGAATATATGGGAGACTCTATCCAGGTTCCCTTTAGCTTGGTTTGGATATAATGAACAGGCAGCAAAGAGGTCCACTAGAGAGATGCTGCTTTTCCAGACCAAATGTGGCCTCATGCAGAAAAGGGCAGCATAGCTATAGGGCATCTCTGGAATGAGCAATAGGGTATAAAGTGGTCCCCTACACTACTCAACTGAATTTGCCCCAGATGTCAGTCTGCCTAGTTACCGTTCTGCCCCCATATTTGAAAATGGAGCTCTCTGACAGCTTTAGACCCAGAATACAGTTACCTCAAACCTCTAGTAAATTATAAGATAGCTGATAATTCATGGAGGAGTTCACTGACATTCAATAAGCCAGTTTTGGAGGGGACAGTAGAAAACATGCTAAAGCAGATCTAAAGGCAGATTCTTTGCATCCTTTGGGATCTATCCTCTCCTTGATATGCATATGTTTCTGAATTGGTCTTAATTGAGTCATTTGCCCTATTGAGGGCAGAACCAGGTCTTTAGCATGCCTGACTGAATTATTCTTATGTAGAGAAGAGATAGTGTAGGGGCTATAAAGTTTTTATTACAGAGTTAGGATTCGCTGAATTACATTATTCACAAGTGGGAATCCTCTTTGGGGTGCCAGATTGATAGAAGGAGAGGTCATTCCTTCCCTAGACCTATTCAGAAATGAGCCTCCATTGAGCATCTCAACAAAGGCCAATTAGTATTGATTGTGCCTGCCTGGTTTGCTTGGGATGGACACCTGCCCTGTGGCAATGGGCCCTAGACCACCAACTCATGCCACCTCTGCACTTATCCCATCCCAAAGTCATCTGAGTACAACAGCTGACTGAAAAGCAAACACTCTGCTCTAATCTTTGCTCGGCACCTGCTATATTGAAGACAATCCCATTGCTACAAGGCATGTTTTCTCCTCCCTTCAGTCTTTATGAAATCTGAATCCATTGTAACTGTTGTTAAGGTAAAGCTAATACAGTGATCTTCCCTGTCCTTTAAAAAGAAATCACGTTGACTGACAGTGTACTTTTTCTTGTTGAATTATTTCAGTCACCTTTTTGTGTGTTCTAGTTTGAATATTGTACTATTGACATGTCCATGTATAAAATGCACTTAATTAATATGATTGTGGCTATCAATTGAATGAAAATAATTTCTTTCTTCTTAGGATCCCAGAGCATTTCACAGACATCACATCATTTGTTCCTTTATGAAAATGCTCTGTGGAGAGTGGGTGTTGTTCTCCCCACATTTCTTTGGGGAGCTATAATGATTTAGCAATTATTTAATGAAAAAAACAAAGGTAGAGCCAGATGTGGAGAATGCAGTCCGAAGGGACAGGAAGTAGTCTGTAAGAAGAAGGCTCATAAACATTTGTCCTGCCGTCTGTGCCTACTTTTTTGCTTCTTTGGAGGCAAAGAGTTAATATTTAACCAAGAAACTGATGCCTCAGTGCAGCTGGTAGTGATTCAATGAGAACCCAGCACCCACATGTAGGCACACAATTTCCTCCCTCCTGGGCTTAACATCTGTTCTTTCTTTCTCTCATTTGGCATCTTGGTAAAGGTCCTGGGGGACCCCCATCCATTACCATGAACTGAAAACTGAAATCTGGAGATGTTGTCTTTCTCTCTCCTTTTTTATGAATAGTCAGAGTCCTAAATTGATATTTCAGAAATCAGATCCAATTCATAAATACTGAATTCTGAATGCCTGACTACATTTGATAATCATCTGAGAGTCATTTGACAGATGTTAAAAGTGTAATTTTATGTTGTGCCCAATCTGCATTGAATTACTTGAATAATAGCACATGCTGCATTTATTTTCCTTTCCAAAACAGTAATCAAACACTAGGGAATAGATTTGAGAGAAGAACTCAAGGCGGTATTCATTTTCCTGATAATTGGAAGAGTGACAAATATAATTTATTTTACTTGGGTGCTTCTTCTACAGATATTCCATGGGAAGATCCCCACATCTTCCAGAATGCATCCCTGTGCCTAGCCTTTGTAGTGTTAGGATTTGGAAAGCATTTAATGAGCTTGAGAAACCAGTTTCCCTCCTGGGTCCATATTGTCCAATGGGAACCTGGTGTTTGCAAATACTGATTTGATTGACACATTAATGGATTTGTCTTCCTTCAAAAACTGTCCTTGTGCTATGGTGGTGGAGGGGGAAGGCAAATTGATAAGTTTCTGGTTTATGAGTTAAAGAGGCTCAGCCTCTGTTTAAATGAAATCCCCATGGAAACTTGTATTTCAGAGGTAAAGCTGGAGAAGAAAAGCTGCATGTCAACTTACAAAAGGGACAAGCCATGTACAGACAGACAGAGTGATGGCCTTTACTGGAGAGAATACCACATAGAAAGTTAAGTGGGCAGGTGTTCCCTGGCAGCTTGAGAAGGGAACATCTACAGTCGATTTTTTTTTGCCCAGGCTTTAGTGAAAATTAGTGAGGAAATGAGGGTGAATTGTTGGCTAGAAAATGAAGTCGTCCTTTCAGACCATAGACTAAAGAATTGAAAGATAATTGGGACAGTCCATCATGAAAGCCTAGCGCTCTTTTTTCCATTCACTTAAACCTTGGGGGACGAAGGGGAGGGTCGAGGCTCTGGGAAGGCAAGAAAGCATCTGATATCATACCCTGATTTGAAAATGTTCTATGGCTTCCATTTAGCAAGGCCCTTTGTATATAAAAGTAATGCTCCTAGGGGGACTTCGAAGCGGTATAGCTAAAGAATTGCGCTGTCCTGGCTCTCCCATTTGTCATCACTTCATGTATAGCCTGGTCTTTTACTGCACGTCTCCCTCTTTGCCTTGGGCACAGTAATGAATTCAGCCATTGCAGCCTCTAAGGAGGGGGAATCCTGTCAGATGGAGAACTGGTGGTTTTGTAACTTTGGGAGAGTGGGAGAGAATTTGGGAAATGTTTTTCCTTCCATTAGAGAGCTCATCATTTCAACTTCAGTCAGTGGCTAGGGTTAAGCCATAGGCTTCGGGTGTGTGTGTGTGTGTGTGTGTGTGTGTGTGTGTGTGTGTGTGTGTGCGCGCGCGCGTGTATGTGCATGTGTGTGTGTGTGTGGGTGTGTGTAACCCAGTTTCCTTCTTAGTGGACTGTGTATTGGGAAGTGCTGGGTCTGGCTTCTAGTGCGTGCACTGTCTACTTTTGGAAAAAGGTTTTGAACCTGAGCAAATCACTTTACCTCTCTGGGCCTCAGTTTCTTCATATGTAAAGTGGGTGGGGGTGTACTGGATGTCCTCTAAGGTACCCTTCTAGCTCCAAATTCTGTACTTTTATTCTTTTTAACTCCTTTCCCACTATCTACCTTTTGCTGACTGTTAGGTGACTATATGCTGGAGTCCTGTCATTGGGATCTGACTCTAATAGAACAGAACTCCAGACTATAAGAGCAACTGGATAAATTGTGAAAACCTGAATTTCCTGGGCATTCCTATAGTGGGAAACAATTATAGATCATCATAAACTTAGAACTGGAAGGAACATTAGAGGTTTCTTAGTTTAACCTTCTTATTTTTACATTTGAGGAAACTAAGATTGAGAGAGGAATTATGACTTACCCAGGGCCACATAGCTAGTGAGTGGTCAAGCAGGGATTTTGAATCCTGTCCTCTGACTCCTGACCCTGGAGTTCTTTACACAAAACCACACTGTCCACCCCTACTTAACTGCCTCAATCTAAGACCATAACTGGGAAAGTTGGTATCTGGGGCGGCTATGATGAAATTCTCCCTTGGTTGAGGGAGAGAGGGGTAACAGGGGAGGACCAGAAACTGCCCTGTGAGAAGTGGGAAAAAACAGAGACCATGAGATTTTACTTGAAAGCCCCTGTTAGGGAAGTCTCAGAGTGGGAGAATATCTCCCCAGCAAGTCATCTACTAGCTTCCTATTTTAACTAATTAGTCTTGCTAAGTTCTTTTGTCCCTATACTGCTGAAGCACTGGAAGTGCTGTTGACCTCTAAAGTCAGCACCTTAGGGCATCGTTCTGGTCACCCCAGCCTGGTTATGACTCTGACTGCATCTGCCAGTTTTGCCATAGTGGAGACTCAGACTAGTCTAAGTTCCAGTTGAGCATCCAGTCCATTTCCATAGACTAGATAATCTCTTGTAATGCCTTGTTTCCTTTGTTCTGTCCTATAGACAACAGGATCCATTTATTCGTGATGAATACTATTCAAAAGTAGATACAGCCCTTCCTCCTTATTACATATGGCACCTCTGAGTATTCCAAGATAATGGAAAAGACAGGAATAGAGATGATAGACTATAAGGTGTTACTATCAAGTAATAAGACTTTTAAAAATTAAATATTTTGAGAATTGCCCTCAGATCCAGCTTACAAACTCACTAAGAAAATCAGTGTCCTTATGGAATCACACCTTGTTTTTGAACCAAGAAGATTCCCCAGCTAGATCATCTACTTTTTATATCAGACTTTTTCCCAAGTTACTTTTGACTAGTTTTAAAATTAAATCATAATTGTGACCAATTTTTATAGAGAGGAGATAATGGAACACTCTTCCCTCCTCTCTGTGGAGAGGTGGGAGTCTGGATATGGAATGGTACATATGCTATCAGACATAGTTGCTATGTTACTTTTGCTTAACTTTTGTTACAGAAGAGGGCTCAGTGGCATAGTGGGGAGGTTCGTGGGGCATGTGTGATAGTAATGGCAATTAAAGATTCCCCTGTATTGGCTTGGTTTTCAAATTGATTGTGTTAAAACCCAGAGTTTGTTAATCCCACCTGTGGGATGGGCTTGTTGATGTGAAAAGAAAGTCCTGAACTGGGAGGAGGTGGTGAGGTAGATTTGGAGAGACACTAGAGAGAGGCGGAAGATCTTTTTGGAAGCAGCACCTCGTGGAGAGAG
>NW_027187369.1:15785604-15792002 GCF_028583685.1 Petaurus breviceps papuanus
GGTCTGGAGACTGTCCTGCAGACAGAGTGAATACTGTCCACTGGTGAGGGACAGTGCTGTTATTGCAGGGGTCTGGGAACCTTTCTGTTGGTTCGGAAGCCCTGAAGAAGGATTTCCTTGTTGTATGTTTACAGAAATCCTGGGAGAGGGTTTTGCTGATGTGTTCAGGGGTTCTAGGACTGAGGATGAATTCAAGAAGGGACTGGCAATGTATCTTATGGCCTTGCTAAGCCTTGTCTCCCCAGGAACTAAGATTGCTGAGAACTTGCCTCGTGTCAAGATGAAGAAAAGACCTCCATTTGGGTATTAAGTGCTGTGTTTAAACTTGATGTAACTCTGGGGTAGATTCAATTGTGATCCAGGGGTGGGGAACTTTTGACCTTATGTTTGGAAACTAATCTCCTTTTGAGAAGAGGGGCTTTGTGGTGGACTTAATTAAGGTATAGCCTAGGGGTGGAGAAGTATTTAGAACAGAGACTTTGTAATTGATTGAATGATTGGAAGGTCCTGGGGTGGGGTAGTCCTTGGAGATTATTTAATCACACTTAGTAAATGCTGTATTTTGGAATGATGTCATGTTTTTATCTTCTCTGTTCTTGGTTGGTCACTGAATAAAATGGAGAGCACCTATGCTGGTATTCTGAACCTTGGGAAGTTGCCTTTCCTTGGCATTACATTACACCGTGTAACCTTGAGCAAGTTACTTAACCCTGATTGCTTATAAAAAAAATTTAAAAAAAATAATTGTTGGGAAGACATCAAGCTTTAGTTGGTCTCTTTGCAGTTTCTGCCCAATTGGTCCTGCTTCTTCCCTCCAGGACAAAAAAACCAAGCTGTCTATAGGACAGTTCTTCAGCTATTTCAAGATCATTACCATGTGTTCCTTGAGTCTTCTGTGGGCTAAACATCCCCAATTCTTTCAACTTTTCCTTATCGCTCCCCTCTGTCTCTCTGGTTGGAGGGTGGGGCCCTAAATCCTAAACCTCCATTTAAGGAAAGAGTTTCAGCTCAGATATCTCCTTATTTCTCACCTGGCTACACTGCTTTGGGATTTCTCTAACTGACTTCTTTACCATGATCTTGTATTGGGTGCCTTCTTCCACCCCACCCTGCCCTAATTTTTCTGCTTCCTTTGGTGTGTTATCTTCTCATATTCAATTGGAAGCTCCTTTAGAGCTTTCTTTCTTTTTCCATAGTTGTATCCCCAACTGGAATTTTAGGTTGTCACTTTCTGGATACTGTCCAGCCTGTCAGTGTGATTTCCTTGTGTAAAATGAAATAGGCTAGACATATGCAGCACTTTTTATTAGGTTTTACACCCTGGAAATTTTTTAAAGGCTAACATTGAATTTTTGGCAATAAAAGTAATAAAGGACATTGATTGTGCATATCATTGTATATATACATTGTATACATCACAATAAAGAAACTAAAACTTAACTAAATATAATTTAAAATAAATTATAGCTAAACTTTACCTAAAATAATGTTTGCCTGTGTTTATTTCTATAACACTGCTCTCTCTCCCCTTGATTTTTCAAAGCTCACTGAAAGTGCTGAAGTCATCCATTCTCTTAGTTCTTAGTACTGTCAGATGTAGTACATAGAGGTCTGATAATCTGAATTTCAACTCTCTGGTAGTCATTTTTATAAAATATACTTACCAGGTTATGGGAAGTTCATTCTTTTTACCAGAGAAAATAGAAGCAAAATAAAAGTTGAGTAGTTCTACCTTCTTTCTGTTATACATTATCATTATCTCAGACATCCTAAGCAACATTCCTATTTTTTCTTTGATCTTTCTCTTGCCTCCAACATAAATTTTAAAACCCCCTTTGCTATACTTATCATTTACCATCAGCCTCAGCTTATTCTGAGGTTTAATTTTGCAGATACAATTTTTACAGGGTTATGTCAATCTTTTATTTTTGTCTTCAGTTACCAATATACTTCTCTCTTCCATAATATACATTTTAAAAAATCTTAGCTGAAAAATTAGTGCAACCACATTAATTTCTTTTAAACTACTCCCTTGCCCATCAGTTGGGGAATGGCTATATGGCATATGAATGTGATGGAATACTATTATGCTATTAGAAATGACAATCAGGGTGGTTTCAGAAAAGCCTAAGGCTCATATGAACTGATACAAAGTAAAATGAGCAGAACCAAGAGAACAATGTATACAGTAACAACAATATTATAAAATGATCAATTGTGAATGATGTAGTTATTCTCAGCAATACAATGATCTGAGATAATTCTGAAAGACTTATGATGAAAAATACTGTTCACCTACAGAAGAAAAACTAATGGAGTCTGGATGTAGATCAAAGCATACTTTTCAAATTCTCTTTATGTTTCTTTTGGGGGGAGGGGGTCTGTGTTTTCTTTTGTAATATGACTAATGTGTTTTTCATGACTATGCATGTGTGATCTATAACAAATTGTTTGCCTTCCCAAGGAGAGGGGAGGGGAGGGAAGTAGAGAATTTGGAACTCAGAAATTTTTTTGGAAATGTTAAAAATTGTTTTTACATGTAAGTGAGGGGGGGAAAATAAATTTAAACTACTCTCCCTTATACATAATGTCCATAACAATGTAAATGTAAAGAAAAATGACCACAAATAAATCAAATGTCAATGGTTCAAAATTATAAAGAACCAGCTTGGCCCCAGAGAAAAGATAGGAGAAAATACCTATCACCCCTCCTTTGTAGACATCAGGGGCTTCAGGTATGGAACATTGCATATAACATCAGATTTTTTTTGACATATTGATTGGTTTTGCTGAATTTTTATGTCTTCCTATTTTCAAAAAAATTCTTATTTTAAAATAAAAGATGGTTCTCTGGGAAGGGGAGAGGTAGTGGGGGAAGTCTAAGTGTTGTAAAAACAAAATATATCAATAACAATCCATTTTTTAAAATAAATAGCTCTTCCTTTTCTTTCTCATCAGAATTATTTCCAGATCTTCAGAATTTCTTTCTTTGGAGGTTTCTATCCCTCTTGGATTAACTTTCTCTAGAGAATGTTAGGGCATAGAAGCCTGCTTAGACTTTGAATCCCTTGAAATCTGTTCTACAACAGTCTAGAGTACACAACAGGTTATACCTATCATTCCTCTCCTTTATCACAGATTTTAAGGTGGACTGATCCCTTCCCCCACATTATTTCTGCTTTAACATCTAGTTCTTCCTTAATGATCAGAATAAGGTCCAGAATTGTAGTTATTTCTTTGCTCATCTCTTGAAGAATGAACTTTGTCATTTGGGCCAGCCAAGAATTTGTCAAATGTTCTCCTTTTTGTAAAAAGAGCCCCAGCAGATAACCACATCATTGAAACAACATTCTAGTTACCACTATATTATCACTATACTAGATTTGTGGTCTGTTTCCTGAAATCCACACTTAGTTCCTTCTTATATCCAGGTAGTCTGAAGTATAGTCCCAAATAATATTGCTTTCACTTTCTCCCTCTGTTAATCCTTCCTAAATTACTCTAGGCAGTTTACTTAATGGTAAATTTTGCCTCTCCCTTCAGATTTTGGATTTCTTGACACAACCACAGACTTCTCTACTGTTCATCTCAAGATTTAAAGCAGTAACTGTTTTGGTACTCCTCAGCAGGAAGTCATGAACCATTACTATTCATTTTCTTCCTTTGACCCTTATTTCTGATATCACCTGTGAATCTATGAATATATGTCAGCATTTCTTAGAATTCTTTAGAAACAAGAAGCTGTTTTCTTCTGAGAGTCAAGCTCCCTCCTTGACAAGAAGATCTTTCTACCTATTGCTTGGGTCTAAGTATTTAGTAGTTCTTCCTTTCTTCCAACATCCTTCATCCATCCTATACTTTTTTCTCTTTCTTTTTACCTTGAAGCTCCTCTTCTATTCTTTCAAGGAAATCTTCATTCTCCCCAATAACACATGGAGAGAGTTTCTTCTAGCTTTTTCACCTTCCCTTCTAGAAGGAAAGCTGTTCTGTACTTAGAACATGTGTAACTGTTATTCTCAGCATGGGCGGAAACCCTAATATAGCATGCTCTGTTAAGATCCCTGCAAAATCCCACTTGCCCTCTCTACTTGCTGGAAGCAAGAACCACTGTCTTTACTCATTTTTATTGGTAGCTCTCACAGCCAATCTTTTTGGCAAACTGCTTACTGTCCTCAAAACATTGGAGACATAATTTAAGATAAGAATTACAAGAAAAATATGCAGGTCAGTTATCTAGCTTGAGTGAAGGATAGCAGATGGACAGCCTGGATTCTCCACTAGTATCCAAGAAGTATTAAAAGAAACAGAGGAAAATTTGAGAACATCCTTCATGAAGGCTTTGTGAAAAGCTATGGACAAGAATCATACAAGTGAGAAGACAGGGACAGATCATTATCTGCACTTGTTGAGAGAAAGATTACCCAGTTCATGAGATCACAGATCCATTAAAGTACTTAGTGATTTTCTTATAATAATTCTGTGAAATAGACTGGCTAAATATTGTCCCTATTTTACAGGTATATAAACTGAGACTCAGAAAAGTGAAGTGATTTTTCTCAATTTCACATAGCTAATAAATATTGGAGCTAAAATTTGGATTCAGCACTCCTCTATGCCTTGTAGCCTAAAACAAAAGCCTAGAACCATTAAGTAAATTGCCTAGGGCAACCCAGAAAATTGTAGACATTGCATAGGACCTGGCTTTTAGGTCTACATCTGGTACCAACCAACTCTATGACCTTGGACAAGTCACTTTGACTTCAAAGCAACCTACTATTCTCCTCTGCAAAATGAAGGGGCAAGGCTAAAAAGTCTCTGAGGTCCCTTCTATCTCTGACAGTCTAAATCTACCAGATGAAGAAGATTTCTTTATCTATGAGATCATTACTGCATTAAAAGACTCCATTTCAATCAACAATGTTTATTGATTGTTGATTGATTGGTCCTATAAGAATCAAGATTAGAATGTATGATATCCAAGTGGTCTCCTAAGACCAAGCAGGAAAGCAGTAAAAAGATGGATTTCCTGCTTCAAAATCCAATCATGTCTAAATGACCAGTAGGCATAATTATTCTGTGGGTGCCAATACTGAAAGTATGAGCACTTGAAGGCACTCGTTTTCTGATGTCTATTTGAGACTAAAAGGCTATAAATCAATATTGCATCTGCTCAACAGCCACATAAAAAAATAGTCCAAGTTACTCATAATTAGAGATATACAAATTAAAGTTACTCTGGGATTCCACCTCACACTCACATTGGCAGAAGTGACAAAAAAGAAAAGTGATATGTTAGAGGGGCTGTGGGAAAATAGTTAAATTCATATAATGTTAGTGGAGCTGTGAATTAGTATAGACTTCCTGGAAAACAATTTTTGAAACCATGACCTAAAAGTTACTAAATACTCTTTAACTCAGTGATACTTGTTGCTAGGTCCATACATACCTCAAAGAGATTTTTTTAAAAAATAGGAAAAGGACCCATACGTACACAAATATTTATAGCAGCTCTTTCTGTTGTGGCAAAGCACTAGAAGCTAAGAGGATGGATATCAATTAGAGAACGGCTGAACAAAATTTGGTTTGTGAATTTAATTGAATACTGTTGGGATGATGAAAGTCAGTTTCAGAGATACATGAGAAGACTTTTATAAACTGATGCAGAGTGAAGTAAGCAGAACCAGAAGAACAATTTATATAAGAACAACAGTGTGAAGAGAAGCCACTTTTAAAACTCAAGAATTTAAGAACTCCGATTAATGATCAAGCATGATTACAGAGAACTGATGATTCAGTTTATCTATCTCCTGACAGAGAGGTAATTAACTAAAGATGCAGAATGGGTTATACATTTTTGAACATGACCAGTGTGGGAATTTGTTTTGCTTGACTATCCTTATTTGTCCTAGGGGTTTGGGGATTTTTGTCGTTGTTTTAAAGGTAGAGGGGAGGGGATGGAACAGAGAAAAAAATACCTTTTCATTGAAAATAAAACAAAAATAAAACAGGACAAAAGAAATTGAATGCTGTCAAATATAATTGACATGCTTGGATCTCAAGATGATACTTGAAAAAATAACTCTTCCCTTTTTGCCAAGGTTACAGACTATGTGGAACACTACACATGTCAGACTTTTTGATGTTTGGTTTTTGATGTTTGATGATTGTTTTTGTTTTCTTTCTTTAATCATTTTTATAAAGGATGACTTTGTATGAGGGATAGTGGAGACAAACATTAGTAAATGCAGATGATGCAATGACCAACAGCACTTGCCAAGGATTTTTAATGAAATATTCTATCCACCTCCAAATAGAGATATGATGCATTCAGATTACCCATTGAAGCATATTTTCCTTCCTTCCTTCCTTCCTTCCTTCCTTCCTTCCTTCCTTCCTTC
>NW_027187369.1:15792102-15853875 GCF_028583685.1 Petaurus breviceps papuanus
CCTTCCTTCCTTCCTTCCTTCCTTCCTTCCTTCCTTCCTTCTTTCCTTCCTTCCTTCCTTCCTTCCTTCCTTCCTTCCTTCCTTCCTTCCTTCCTTCCTTCCTTCCTTCCTTCCTTCCTTCTTTCCTGATAAAGCTAATGTAGGAATTGGTTTTGCATGACCATACATATTTGTTGTGGGCTTTGGTACTTTTCTTGTCTTCACAATGGAGAAGGAAGAGGGAGGAAGAGAATTTGGAACTGAAAATAAAATAAAATTGAATTTAAAAAAAGAAATGTAGATGATAGAAAAACAAAAGGTAGTAATAAAAAATATTTTAAATCCACTGCATCTCCTTTCTTTTTACTTTAATTCTTTGTTTAGTTCTTCCCTACCTGTGTGACCTGGTACCTCACCCAAACCTTTCTTATAAATTCCTCAGCTGTAATAGTAAGTCAGAGAACCATTGGGGCACAGTGGATCAGCTAGTGAACAGGGAATCTGGAGACCTGAGTTCTGATCCCAGTTTACCTATGTACTAGCTTTGACCTTTATCAAGTTCCTGCCCCTTTAATGGTCTCTATTTTTCTCTCTGTAAAATAAGGAAGTTATATTTTGTTATTCAGTCCTGTCCAATTTTTCATGACCTCATTTTGGAGTTTTCTTGGCAAAGATATTGGAGTAGCTTGCCATTTCCTTTTCCATCTCATTTTACAGATGAGGAAACTGAGGCAAACAGAGTGAAGTGACTTGCCCAGAGTCATACAACTAGTAAGTTAAGTGTCTGAGGCCAGACTTGAACTCAGGAAGATGAGTCTTCCCAATTCCCTGCCCAGTGCTCTATAAATTGCACTACCTAGCTTCCCACAAAGAAAACCCCAAATGAGGTAGCAAAATTAGAGTAGCTTAACCTTTTTACTCCAAAAGGTCTATGATTCAAATGGCAGTTAGTATTGTTTTCCCTCTATTCTACCAGCTTTATGAGGTACCCCCACCCCATCTCTCTAGCTCCTTCTTTGTGAGGGACAATGAGATGTTCTGACATCTTCTGAAGGGCTGCAGTAGCCTTGGTTTCTCTTCTGAGTAAAGTCTTGGGCTGGTCCTGAGATAAAGATCACTTCAAGAAAGATTAGTACCAAAGGGATTGAAGTACTGTAATGGGCTCTTAGAGCTGGAAGAATAATTGCTCTCACAGAACTAAAAGAACAGTTTGTATGATGACAACATTAGGACTCTGATCGGTACTCTGACAAAGCATGAATACAGAGGACCCATGAGGGTGCTCTTTAGGTGATGAATGTAAAATGCAGAGAGATGTACATGCAGCATAGTCAACATGAAAAACTGACTGGGCATGCATATTGATGTTGAACTTATTGTTGTTCAACTAGCTGAAGGCAGTGGGAGGACAGATTATGAATTCATTTTAAGGTAATCTTTAAAAAAACAATAATTGCTTGCATTTGTTATAAAGTACTTTATAGACATCCCATTGGAGACATATAACAGCTTTATGAAATAGGTGCTATTATTGTCTCCGTTGTATAGATAAGGAAACTGTGTATCAGAAAGTAGGTTGACTGGCCCAGAGTCTTTTTAACCCCTCAAAGAAGGAACTTTATTAAGTCATCTAATCCATGGTTTCTCAATCTTTTTGGTGTCATGGAACCTTCTAGCAGTCTGATGAAGTCTATGGACCCCTTTTCAGAATGAGTACATTTTTTAAAAAATTTATAATTAAATGAAATGTTAGATTTGAGTCAGAAGTTAGTGAAGATAACAATGTAATTTTTCCCCATCCAAGTACACAGACTTCCTGAAATCTAGAGGTCTTGTGGAACCCAGGATAAGAACCCCTAATCTAGTCAAATCTCTTATTTTTTAAAATTAACAAGTAGCTGCTTGTTTTTTTCTCTTCTTCTCATCTCTCTCTTCCAAAAAAGATCAAAAACGGTAGAAAAAAAATCCTTATAATAAATATATATCATCAAGCAAAACAAGCTCCTGCATTTTCTATATTTCCATAATATGTCTTATTCTGCACCCTGAGGCCATCTCTTCTCCATCAGAAGGTGGGTAAAATGCTTTATCATAAGTCCTCTGCAGTGTAGTTGGTCGCTACACTTTCAAAGTTATTCTCTTCACTGTTGTTATGAACAACAGTTGTTAAAAATAGTATTGTAAATTGTTCTACTGTCTCCTCAATTCACTCTGCATCAGTTCGTATAAGTCTTCAGAGGTTTCTTTAAAACTATCCCTTTTAGGACCCACATGTACAAAAATATTTATAGCAGGTCTTTTGTGGTGGTCAAGAACTGGAAATTGAGGGTATGCCCATCAACTGGGGAGTGGCTGAACAAGTTGTGGTATACGAATGTAATGGAATACTATTGTTCCAGAAGAAATGATGAGCAGGCAGATTTCAGAAAATCCTGGAAAGACTTACATGAACTGATGCTGATTGAAGTGAGCAAAACCTGAAAAAAAGATTGTACACAGTAAGAGCAACAGTGTGTAATGACCAACTTTGTTAGACTTACCTCTTCTGAGCAATGCAATGATCTAAGACAATTCCAAAGGATTCATGATGGAGAATACTATCCATATCCAGAGAAAGAACAATGGTGTCTGAATGTAGATTGAAGCATATTACTTTCTTTTTTTGTTTGTTCTTTCTTGTGGTTTTTCCCTTTTGTTCAGATTCTTCTTTCACAGCATGACTAATGTGGAAATATGTTTAATATGATTGCAGATGTATAAGCTATATCAGATTGCATGCTGTCTTGGAGAGGGCAGGGGGGAGGAATTTAGAACTCAAAGTCTTAAAAAATGAATGTTGAAAACTAAAGCTAAATAAATATAATTTTTTAAAAAAGTTAAACAAAAAGGGAAAAAGAAACTATCCCTTTTATAATTTAATTTTTGACTTTTTTCAATTATCAGTAACAATAACTAGCATTTATATACCATCTCCTGTGTACCATGCACTGTACTAAGTGCTTTATAAATATCTCATTTGTTGCTCACAACAGTCCTAGGAGGTAAGTAATATTGTTATCCCCATTTTATATATGAGGAAACCAAGGTAACAAAGGCTAAGTGACTTGCCCAAAGTCACACAGCTAGTAAATGTCTGAGGTTGGATTTGAACTCAGTACTTCCTGACTCCAGGTCTCTGTTCACTGTACACTGGAAAAGAAAAAAAACAAAGCTTTAAAAAAAAAAAACAAATAACCACAGTCAAGCAAAACAAATTCCCATATTAGCCATGTCTAAACATATCTCATTCTGCAAATTAATCTATCACCTCTGCCTGTGAATTTGCCTCTATAAGCAGGTGAGTAGAGTGCATTATCATCAGTCCTGAAATCAAGATTGATCATTGCATTGATCAGAGTTTTTAAATCTCTCAGAATTCTTCATTTTTACAGTTTTAATGGCTTAGTATATATTGTTTTCCCAGTTCTGCTCATTTTATACTGCATCAGTTCTTAGAAGTTTTCCTAAGTTTCTCTGAAACTCTTCAGTTTTTATAATACAATAGTATTTGATTACATTCATATGCCATAATTTGTTCAGCCTTTCCATGATTCATGGGCACCGCTTTAGTTTCTTGTTCTTTGCCCCTACAAAAAGAGCTGCTACAAATACTTTTATGCTTATGGATCCTTTCCCTCTTGCTTTGATTTATTTAGGGTATAGGCCTAATAATGTCATTGGGTCAAAGTGATTAGTGAGACATGTTTTTGAGATTGAGACACAGTTCCAAATTGTTTTCCATAGTGGCTGTATCAATTCACAGCCAACCATGCTACATCGAGCTAGTCTCTTCCACTTTGTTCACCTACCCCCTCTATAGAGAGGATTGGACTCAATTTCTAAGGGCCTTCCTAGTTCTAAATCCAGTGATGCTTGCTTATTCTTTTGAAGAGGGTACCCACTAAGAGGGTTAGGGTTGCTCTGGAGACCCCAAAATACCAACACTCCAGGTCCTGCCAAATGAATTCGATTCGAGTCTTCTCAGCCAAAGAAAAGTAAAATTTATTAAAAGTTCGCTTGCATTAGACACAGAGTAAGTCTGTGCTGGGTCCTTCTATGGCACTCTCACTCTTCCATGGCACTCTCACACTACATGGTATGAGATGGGATCTTATATACAGAAGGTCTGGGAGCAATCTAGGGGTGGTCTAAAGGAGGAGTTTGGGGAGGGTTATCAGGAGGAGTTAATGAGGTCAATGAGTGATTAAGGGTGGGAGGCAGATGAACAATGGAGGGCTAGGCTAGTAACTAAGCTAGTAGTTAGCAGTTAGTAAAATGCCTAATCAAATGAGACAATTTAATCAAGAGTCCAAGGGAAGTTCCCTAAGCCTTTACCTCAAGGACTCAGGGAGAGCTCGAGGTGGCTCATACCTCATCACTTTCACCTTCATCTGCTATATTGTTTCACTTGGTTTTCTGGCCTTGGCCTTTGACCTTGTTTCTATCATTCCCATCCAATGGTAATTTAAGAATAATCTGTGATCCATTCCGTTCTCAGTATTCTCATGGGCATTAGTGAGGTCTGCAAAGTCTCTGAAAGAAACTGCACCATTGATAGCTTTGACACAGCAAATCATTCGATCCATCTGTTCTCAATGGGCAGCATCAGGACAGCTGTCGGATCAGTGAAAAATAGTTTTGCTTTCTTAATTTCAGAAATGATGTCAGCTTGAGCTTTGTGGGCCTACAAGCCGATAAATTCATTGTGGATTTGATTAGCTAAGTGGTCTTTTATTTCAGTCATTGCTTCAGGATATATAATAGGAAAATGTGGGACATTCTGAGCAGCGGGAACGGCTTTTGTGAGCAGCAGCTCTAGGGCCCAAGGTTGGCAGGTGCTGGAAGGTCCTCCCCTTCATCCCTTTAAGGTTCAGCTCAAGTGCCACCTCCTGCACAAAGCCATTCCTGACTCCCCCATCTATTAGTGCTTTAATCTGTGTGTGGATTTTAATCTGTGTGTGCTTTTTATTTGTATTTCTGTGTGTATAAATTACACACACAGAAATGAAATTAACTAAGTTGTTAATATCTTCCCTTCCCTCCCCCATGACTGCTTGGGGGTATTTTGGGTTTGTTTTTGTATTCCCAAGTACCTGGCATATGGACCGATGGATCCAAAGCTGGAAAGATACTCAGACTTAGCTAAGCACATGTCACAGAAAAGGAAACTGAGACTCACAGATGTTAAGTGACTTGCCTCAGTATATGAGTAGCAATGGCAGAAATGGGAAATGAATCCTCTGAATCCAGGGCTAATTCAGCTGTATAGAGAGTGCTTAATAAATGCCAGTGGAATTGAATTGGACTGATGAGAGACCTGAAGTATTTAAAAATGACAAAGAAAATGGGGCGCCCTATAGGGAGCCAGCATTTGAGATGGAAACATGCACCTGAGGGAGACAATGCAGAACAATGCAGATGAGCAGCCAGTTCCTATTCTCCTGCTAGCAGGGGCAAATTAGGGACGCGTTTGTCGTAAACTCCTTTTGACCTTTAAGGTGTCCACAGGTAGGCTCAAGCCTCCAGATTTAGACTCTTTCTCTCTCAGGCTTTCTGCAGACCCATCGCCAAGCCCAGGGGGTTTTTGTGTTTTCTAAACAAAGCCTTTGAGGAGAGTGAGCAAAGGGGGAGGGCCTGAGTTTTGTGGGACAAAGGCCTGGGGCGGGGCCCAATGGAAATACAGTTCAGTGGGCCTGAATTGATATGCTCATCCTTTAAACCCCTAGGGCTAGGAGATCACAGGGCATGAAAGTCCATCAAAGAGCACTTCTCTGCCTTGATCCAATCCTAAGCGCTGGAGCAAGGGAGCGGAAGGTTGGTGGGGGTCTGCTGAGCCCAAGGAGGCTTCTACAGATTAGTGGCAGCCTTTCTTAGGCCCCTTGGAAGCCCTCTGCCCAACAAGTTGTCATTCAGAATTTCCTTACCAGCTTGGTTGGAGCGGGTGGGGGGAGGGAGGGGAGGAGAAAGGAAACCGACAGACTTCTCCTAGCATCAGGCTTGGCAAAAAAAAATGTGTGTTGGGTGGTGATGGGGGGGGGGGCGGGTTTGATGTGGCCCACTGACTGTGGGCTACTTGTTGCTTAATCCTCAGTGGCAAGGTTTGCCTTGCTTGTGATTTCAGACCCTCTCCCCAAGTGTGGCCCCCTTTATGTTGTGTGCAATTTGAGGTCCAGCTAAATAAGCCTGTCTCCGTGGGTCTCCCTCATCCCTGCCACCCCTCCCGCACAGCTAGTTTCCAGTGTTTTTATTTGAGAAAGACAGCTGGGTGGAGTGGAAGGAGTGGTTGACCAGAAGTCCCGGAAGATCTGGCTTCAGTTACCCAGAAATTCAGTATCTGTGACCCTGTGCAAGTCACTTGACCTCTGAGCAGGTCTCCTCCATTTGAGAATGATGCCTGTAGTACCTGCCTCCCGGGATAGGATTTTCTTTTGTCATAAATATGGACCTGGATTGAGTTAGGATTTCATCTTTACAGGGAGCTCCAGGTCAGGAAAGTCCCTTTAATGGCAGCATTGCCATTGTGATACAACTTATTGGCTTAGGGTGGAGAGCCTTTGCCCTCAGGCCACATGTGGCCCCCCAGATCCTCAAGCATGGCCCTTAGGATCCAAACTTCCCAGGACAAATCTCCTTAATAAAAGAATTTGTTTTTTAAAGCTTGGACTCAGTCAAAAGACCCTCACCCAAGTCTAAGACTTGGATGACTGGAAGGCTTGAAAGATGAAGTCAACCCACTTGAGTGACAGACATTATGTCAGACCTTCCTTCTACTTGAACCTTGAACCCAGATCATTGGGACTCCCCAGGTGGGCTCTCCCCAGGTGGGCTCTCCCCGCTGGACTGCCTCAATCCATCACACTGTATCAAAAAATCAAATAAGAGGGTGTGGAACAACTCTGTCTAAGTCAGCTATTCTTCCTGGAGGCCAGTAGTTGATTTTTTTTTTTGTTTTGAGAGGGAGAGGCAAACAGATACTGAGTTTTATTTTATTTTTGCCCTCCTTGCCTAGCACAGTGCTTTTAATAAATGCTTGTTGAAGGTGCCCAGCCTGGAACTGGGAAAGCTCCCCTTCCTGAGTTCAAATCCAGCCTCCAACACTTAGTAGCTGTGTGACCCTGGGCAAATCATTTAACCCTGTTTGCCTCAGTTTCCTCATCTGTAAAATGAGCTGGAGAAGGAAATGGTGAATCATTCCATTATCTTTACCAAGAAAACCCCAAAAAGAGATCAAAAAGAGCCAGCTATGACTGAAACAACTGGACAATAACAATGTGGAAGATGTCCTGCTAACAATTACTGGAATGTATACGAACTTTTGTTTTCACGTAGAGGCTTTCCAAGCTCAGTCGTTCTCATATGAGCTTCACAATCATCTAACCCTGTGTGGTAAGTACACACAGTTCTCAGTATCCCCATTTTACAGTTTAGCAAACTGAGGTGATAAGGGGTGACTTGATTTGGTGGGCAGTCCACCAGCTAGGAAGTTCCAGAGACAGGATTTGAAGTGAGATGTCCAGGGTCAGCGGCAGGAGCGAAGGTCTTTAAGGGCATCTTTTCAAGTGGCCTCTCAGTTCACCTTGCTTGTTTGCTCATTTGTGCATCTGGCCTATGCCATCAGAGATTACCTCTGAAGACTCAAAAAGTTCTGTTTGACTTTTTAAGTAATGACAGCCCTGGAAAGTCTTTGAGCCCAGAGAGGGTGTGCAAAGCTGCAGTTTGCATGAAAGGAGTAGCTGGAATTGTGATGAAATAGCTCCCCAGCAGGGTTCCTGTACTAATGGAGCAAAGAGTAGAATTATTGCCCAGGAAAAGATTAAGCCAGGTCTGAACAACACTGTGATTTGTGAGTATAAACAGTCTCACTATAGGTGAAGCAATTTGTACTCAGAAAAGAGTTTACCTTCCACAGCCACTTTTCCTGATTTGTAAATTGTAATCGATGTGAAATTCTTTAAACCCTCCAAAGATTTCACTGGTATAGAGGGAACCAGGCCAGATGACTGAGTATGAACATGTTTTTTTTTTGGTAATGAATCAGTGTTGTTCAAACTAGATTATATAACACTCAGGAAAGGCAATGTGTTTAACACGAATCATTATATAGACACTGCATTTATTTCAACAAATATTTCTTAAGCACCAGTATGGCAAGGAGAAAGAGTCTGGTGAGGAGGACAAGATACAGTTCCCACCCTCAAGGATCTTACATTTTCATGGGATGGTGGTAAGGGAGAGACAGAGCAAAACTCCATATGTATATACAGATGTATTCACTTCATGGCACAACAACTTGATATTATCTCATTTCAACTAGGTACTCGCAGCTGCATAGCCATCCCTTTTTTCTTCACTGACACCCTGTGTCCCAGTTCCCCAGGAGCTGTTCCAAGCCTCTCTCCTCCCGCCTTCCCTGCTTCTGTTGACCTGTTTCCCCATCTGTAAAATGGGTCTAGTGGTACTTGTATTACCTATGTCACAGGGTTTTTATGAAGAAAGCCTTTTTTGATTGATAAAGGATTACTGAAATGGGAGCCATTTTTCTGACTAGGGTAGGGCTTATTAACCTGTATTGTGTCCTGAACCCCTTGGGCAGACTGGTAAAGCCTATAGATCCCTTCTCAGAATAAGATTTTTAAATGCATAAAATAAAAACCGTGTGATTACCAAAAAAACCTAATCTTATTCAAACATAATTATCAAAATATTTTTAAAAACAAGTTCACACACCCCAGGTTAGGAACTTTTGGACTCTGGAGTGTCACTAACCCTAGTGCTTTCTCAGTCTAGCTTGCTTATCTGGTTGACCCCTTTGCCTCTCCAAGGTCTTATTCTCCTGTCACACTTGCTAGATAGTATCACAGAGCTCAGTCTTAAGCCAGTGGATTGGATTTGGCAGTGGTACAGATGTTTTTAGTGATGCTAGAATATATGTTCCTAATTCTTGGCTACAAGTAAGAATGCATTTGAGCCTAGACTGGGAATTTTTATCCTTGAGCTTGTTTTAGAAAACATTTTGTTAACTGTACTTATCAAAATGCCAAAGGGGTCTGTGAGAAAAGGTTAAGACTCCTGGCCTACAAGAATATCATACCCCTCCCTCTTACCCTTTCTACAGTATCTCCACACAGACTTTTAATTTACCGTAACATTTTAGAGAAACTGTCTACTTGGCCTTTTGCCATACTATGTGCACACCACCAAACTTTGGAGGCCTTGACTTTCTTTGGAGGTAGATGGATGTCAAAAGAAGAATTCTGACTTCTCATGGGATCATCTGATAACTTATGGGGAGAAGAAATGTTAGGATTTTCATTTGGTGACATTGTCCCATTCCTCCTGGGAGCACCTAGAAATCAGGGGTGAAATAAGGCTCAAGTAAAAATGCATTCTCTGTGCCCACAGCCTGGGAGATATGGCACCCCTCTCATAGTTTGGAACTTGAGGCAGCCAACCTGAATGATGGGGGTGGGGAGAGAGAACCAAAGTTGGGAATCCACACCATGTGTTGCTTCATTAGAATCCGCTTACAAAAAAAAAGGAAAGAAAGAAAGGAAGAAAGAAAATGGAACTCATCTCATCAGCCTGATTTTATGGTATCTGATTAGACCACTATTTTCTCAGCAGGCCCCTTTTCTTTAAACTGTTGACTATGGATGGCCTGCTGAATAGAATGAACTTTGGACCACTAAATTGCAACATTATGGTTATTTAGTGTAATTTATGGGGGGGAAAATGAGGGAAGCCATGATCACTTACTTCATATTGCTAGTTGCTAATGATATCTCTATTTTATCTGAACAGGTAAGTGTTTGGTGCATTCCCTCCCCCCTTCCTGGCTGCACTGTCCATTCTCCTCTCTCCCCCCCCCCATCATGGAACACTGTTCAATGAGAGTCCAAAAGGAATGGTATTTAGCAGCTGGATAGATTGTAAATTTAAAATTAATAGTTCTTATCCAAGTATTTATAAATATCACCTATGATCTCCCTCGTGATAAAGTTCCATATTGTAAGTGCGCTTATTTAATAAGTCCCTTGATCCAGTGCTTTCTTTGTAATTGCACAGAGCTTGATAAAAGCCTAAATTGGTTATAGTGGTTTGCCTTGTATTGTCTTCCTTCTTTTGAGACACAAAGGTGGTGAACTCGCGTATTATTTGTTTAAAGAATCCTGATGATTAAAAAGAATGTGGAGTGCCCTTTTTTTCTGATTGGTTGAGGGGGAAAACCAAGGGAATAGGCTTCCAGCCATTCATGCTATTGAAAAACAAAAAGACATATCATAAGACAACAGAGGATGGAAAGCAGGAATACTCCAGTTTGATGAGGGTGAGGTGATGCAAATTATTTGTAAGGAACCCAATGCTGTATCCAATGATTCCCAACTCTCCTTTGGTAGACAAAAGGTTGGCTGTCTCCAGGGATCCAAAGGAGTCTCTTGAACATGTGCAAACATTCTTTATTTTATTTCACTCCATTTTTTCCAACAAAAATTTATATAGCACATTTTCTCCTTTTGGCATGTAGATGGGCAGACGGGATTGGGAGTGGCATCAATAATATCAAAATCAGAGATGAACTAAAAGGAATCCAGGCCTTGAGTAATTAAAAATCCTGAATACTCCTAGAAAGCAGATAATGAAACATGCCTCCCTCCTTTTGATAGTGAGGTGAGGGATTATGAAGACAGAATGTTGCATACATGGTACCTGGACTGAGTATTTTTGCTTACCTGCTTTTCTTTTGTTACAGGAGGATTTCAGTTTTGAAGGCGAGGGAGTAATTCTAGAAATTATTGTGATGTAAAAATAAAAGGCACCAATAAAACTTATTTTAAAAAAATAAAACTTAGCATTCCAGCTATAAAGTGGTTGAGAATTACCCCTCTAGGTCTACAGTTAGGCTTGTTATTCTGCAACAAAAACCATCTGGGGACAATGACAGCCAGGACTCCCAATGGCTCCTAGATTGTAAAGACTAATAATCAAGCATTTATTTATTATGTGTCTGTTATAGACCAAGAACTGCACTAAGCATATATACATACATACACATATACATATATACACACATATTCATGCATATACACGCACACACATACATATATGAATATATACATACACACATATATATGTATATATAGAATTTTAAAGAGGCAATTGGGATTAAGTGATTTGCTCAGAGTCACACCGCTACTAAGTGTGTGAGGCTAGATTTTTCACTTAAGGTCGTCCTGACTTCAGAGCCAGAAATCTATCTGCTGTATCACCTAGCTGCCCTAGGAGCCTACATTTTAATGAAGAAGACAATATATGTATGTAAATAACACACCCCCACCAAAAGAAAGTTGAAAAATGACATCAGGAGAAGTTCACAGAAATTTTCTGTGATAAAATAATCATGGTTGCCAGGAACAGCAGTAGGAAAATCAGGTTCACTGAATGGATAATATGTCTAATATCATCAGTTCCCATCATAGGTCTGGACCATATGAATTAAAACAACTAAGGGGTCACAGGCCCCTTACATGCAGCTTATTCCAAGGCCTACATAGATAGCAGAACTCATCCCAAGTATTTAGTGTTCCCAGGCTCACCAGTGAAAACCTCCCCACCTTAGAAACACTCTCACGGGGATAATACCAAATACTGGCCCTTTTTGAGACCTGACAGAGGACCTACCATCTTCTTCCATGCGGGTTGAAGAATACTCCTCATTACCTTTATTCAGGATCTTTAAATCCTTACTAAATAAG
This sequence comes from Petaurus breviceps papuanus, assembly GCF_028583685.1. Taxonomy (NCBI): domain Eukaryota; kingdom Metazoa; phylum Chordata; class Mammalia; order Diprotodontia; family Petauridae; genus Petaurus; species Petaurus breviceps. The sequence goes on from NW_027187369.1 coordinate 15,803,874, forward strand.
CCAAAGGATCTTTTTCTCCAAGTAAACTTTAAGTCATCATTATTATAAAAAGATAATTTTACCTTTCCCTTGTCATTAGAAAGCAAAGTCTCATCCAGTAATTTTGTCCTTTAATTCCCCAAACCCTTGGAAAGAATTATATGAATCATCTCAGAGAAAAAAAACCTGCCAATTAAAGGGGACCTGAACCAGTCCCTCAGGTTGTATGGACCCTTGTAAAAGGACAAAAAAATTCAAGAATCATGTGACCCTGGACAGAGAATGGAATGAAGAAAGCCAAGAGGGTCATCTGGGATTATATGCAAAGTAGTCCATCCTGGTCATGAAAGTCCTCCTGAAGGACAGATCCAAGAAACCCCTGGAATAGAGAGTCCTTCTTCTTCTTTAGGTGGCCCTGATTTCTCAAAGACCTTTGAAAGATAGGATACTGAACCGAAATATTCAAGAGTATGATGAGGTAGCTGCTGCTCCAAAAGTCCATTCCACCATTCTGTGATACCAGATCCCTTTGAATGGTTATGGAAGATGGTCAAACTAACAATTATGGTAGGAATGGGTGCAATTCCGAACCTATGTAGTGAAATGAACTCCTTGATGAGAGATAATACAAAGGGACCCACAGTGAAGAAGGACATATTCCATAAAGGTTGATAATGTCTACAGCTGTAGCAAACTTAATTGGCATTGAAATCCCATATCCGGAAGACGTCTAGCAAAGGCAAACAAACTGCCAGATAGAGGAAAAGGACCAGTAGAATCAGTTAGCCAATCAGAGGACCACATGACATCATACCATACTCATCTCTCAAAGGTAGATATTGATGGGCATAAAGAGCATTGTTGGGCAGAAGTGGCTACATTATCCTTGGGTAAGGGAGTCATTTGGTCCCACACCTGCTACAATATTGCATCATCCAGATTGTTGATGAACCTCATCTCCAGCCCTATCTGTTCTTGTTGAGGGCATGTGTGAACCTGGATATTCAGTTTGTCAGAGTGCATACGATGGGTAGGGCACAAGAGGCTCTCCACTTTCGGGTCACAATCAGGGGAAGAATTTTACTTTTGTTTGTCACAACATATAGTTGTGTTGTTGTTGTTGCCTGGGACATGCCTATTAGAAAACATTGTGTACCCTAACTTTGTGGGATATAGCCCAGTTGTGCTAGAAGCAGATTGGTGTGGACTTAAGGCAGCAGTAGGAAATCCCTAAGTAACTGCATGGGCAAGAAGTATCACAAGTCCTAGCCAACTAGGTAGACCAATAATAGGGCTTGTATTATTGAAAGTCCTCATCACCACATGCCTGATCTATTATAGGAACTTTCTGATTGGTATTCCTGCCTAAGTATCTCTCTACTCCATTCCATCCTCTACTCACCTGTCAGATTGATCTACTGAAAACACAGGTCAGATCCTATAACCTCCCTGCTCATTCAACTTCAATGGCTCAGTTTTGACTCCAGGATCAAACATAAAATCCTCTATTTGGTTTATAAAGTCCTCTATAACTTGCCCCCTCCACACCTTTCCACTTTTATTATAACTTACACCTGTCTCCCTTCCCCCAACCCCCAGCCAAGTACTCTGCAGTTCAGTGATACTGGCTTCCATGCTATTCTCACACATCAATGATAATCACATCTCCCTACACCAAGCACATTCACCAGCTATGCCCCATGCTTAGAAATCTCTCTCTCCTCATCTCAATCTCCTAGCTTCCCCAGTTTCTTTCAAGTCTCAGCTTCTGCTTTCAATTTTGTTTAATACTCCTTTGTTTTTCTTTTTAATAGTCAGTATACATTTATTAAGTGCTTACTACTTGCCAGACCTTGTGCTAAACACTGGGGATACAAATAAAAATAAAGATGATACTTGCCCTCAAGGTGCTTACAATCTTTTAAAAAATACTTATTTTTAACATTCTTTTAAAAATTTAAGTTCTACACTAATGCATTGTTGGTGGAGATGTGATTCAACCATTCTGGAGAGCAATCTGGAACTATGCCCAAAGGGCTATAAATAATTGCATACCCAGCAATACCACTTCTAGGGTTGTATCCCAAAAAGATCATAGAAGTGGGAGGAAGAACCATATGCAAAAAAATATTTATAGCAACTCTTTTTTTGGTGGGAAAGAACTGGAAATTAAGGGGATACCCATCAATTGGGGAATGGCTAATCAAGTTGTGGTATATGCATGCAATGGAATACTATTATGCTATAAGAAATGAGGAGCAGATGGACTTTATATTTACCTGGAGAGGCTCATACAAACTGATACTGAGTGAGAAGAGCAGAACCAGGAGAAATCTGTACACAATTACAGACACAACGTATATGTGATGACCAGCTTTGATAGACTGGACTCTTCTCAGCAATGCAGGGTTATAAGACAACTCCAAAAGCCTCAAGATGGAGAGAGATGTCTACATTCAGAGAAAGAACTAGAAAGAACTGAGTTTGGATGCAGATTGAAGCAAACTACCTGCTCTCTTTCTTTTTCTTGTTTGGTTTTGTTTCCTCTTTCCCATTATTCATTCCATCTGTTACAATCCTTCTTTATAACCTGACTAATGTCTAATGTAAAAGTATTTGCGGATCCTATACTTGATTGCATGCCACCATGGGTGGGAGGGGGAGAAAATTTGAAACTCAAGGGATTGTGCAACTGAATCTTGCAAACTAAAAGTAAACAAACAAATTAATAAAGACAAAAAAAAATTTGAAAAAATTTAAGTTCTAGCTTATATCCCTCCCTCACACCCCTCATCCATCTACTGAGAAGGCAAAAAATATGATATCAATTATATGTGTGGAATCGTGCAAAACATATTTCCAAATTATCTATATTACAAAAAAAGCAAGAAAATTATTCTTCAGTTTGTACTGAGTTCATTTCTTTTTCTGGAGGTTAATAGCATTTTTTCAGCATGAGTCCTCTGGAATTGTCTTGCATCACTGTATTGATCAGAGTAGCCATGTCTTTCATAGTTGATCATCATTGAAACATTGCTGTTACTGTGCACAGTGATCTCCTGGTTCTCTTCTCACTTCACTTTGCATCAGTTCATAAAGATCTTGCCATGTATTTTCTGAAACCACCTCCTTATCATTTTTTTATAGCACAGTAGCATTCCATCACAATCATATGTCACAACTTATTCAGCTATTCCCCAGTTGATGAATACCCTTTCAATTTCCAGGAACTGCTATGCATATTTTTTGTACATATAGGTCTATTTCCTCTTTCTTTGGTTTCTTTGGGTTACAGACCTAATAGTGTTATTGCTTGATCACAGTTTTATAGCCCTTTAGCCATAGTTCTCCAGAATTGTTTTCCAGAATGGTTGGACCAGTTCACTGCTCCACCAAAAATTCATTAATGTACCTATTTCCCCTCATCTCCTCCAGCATTTGTCATTTCTGATAAGTGTAAGGTAGTACCTCTTAATTTGTCTTTCTCTAATCAATAGTGATTTTGAGCTTTTTTCATATGATTGTAGATAGCTTTGATTTATTCTTCTGAAAACTGCCTGTTTGTATCCTTTGACTATTTGTCAATTGAGGAATGGCTCTTATTTTTATATATTTGACTCAGTTCCATATATATTTGAGAAATAAGGCCTTAATAAGAGAATCTTGCTATAATTTTTTTCATATTACTTCATTGTCTGTGGTACTTTTAGCAAAATGTAATTTGCCTAATTATTTATTTTAATTAGGTCTAATTTTGCATTTGCTTCATTTGAGATCATGTTTGCCTCTCTGCCCTCTTCACTTCAGCTGATGCAGTTTAGACTCTGCTCTAGCCCTTCATTTCAACTCTGTGTGCGTTTTTCCATCCCAAGTGTGTCTCTTGTATGCAACATATTGTTAGATTCTGATCTCCAGTCCATTCTGCCACCCACTTCTATTTTGTGGGTTAGTTCCTCCCATTCATATTCACAGTTATGATCACTAACTGTGTATTTCCCTCCATCCCATTTACCTGTTTATCTTTCTCAATTTTTATCCTGTCCCTCCTCTAAAATCCGTCTTACTTCCAAATACTGCCGTTTCCTTTTTGCCAACCCCATATCTTATATCCCCTTCACCTCCTATCTCTCTATTTGGTAAGACAGATTTCTATGCTCACCTGATTGTGTATATATATTCTTCCCTCTTTGAACCAATTCCAGTGAGAGTGAGGTTGCTTACCACCCCTCTCCCATTTCCCCCTCCACTATAGAAGCTCTTTGTTGTGTACCTCCTTTATGTGAGAAAATTTGCCCCATTCTGCCTCTCCCTTTCTCCTTCTCCAGGTACATCCCTCCTTCTCAATCCTACATTGTTTTTTTGGAGACTATGCCAACATAATCGACTCACACTCAAAGGTGCCATTTATTCACGTTCCTTCCAACTGCCCTAATAGTGATAAAATTCTTAGGAGTAAAATGTATCATCTGATTCCCTTATTTCATTTTTATTTCTTTATGGTTCTCTTGAGTCTTCTGTTTGAATGTAAAATTTTCTTTTCCACTCTGATCTTTTCATCAGAAATGTTTATAAGTCCTCTATTTCATTAAATACTCATTTTTCCCCTGAAATATTATGCCCAGTTTGGCTGGGTAGGTGATTCTTGGTTGTAATCCTAGCTCCTTTGCCTTCCAGAATATCATATTCCAAGTGCTCTTATCCTTTAACATGGGAGCTGCTAAATCTTGTGTGATCCTGACTTGGCTCTGTGATATTTAAATTGCTTCTTTTTGGATCCTTGCAACATTTTCTCCTTGACCTGGGAGCTCTGTAATTTGACTGAAATATTCCTGGGAGTCATCATTTTGGGATCTCTTTCCCAAAGACTGGTGGACTGGTGATTGGTGGATTCTTTCCATTTCTATTTTATCCTCTGGATGCTGAGCTAGCAGAGCAGTTTTCCTTGATGGTTTCATGAAATATGATGTCTAGGATCTTTTCCTTATCACAACCTTCTGGTAGTCCAGTAATTCTTAAATTATCTTTCCTTGATCTGTTTTCCAGGTCAGATGTTTTTCCAATAAGATATTTCATTTTTTTGGCTTTGTTTTTATCATTTCTTGAAGTCTCATAGAGTTATCAACTTCCATTTGCCAAATTCTAATTTTTAATGGCACACTCAATAGAAATGTGGGCCTGAATTCAGGAAGACCTGAGTTCACCTGGGAAAATCACTTAACCCTGGATGCTTCAGTTTCATCATCTGTAAAATGAGCTAGAGAACAAAATGACAAACCACTCCAGTATCTTTGCCAAGAAAACCCTAAATGGGGTCATGAAGAGTCAGACACTACTAAGAAAGAGGCAGCTAAATGGTGCAGTGGATAGAGTACTAAGCTTGGACTAAAGAAGATTCATCTTCCTGAGTTCAAATCTGACCTCAGACACTTACTAGCTCTATGACCTTGGTCATACCTGTTTTACCATGTTTTCCTCAGTTTCTCATGTATAAAGTGAACTGGAAAAGGAAATTACAAGCTGCTCTAGTATCATTACCAAGAAAACCCCATAAAGGGTTCACAGAGAGTTGGATACAGCTGAAAACAACTAAACAACAAAAGCTTTTTTAAGGAGTTCTTTTCTTCAGTGAATTTCTGTATCTCTTTTTCCATTTGACCTATTTTGCTTTTAAAGAAGTTTTTTTCTTCAGTGAATTTTTGTGCCTCTTTTACCATTAGGCCAATTCTGGGTTTTAGGTGATATTTTCTTCTGTATTTTTTGTGCCTCTTTTACCAAACTGTTCATTCTCTTTTACTAATTTCCTTGCATCACACTCATTTCTTTTCCCAATTTTTCCTCTACCAATTATCAGTTTCTTTCATTCTTCCAGGAAATCTTGCTGGCCCTGTGTCCAATTAATATTTTTTCTTTAAAACTTTGCTTCTAGTTGTTTTCGCATTGTTGTCTTTTTCTAACTTTATGCCTTGTTTTTCCCTACCACTATAGTAGTTCTTTATGGCCAAGTTCTTTTTTTGTCATTTGCTCATTTTCCCAGACTATTTCTTCACTTTCAACTTTATGTTAAAGTTGGGCTCTGCTCACCGAGGGGTAAGGTGACACTGTGCCAAGCTTCAGGCTTTCTAATGCTACTGTTTTCAGAGTTAGTTCTGGGGGTCTGTAAGTTTTCAGTACTTCCATGGTGATATTTTTTCTGATCTCTGGTCTTTACCCAGGAGGGTCCCTGCTATCCTGCAACTGCAAATACCAGAACATTTCTTGGCCCTGGAACTGTGACCATGGCCCCTGCTCCTTTGTGACTGAAAACAAGCACTCCTCTCCATCCTGGAACTGCAAACCAGAACTGTTTTATGGGCAATAGAGTTGTCAATCTGTACCAGCTGCACTAGGTGCCAGCAAAGGGTCCCCTGTAATTTCTTTCTGACAAGTTGTCCTATATCCTTACCATCCTTAGGCTGAGAGCTACTGACACTACTGCTGTTGCTGCCACCTCCAAGGCTTACTACTGGTGCTCCTGCTTCACTCCAGGCTTGTTGTGCTTACCCTGGTGTTAGAGATCTCTCCTACAGACCTCCTAAGCTGTATTAGGCTGGAAAAATGTCTCCTTCTGATCTTTTGTTGGTTCTGCTGTCCAAAGTTTGATTTGAGGTATTATTTTAAAGTTGTTTGAAGGCAAATGTTGGGAGAGTTCAGCTTTGTCCAAGTCTGTACTCTGCCCATCCCCCAACCCCCTCCTTTGATTTTCAAGATTTGTATTTTGCTGTTTGGTGGAGGAGTTTTAATTTGTTGGTTTTCTAGGGTTTTTTTAGGTCCATACCCAATTCATTGATCTGCTTTTTCTCTTTGGTTGATGTAACCATTTAGAAATATAAAATTTCCTCTAAGTTCTGCTCTGACAGAATCCCACAAATTTTGATATATTTTTCTTGTCATTATCATTAATGAAATTATTGATTATTTCTGTGATTTGTTCTTTTACCCACTCATTCTTTAAGATTGTTATTTAGTTCCAATTAAGCTTTAATCTATGCTTCAATGGCCCTTTACTGAATGTAATTCTTGCCTTGTTGAGGGAGGCAAAAGATATATTTAATATTTCTGCTTTTCTGCATTTATATGTGAGGTTTTTATGCTCTAATATATAGTCATGTGATGGTATCATGTACAGCTGAGAAGTAGGTATGTTCCTTTCTATTCTCATTCACTATTTTCCAGAGGTCTTTCATATCTAACTTTTCTAAAATTCTATTCAGCTCCTTAAAGAAAAGTTAACTTCTTTTTTGTTTATTTTATGGTTAGATTTATCTAGGTCTGAGAGAGGTAAATTGAAGTCCCTTACTAGTATAGTTTCACTATCTGTTTTCCCTTGTAACTCATTTCCCTTTTCCTTAAAGGTTTTAGATGATATGCCATTTGATGTCTTTATGTTCACTGTTACTATTAATTCATTGTCTATGATATCTTTTAGCAAAATGTAGTTTCCCTGTTTATTTCTCCTAATCAGGCCTATTTTTGCTTTTGCTTTGTCTGAGATGACAAATGATATCCTAGCCCTTTTTTTTTTAAATTTCAGATGAAGCATGTTAGATTCTGCCCCTTATTGTAAACCTTGTGTGATCTTGAGTTTGGCTCCATGGTACTTGAATTCTTTTTTTCAGGCTGCTTGCTGTACTTTTTCTTTAACTTTCATACTCTGGATTTTGGTTATAATATTCCTCAGTTTCTTTTGGGAGTTTCTTTCAGGGCAGTTTTCTTTTATGATTTCTTGAAATAAGATGTTTAGATATTTTTATTTTGTTCATGGCTTTCATATATGTTCATTGATTCTTAAATTATCTCTCCACAATATATTTTCCAGGTAATTTGTTTTTCTGAGACTATTTTTTTCAGTCTTTTGATTTTTCTTATTTTTAATGTCTCATGGAGCCACTGACTTCCATTTGGTGAATTCTAATTTTCAAGGAGTTATTTTCTTCAGTAAGATTTTATACCTCTTTTACCAAGCTGTTAATTCTTTCTTCATATCTTTCTTGCATAGGTCTCATTTCTCTTCCCATTTTTCCTCTACCACCCTTATTTGGTTTTTAAAAGCATTTTGTTTTTGCTCTTTATTTAACTCTTTCTTTACCTCTTTTAGGAATTCCTGATTTGTTTACATTCAGTCTGCATTTTTCTTTGAGGCTTTCCTGGTAAATATTTTCTAGTTACTGTCATCTTCTTTGTGTCTTAAGCTTCCTTGTTAATATAATAGATCTTTATGGTCATGCTTTTTTTTTTTTGTTTGCTCATCTTCTAGCATACTTCTTCATTTTTTTACTTTATGTTAGTGCTGGAATTTGTGGACTTCTCTGTTTTTCTGGGATGGTATGGATTTGTGGCTTGAACTTCTGTTCTTTTATATCCTTCTGCTGCCTTCATAGCTCAATCTAGGGACCTGCAAGTTTTCAATATTTCCGCAGTGGTGTGATCTGTGGTGAGATCTGTTTATTGTCCTCCTATTCTAAGCTCTGTAAATTCCTGACTCAGATTTGGGTCTGTTGGCTTGTGAGTGGTTGAGTTTCAGTAGACATCTCCTGGATTTAGTCACTTTTTGCTTGCTGGGAGGTTCTGAAGGTTCAGAGAGACTGAGCTGCTTTATCTTGGTTTTTTGCCCTAGTTATTCTATTGTAGACTTATCTGCCTTCAAGGCTAGAACTGAGTTGTAGAACTGCTCCTGGGCTCAGAGCTATATAGCTACCTCTCTGGAACTTGTTCCTTGCTCAGTGCTCAGCCAGGTCCCCACTTGCTCTGACATCTCCTCTTCATCCTGGATCTGTGACCTAGAACTGGGTGATGAGAGACAGAGCTGTCAGATGGGCACCTGTTCCTGTACCCAGTGCTCAAAATTACATTTTAGGAAGATCATTTTGACAACTGAGTGGAGGAGGGACTGGAGTGGGCAGGCAGAGAGATCAATCAGCAGACTATTTCAATAGTCCAGACTCAAGGCGATAAGGGTCTGTACTAGGGTGGTGGCATTGTCAGAGAAGAGAAGGGGAAGGGGACATGTACTAGAGGTGTTATAAACATAGAAATGGTAGGCTTTGGCCATAGATTGTATCTAGTGAGTGTGAAAGAGTGAGGAGTTGAAGATGACAGCTAGTGTACCTGGGAAGACAATGGTAACAGAAAAGTTAAGAAGAGAATTGGGGGAAATGATAATGAGTCTAGTTTTGGATGTGTTGAATTTAAGATGTTCTATAGAATATCTACTTTGAGATATCCAGTGGACATCTGAAGATTAGAGCCTGGAGTCTGGGAGAGAGGTTAGGGCTAGACAACTAGATTTGAAAGTCATTTGCATAGAAGATTATAATTAAAACCATAGGTGCTTATAAGTTCCCCAGGTGAAATTGGATGGAAGGAGAAGGGAAGATGGCCTAGTACAGGGGTGGGCTACCTGTAGCCACCAAGGCACATGTCTCCCTATAAATCCTCAAGTATGGTCCTTTGACTGAGTCCAAGTTTTACAGAACAACTCCTTTTATTAAGGGAATTTGTTCTGTGAAGTTTGGATTCTGTAAAAGGGCTGCACTTAAGGACCTAGGGGGCCATTTGTGGCCTTGAGGCCACAGGTTCCCCACCCCTGGTCTAGGACAGGGCTTTGGGGGAATTCCCACAGTTACTGTCCTTGGATAAAGATACAGTAAATGAGACAGAATAGGAGGTATCAAACAGGTAGAAGAACCAGGAGAGAATAGTGTCACAAAACCTAAAGAGAAGTGAATACCCAAGAGAAAAAGATGATTGATAGTGGCAAAGGTCTGAGAGAGTTCAAGAAGGATAAGGATTGAAAAAGGGCCATTCAATTTGGCCCATAGGGATTAATAGTAACTTTGGAGAGAGCAGTTTCAGTGGAATGATGAGTTTGGAAGCCAGACTTCAAAGAGTTAAGAAGAGAGAGAAAAAGTAGTGGAGGCACCTATTATAGATGGTTTTCTCAAGGACTTTAGCCTCGAAAAGGAGAGATATGAAATAATATCTAGTCAGGATAGACAGATCAAGTGAGGGTTTTGGGGGGATGGATGAAGACATTGGTGTGTTTGTATGTAGCAGAAAAACAGCCAGTAGACAAGGAGAGATTGAAGACAAGTGACATAATGGGAATAATGAAGGGGGTCAGTATACTGGAGAAGACACAAAGAAATAGGATCATTTGTTCATGGGGGCTCAATAACCCACCCTCCCCCATGTAGCCCTCCCTCACAACAAAGTACAGTCAAGCAAGATAAAATGACACCTGAACATATGTACATGTATGTATATGTGTGTTCATGTATGCATGTATGTATGTGTATGTGTGTGTGTGTATGCCTTAATCAGCACCTGTTGTCCACTACCTGTATCAGGAGAAGCATAATCAGCCCTCTGAGTTCACTGCATTAATCAGAGTTCTGAAGACTTTCACTGTCCACTTTTTTCTTAAAGCACTTTGTCTAGATCTCTCCTTGAATGTTATCACATTCTACCCTCTGCTGTATTTCTTTTTATAGCTATTATATTCCTCTATCCAACTGTAAGGCCCTTGAGTGCAAGGACTAAGCAGTTTTTCATCAGTGTATCCCCCTGCCCTGCCTCCCCATACCTAACACAGTGCCAGGCACAAATAAAAAGACATATAAATTCATAATACCTTTTACCTATAGTTGACCCTAGACCATTTTTAATTAAAATTTTGATGCCATTTATTTTAACATTATAGTTATTTCATAATATATTGCCCTACACACACACATCCCCCTAGTGAGTCTTCCCTCATAACAAAGAAAAACAGTTAAGTAGAACCACCATTTCTGACAGTCTATACAACATTTCAACCCATAACCCCATACCTCTCCAGTGAAAGAGCATCCCTTCTTCAGGGCCAGGATTTGGTGACAATATTGGATTTTGTTTTCCAGTACTTTTCCTTATACTATTGTAGTTGGTGTGTATACTGTTCTCTTGGTGCTGCTAACTTTGTTCTGTATCACTTCATGCAGCTTTTCTCATGTTTCTCTGAGTTCCTCATTGGTTCTTAATGACTCATTATTATTTATGATGAAATAATATGCCATTATGTTTATATGCTACCATTTATTCAGTCATTCCCTAATCAATGACCACCTATTTTTGTTTCCTGTTCCTTAACTACTAGAAAATGTGCTCCTATGAGTATTTTTTTCTATATACAGGATTTCTTTTTTTTCTATTCTTCTTGAACTGTATGCCCAGCAGTTATTCCAGACCATTTTCCTGGCTTTTAGCTCTCTCTGTTTTGATTTCTATTCAGCTGCTGTGGGGACTCCCAAATATTTATGATCTCTTTCATCCGGTTCTTTTTGAAGGCTGAATGCATTCAAGCATTTCTTAGTTTTTGCCCAACCTTAAGTTATTCCTCTGATTCTAACTTCCTAACCTTTGTAGGTTCTCATTAAAAGAACTGTGCATTTTCTCAAACTCACTTTTATTTTTCTCCTGTTCAATAATGGGCCCGGTTCATTGTCTGTTTGAAATATCTGTTCCAGTATAATGAGGGGAGGAGAAAGGGGAAGTGTGAACTGGTATGGCCTGAAATTCCCATGTGAAAGAGGCTGATTGAGGCTGCTTTCAGAAATTTTTGATGATGTTTAATGAAAGTGCCCTTCTCTTTCATTTTTAACTAGTTCTGATCGGTTAACTGATGGAGAGATGGACTGTTGATTCACTGCAAAGCTGGAACTAGGATGCATTCAAAAGATATTGAACAGCAAAAACTCTGCCCCATGTTCAATCAGTCAGTAATCATTTATTAAGCATTTACTATATACCAGGAGCTCTGCTAAACTCTGGTGACACAAAGAAAAGTAAAAAGATAGTTCCTGCCCTCAACCTGCTACGAACCTGCTTTTGTCCTAGGCACTGGTGGGAAATGTTTGTAAGGCTTGCCAAAATTTCAAAGTAAAAAGGTGTTAAGTGAAATGGAGTACTAATCAGTGGAGGCTTATATGGGGGGGGGGGGCAACACACTGGAATGGGAGCTTGAGCCAATAGCATTAGAGAAAGTCAGCCAATAAGCAAGCATTTATTAAGTGACTACTATGTACTAAGCACTAGGGCTTCAAAGAAAGGCAAAAAGAGGCACCCCTGGCTCTCACGTGTGCCCCTGGAACTCTGGGAGGCAGATGCAGTTTTCCTCACTTTAGAAGAGGAAGGCCCTAGAGTCTCCCTCCACAAGATATCAGCACAGATGGATAAGCTATGTAACAGGCTGTCCTTCTGTATATCATAGTTGGATCAAAGAGCAGGCTTCATCTGAATAGCTCTGAAAAAAGACCTATCTTTGTTATATCAGTATTCTGTTAGTGATATCCCATACTCGGGAGTCATGGAACACCACAGGTTCTGAAGTGAACTTGTGAATCATCCACAGAATACTGGAAAGCTCCGCAGCGGGCATGAGCAGATAGCAACACATTATAAATAAGTAATTGCAGAGAAGTGGATATAGAGTATCATCAAAAATCTGTGGGAACCAGAAAAGAAAGGAGACTGGTCACATAGTGACAATGAGTGAAAAACTGATGGTTGTCATGAAGTTGGCTGCCTCAGATAGTCACTAGATCTGCAACTGGCATCAAATCACTTATGCCCTCCGTGCCAAAGTTTTGTCATCTGTAAGATGAGTTTGGATTGGATAGTCTTGAAGGCTCCTTCCAATTTTAAAGCTATGATCCTATGAGATCTAAAGGAAGGTCTGTAACATGTTGGGTCTCCACCCCTCACCCCAGTGGATTTATGAGAGAGCATGGACCAAGAGTTACACAGAATTGGCAGGCATGGATGACTTGCATGCTGCATCAGTGGAAGTAAAACCTATATTTACAATAACAAACAGTTGTGACTCCAGTGACCCATTTATTGATTTAGTCATACTGGGGATAATGAGACAAAGAAAAATGATGGAAAATTGTGTGCTTCATGAATTGAGCTAATTTTCTTTTCTTTTTTTTTGGAGGGCAGTTGGGGTTAAGCAACTTGCCCAAGGTCACACAGCTAGTTTTTGTGTTAAGTGTCTGAGGCCGGATTTGAACTCAGGTCCTCCTGACTCCAGGGCCAGTGCTCTATTCACTGCACCACCTAGCTAACCCTTGAATTGGACTAGTTTTCAATGTTTTTAGGCCTCTGCAGTGAAAAATGGGAAGCCATTTATGCTTTACAAAATTGAGTTAACCAGGGGAACCTTTAAGACATACCAAGTAACTCAAGAGTAATAATTTAAATAGAAAATTCGCCACTAGATTAAATGAAAGACATAGTAGTTGATTTAGGGTAAAAAAGATATGAATTCAAATTCTACCTCTGATACTTACTAGATGTGTGACCCTACACAAGTCCTATCACCTTTATAAACCTTAGTTTCTTCAACTGTTAAAATGGATGTACCATAATAATATAGTAACTATCAAACAGGACTGTTTTGAGACTCATAATAGATATTGTATGTAAAATGCTTTATAAATGTTAAAGTGATCTGTCAATGCCAGCTAACATTATTATACTTAAAAGGATGTCTTGTATTATAATGTCATCTTGAATATTGTACATTGGGCTTGATTCATGCCCTTTTAATGCTTCAGGTTTGAAATGGAAATGAAATGAGACACTCATAGACAATCTAAATGTTAAGGAAATTTACTTAGTCAAAGTATGGAAATGAAACTCAGCAGGAATACAGCACTGATTTAGGTGAACCAGCTTCCCTACCTCTGTGTTTCCAGAGCAACTCCTGCCTCCTTGTGGGTTGGCTTTTGTACTTAGGCTAACAAGAAACTATATCAGGGCAGCTAGGTGGTACGGTGGCTAGAGTGCTGGGCCTGGAATTAGGAAGACTCCTCTTCCTGAGTTCAAATCTGGCCTCAGATACTTACTGTGTGACTCTGGGCAAGTTACTTAATCCTGTTTGCCTCAGTTCCTTATCTATAAAATGAGCTGGGGAAGAAAATGGCAAAACCATTCCATTATCTTTACCAAGAAAACTCCAAATGGAGTCACAAAGAATTGCACACAACTGAAAAATAACTGATGAACAGCAATGAGTCACATCAGCAGCCCTAACCAGTCTCCTGAACCATCTGACAAGGACAGTTTCAATGTCTTTTACCTAGTCTACATGATACTGTTCCCACCTCAAGAGGAAATGTCAGGGATAAGATATTTTATGTAAAGGCCTTTGCAAACTATAAAGCCCTGTATAAATGGTATGATCACCTTGTATGTGAACACAGAGATACAAACAATTGGTACTCCTTCTATGTGGCACAGTGGCTAGAACCACAGGCCTGGAATCAGGAAGACTCATCTTCATGACTTGAAATCTGGCCTCAGATACTTATTAGCTATATGACCTAGGCCAAGTCATTTTGCCCACTTTGCCTCATCTGTAAAATTCACTAGAGAAGGAAATGGCAAACCACTCTAGTATCTTTAACAAAAAAAAACCCTAAATGGGGTCACAAAGAGTTGGATGTGACTGAAACTGAATGACAACATTATAAGGAAATAGGAAGGTGATTGAGAAGGCTGAAGAGTACTGGCAAAATTTTTATTTACTTTCCTAAGAATCATAAAAGCACAAGTGCCTTTCCATAGACCAGGTTTGGCTACCTTATAATCACATAATCATATAGGCAGCTGGTATCACAGTGGAGAAAACACTGGTCTTGGAGTCAGGAAGATCTGAGTTCATTATTTGGCCTTAGTAAATTAATAGTTGTGTGACCCTGGGCAACTCACTTCTCCATTATTTGCCTCAGTTTACTCAACTGTAAAATAGAGATAATAACAGCACCTATCTCTAAGGGTTGTTGGGAGGACCAAATGATACAGTATTTATAAAAGCACTTCACATAGTGCCTGACACATAGTAGGCACCAAACAAATGCTTATTCTCTTTCCCTCCCCTTATTTACCTTTACTTAATCTCTTTACCTTATTACCTTAATCTTACTTTACCTTATTACCTTTACTTAATCTCTTTCAGATACAATATCTCCATCTAACCATCTAGCCGCTAACACTCTTGTCTGATTTCAGTGGCTCAGATTTGTATCGCATGTTTTTATGTCTCAGTTCATCTTAATTTCACCAGAATCAAGAAGGGTCTGCCTCACCAGAAGTGGTTGTACATCTGTCAGCCTTGTGGGGTATAGAGCATGGGTATTAGATGTAGTTGTGCTGAATCCATTCTAATCCCCACTGTAAGATGGTGGGCAGGGACTGTTTTCCTGTTTTGTCTTTGTTGACCAAATCAGCCAGCACCATATTTCCCACCTGGTAGACATTTCATAAATGTTTGGTGACTTGAATTGTTGATAGTTGTTTCAAACAGACTCTCTTGTATCTATTAAACCTTTTGTGGCTTGGTCTAAGGGGAACCCTGCTATTTAAGATCTTACGGAAAGATTGAAAACTGCTATCACTGTAGTTCAATATACAACTGCACTTGAGCTTAGGTATGCAAGACAAAACTGCTGTAATTACTTATCATTCATTATATTCCCAAGGCTTATTTGCACCTAGCCATGTTCCATGGTCAGCCTGGTCTGTGGTCACCCTGAGGTGGAGAAGGTTCACCTTCTTTCACAGATAACTATGAGCTTGGGAGAATGAACTGAAGTGGGATGCTGTTAGAAAGATGAGCTAGTTATTAGAGGGGATGTGGGAAAATTGAAACACTAAAATGCATATTTGGTAGAGTTGTGAACTGATCCAACCATTCTGGATAGCAACTTGGAACTATGCCTAAAGGTCTATAAAACTTGTGCAAACCCTTTGACCCAGCAATATCACTACTAGGTCTATATTCCAAACAGTTCAAAGAAAAAGGAAAAGTACTTATGTATACAAAAATATTTATAGCAGTTCTTTTTGTGGTGGAAAAGAATTGGAAAGTGACGAGATGTCCATCAATTAGGGGATGTTGAAAAAGTTGTGGTATATAATTGTAATGGAATAGTATTGTGCTACAAGACATGACAAGCAGGATGGTTTCAGAAAAACCTAGAAAGATACAAAATGAAGTGAGCAGAACCAGAAGAACATTGTACACAGTAACAGCAATGTTGTATGATGATCAACTGTGAATGACTTAGCTGTTCTCAGCAATGCAGTGATCCAAGACCATTTGAAAGCATTTAGGATGAAAAATGCTATCCACCTCCAGAGAAAGAACTGATTACAGTCTGAATATAGATTGAAACATATTTATTTTTATTGTTTTGGGCTTTTTTAAATCTGTATTTTCTTTTGTAACATAACTAATATTAAAATATGTATAATCTATATAAAATTGCCTTCTCAAGAAGGGAAAAGGAGAGGTAGAGAATTGGGAACTTAAAATTTTTAAAAATCAAATGTTAACCTATAATCAGATTGCTTGCTCTTGGGGAGGGAGGGGAAAGAGGGAGAAAAATTTGGAACTCAAAACCTTATTTAAAAAAGAATGTTGCAAACTATCTTTACATGTAATTGGAAAAAATAAAATACTATTTACAAAAAACTAAATACCAAAAAATTACAAATGTTAGAAATTATTTTTACATGTAATTGAAAAAAAATTTGTTAAAATTTAAGGAAGATGAGCTAGTTGTGAATTTGTCTGGAGACACACTGAACTTGATTGAGGTAAGCAGAAGAGCAAACAAGGAAATACTGTGTTTCTCCGATAATAAGACCTATCCTGAAAATAAGCCCTCCCCTTACTGTGTAAGATTCCTCTAAAATAAGCCCTCCCCCCAAAATAAGCTCTATTGAGATAGCTACTGTAGTGAAGGTGATCCCCTGCGCTACATGCTACATTACTGTACGCTCTGTATGCACCGTCCCCCCCCCTCCGGGTGAAACGCACTGTGTAAGATTCCTCTAAAATAAGCCCTCCCCCCAAAATAAGCCCTATTGAGATAGCTACTGTAGTGAAGGTGATCCCCTGCGCTACATGCTACATTACTGTACCCTCTGTATGCACCGTCCCGCCCCCTCCGGGTGAAACGCACGCCACGCTCTGAGCTGCATCCAATCAGAGCTGCAGCAGTGAGTGTGTCATCCTGTTCTTCCCCAGTGATTTGCTTGCTGGTACATTTTTTTGTTCACATTTACCTGTTTATTAAAATTGCTGTCAATGTTCATTAAAATAAGCCCTCCCCTGAAAATAAGCCCTCTGGTGTTTTTCTGTCCAAAAAAATTAATAAGACAGTATCTTATTGTTGGGGAAACACGGTATGTATGAAGTAGGATGGGTACTGTGTTCTGGAAGGACAGAATGGTGGAGCCAAGACTATGGACTAGGACACTGAAACAATCATACCTTCCAGGCCTTTTAAATCAGCCCTGGCAATTGAGCTAGGAAAGGAAGAAAAAAGAAGAAAGAAGTCGCTCAAAGTACATACCATGAGCCCCAGGTACTCACCTGGTCACCCAGGCAAAGGAAGATGGTTTTTACTGCCCTCCTCCATTCCATAGGTGGAGTGAAGAAGATCCGGGTTCAAATTCTACATTTGTCACTTACTAGCTGTGTGACCATGGGCAAGGGCACTTGAGGTAAAAGTCCCTCACTTTGCTTATCTGTAAAGTGGGGATAATGTGAAATGGAAGAACCTATTTCAAGCTGAAGTACCTGTTTCATTAGGGATACTGTGAGACTCTAATGGACCCTGTCTGTAAAGTGATTTCTTGTTGTTTCAGTAATGTCCATGATCCCATGGACCATAGTGTCCATCTAGTAAGTGTCTGAGGCTAGATCTGAACTCAGGCCTTTCTGACTCTAGGCCCAGCACTTTATCCACTGAGCCATCAAGTTGCCTAGAAACAGCCATATAGCTGTTTGTAACGTGGTTTTATAAACCATAAAATGCTATATAATGCCAGTTATTATTATTGTTATTCTATACAACCCACTCTTTTTCCTTTTGTAACTTATTTTTCCTTTACAATTTTGCTTGATATGTGTCTTATTAACCTTATTTCTTCCATATAAACATTGGAGAGACAACATGGGGTGATCCATAGACCCTCTCCCCACTGACATGGGCCTGTCTGTCAAGATGAAATGGGTGAAGATTGTTGACTCCCTATCACATTTCCCCCAACCACTGTTCTAAGGCCCTACTGTGCCCCATCCAACCCTACACATTCTCAGGAGGCAACTTCAGCTTCTCCAATATCTGGCTCTTCCTCCTAAAATGTCTCTGGATCTTTATCTGTCTTTTTCCTTTCCTGCTCCCTCTTTCCAGTCAAGGCTAACATCTTCACCTGTGCTCTGTAACAGGTCTGTTCCTACCTTCTCTGGGGCCTTGCTCCTATCCTTTATCTCTGGTATCTTCAATCTTTTCCCTCTCCTCTGGCTCCTTCCTGTCTGCCAAGAAACCTGGTCAGGCCTCCCTCTGGGATCCTAAAGACTACCTCTCCTCAACCCTGCCATCCCCTCAAGCTACAGAATAGTTTGCACCTCTCAGGCCTCACATCACCTGCTCAAGCCCTTAACCCTTTGTAATCTGGCTTCCATTCCCACCACTTCACAGAAATTGCCAGAACGCATATTCATGTAGTCCTCTTGAGTATACAAAGGACTCTGCTCACAAAATCTTGCAAAGCAGGGAGCACATGTAGTAGTAGTATTCCCCATTTTATACATGAGGAAGCTGAGTCTCAAGGAGGTTAAGTTGCCTTCCTGAGGTCCAAAGCCAGAAAATGTCAGAACCAGGATTCATATCCAGGTTATTCCTGGCTCCAACCTCAGGGCTCTATCCTCTCTGTGTTTTCTCAAAGGTCATCAGTGGCCCTCACAATCATCAGATCCAGACAAATCCAGATTTGTCTTATTCTATAAGTTCCTTGATAGAGCTGTTGTTAACCTTGTCTCTGAAACTCACTCCTCCCTTATGTTGCTGTACTCTGTTGCTTCTTTTGTAGTCCACTCCTCTGTTCCTTCACTGACCCTTCCTTTTTCTTTGGTACCTTACCTTAATGAAGTCTCCCGGGTTTTGCCCTCTACCACCTTGTCATCCCTTCCCTCTCTGCATTCTCCTTTGTTGTTTTCATTTCCTTCCTTGGTTTCCACTAGTCTCTTTATTACCAAATCTTTTTCTATTCCAGACTTCTCTTCTAGGCTCCAGTCCCTTGTTTGCTACTCCTACGAATCATGCATCTGGATGTCTTGTCCACTTCTCAGATCCAGCACCAACTTACTGTCTTCCCCTGAAACCCAGATTTCAGTTTTGACTTCCTTGTCTCTTCTAATGATTACACTGCTCTCTAAGGCACAAAATTCTCACTCATCTTTGAGTGGTGACTCTTCCTCATTACCTTATGCTCCTTCTCCCTACTCATAGCCAATCAATCGTTAATTTTGGTATCATTGAGACAACGATTGATTTGTACTTGGAGGACCTGGGTTCAAGTCCTAACTTTGCCAATTACTGGCTATATGACTTTAGAGAAAGTTATTCTCCCTTGCTAGGCCTCAATTCCTTCCCCTTTAAAATGAAGTTAAACTATATGTTTCCTAAGGTCTCTTCTAACTCTATAAATTTATGATCTACTTGATTCTTCCTCCATACTGTCTATTTCATCTATCTAGTTTCTCTTCCTCCTCCTAGTCGAAGCCTTCCTTACTTTTCTCTTGGACTGTGTCTGCTTGTTATTGTTCAATCATACCTAACTCTTCATAACCCCATTTAAGATTTTCTTGGCAAAGATACTAAAGTGGTTTGCCATTTCCTTCTCCAGCTTATTTTACAGATGAGGAAACTGAGGCAAATGGGGAAATGATTTACCCAAGGTCACACAGCTATTAAGTGTCTGAGGCCAGATTTGAACTTATATCTTCCTGACTCCAGGTCTGCTGCTCTTTCTACTATGCCATCTAGCTACTGGGCTATGGCCTAAGTCTGCTAATTGTTTTTCAGTCTCTGTCCTCTCCAATTCATTCTATACAAATTAATCAGCCTAAAGCATATTGATCATGTTATGATTGATCATAACATACTCACAAACTTTTATCAATTCTCCATTTTCCAAAGTTTAACCTCCTTATCCTAACTTAGGAGGATCTTAAAAGAGCCTCCCTGTTTTGGGCTATACACCACCTTATCAGCTTTATATTCTATTAGAAGCATTTTACGAAAGCCAAAATGAACTATTTGCTGTTCCCTAAGTGAACCACTCATGAGCCTTTCCTACCTTCACACTTTTGCTTATACTTTTATCCCTGCCTGGAATCACTTTCCCTATCCTCCATTCTACCTGTTCTTCAAGACCTAATTCAAATGCCACTTCATCTCCCCCATCCTGAAAAACAAATGTAATCTTCCCTTCTTTTAAAACCCGATAATCCTCTGTACCATGCTTATGGCACTTCTCATGTATTGTCTTTTATCACTGTTATTTATGTGAATGTTGTTATTTTACCTTTTCGATAGAAAACTCCTTGAAGGCAGGGACTGTGTCTTATAATAATAGCTGATATTTTGTCTGTTTGTTTGGAGGGGGGAGGGCAGGTCAATTGGGGTTAAGTGACTTGCCCAAGGTCACAGAGCTAGTAAGTGTTAAGTGTCTGAGGTTGGATTTGAACTCAGGTCCTCCTAACTCCAGGGCCAGTACTCTATTCACTACACCACCTAGCCGCCCCAATAGCCAATGTTTTTTATAGCATTTGAAAGTCTGTGAAGGTCTTGTATGTAATTATTTCACTTGAGGCTTACTGCAGGCCTGTACTAGAAGTATAAGGCACTACAGGTATCCTCATGATACAGATGAGGAAATTGAGACTCATAGAGTTTAAATTAGTTCTCTAAAGCTAATAAGTGTCAGAGACAGGATTCAAATTCAGCCTTCTTACCTCCAGTCAGCACCCTATCCACTATATCCTACTTTGGGTCCTAAAAGAATGGTACAGTACACATGATAGGTACTCAGTAAGTATTCTGTGGGATTTTTAAAAGATTAGAGACTGAGATGAATCAAGAAATAGATAAAGAGTAAATATTAGAAAGAATATTTCAGAAAAGAAAATAGTATCTGAGAAAAGAAGAAGACTATTTAAGTCTTATTTTGCTTCTGTTTCTCTGCCAAGTATAATGATCAGTGAATTGGAAAGTACTGAACAAAAGTGTTTAACAGGGAATTGAAGTCCAAATTAAATTGGTAGAGAGAGTGCTTAGATGCCCTCAAAGAGTTTAAGGCACCATGGCTCGATACACTACGTTCTAGAGTAAGTATTTGGAGATGTGATTACTAAGCCATCGGTGGTGACCTTTGAAAACATCACAGAAAATTGAAAAAATGTGACAAGACAGACAGACAAATGTCTTATTCCCCCCTCTCCCCCAAAAGGTAGATTCTTCAAACTATAGGCTGGCCAGTTTGACTTTGATTATTAGTAAAATTCAAGAGCATATTGTTAAAAGGGATAGTTTGTGACCTTTTAAAAAAGATAGTAATCACTTGGCTTTATCAAGAATTGGTCATGTCAGAGTGGGTGGGGTGATGTTGAGGACTTTGAGAGAGTGAAAAAGACTTAGAACACTTGGAGGAATATATTAAGGAGTGAACAATCTATACCCAGTTTGATTTGCCATGGGTTATTAGACAGTAGATTAATGATATGGCATAGTATGCCTGAATTTCAGGAAAATATTTGAAAACCTTTTTCAACATATATTTAGGTTCACTCTAGAGATATACAGATTGGCCAATAGATGGATTCAGAACTGATTGAAGTGCCTAACCTAAAGAAAACTAATTATTGGACAGAAGATATGAAGGAAAGTCTCTAGTAGAGGTCCCCAAGGATCTGTTATTGACTAAGATCTGTTGAATGTTTTTATTATTCAGGATGACACCAGAGATGGCACACTGATCAAATTTTAAAAGACAGGGTCGGCTAGGTGGCACAGTGAATAGACCACCAGCCCTGGAGTCAGGAGGACCTGAGTTCAAATCCAGCCTTAGACACTTAACACTTACTAGCTGTATGACCTTGGTCAAGTCACTTAACCCCAATTGCCCTGCCCTCCCCACTTCAAAAAGGCAAAAAAAAAAATTCTTTTTTTGAAAGACAAGAAGCTGAGAGGGATAGTCAAAATATTGGATATAATTTGGTAGCTAAAAATATCTCAGTGAGCTAGAATTAGAATGATGGGACATATTTAAATGGTGAATTGCAAGAAATTATATGGATTTTTAAAATTAACTGTACAAGTATAGGCTGGGGAAGGCATGACAAGCCAACACTTCTTATGAAAAAAGACATGCAGGTTTTAGAAGACTGAAAGCTCAATGCCAAATATAGTTTGAATATACTCCTTTCAGAAAACTCAGTATTTTGATATGGAAGTAAAAAGAGCTAAACAAGTTTTAGCCTGTGATAAGGAAGCCATATTCTTCTGGACTAAGGAGGTTAATAGTTTTGTTGTGCTCTGTCCTGGTCAGATAGTATCTGCAATGTGTTCACTTTAGAGCATCAGATTTTAGGACAATTTCTTGAGTGTGTTAGAGATAGAATGCCAGTTCAAGTAAGAAGTGGACTAGGACATCTGAGGTCCCTTGTAGCTCTTAGTTTCTACGATTCTCTGAAAGAGAGGCAGAACACCATCATTAACTTAGTTTGTTGTCAGTGAATGGTTGACTTGATCCAATCCAACTTCACGGCCCCCTTCCAAGTGACCTTTTCTTTGTCTAATAGCAACTGAATTCAGCATATTGGGAAGGATGAGAACATGAAAAAATAGATTTCACAAAGAGATTCACAATTTTGAAACTACACCATGTGGTGGATAGAAGGTTGAACCCATAGACAAAGATGATATGGGTTTTATCTACAGTGTCTCAGGCAAGATCTCAAGTATTTTTCCTGTGGTTACAAATGCTTTACAGGTGTAGAAATTTTTTGATGATAAAAATAATCCATAAAAAAGAGGAAATTTTTTTTATAAAAACTTGAATTATTTTCCATTTAAATATCTAGGATTACAGACCAACGACTGAAATGAAAAGGGTGGAGAAATGGGGCATTTGTAAATCTTCAGTGCTCAGAAGGTTTTGTCTGGCTTTAAAAATTAAAAAAAAAGGTTTAAGGTTTTTTAGAGAAAAAAGGGAGTCATCCTGTTTTCTCCCCAACAGAAAATGACTGCTTTGGCAGAGACTTTTCACAAATTCCTTCCTACTTGGATTTTGTTTCCTGGTCTATATCCTTTGCAATTTACAACCCCTGAGGGGGGAGAAGTTGGCGGTAGGAGGGGAAACTCCTCTGAGTTCAGGTTCACTGATGCTATCTCATTATCTCTGAAGTGCAAATTGGTTCCCCTGGCTCTGGCACCCAGTTTCTCCCCTTCCCTCCCTTTCCCCACCCCCATGAAAGACTCATTCCAGAAAGGTCAGTGTACCATTTGAAGTATCCGGGCTATTTGAGCTGAGTGGCTCTTGTTGATAAAAGGTAAAATAATTCAAATAATTGTTTGTGGATTTTCAGAGGCAAAATTGCTCCTGCCAAAAGGCCACTTGTCCAAAACTACTAGGCTCTATTTCCTAGAGTCTAGCTGAGTTTCAGAGATGCAGTCCCAGCCCCCTTCCCTAAGCTAAATTATAATTGTTTTTAATCGATATCTGTAAATGAGAGTTTTGGAACTGAGGTCTCTCTGAGTCCAGGGGTAGCACTCTTCCTCTTCTTCATCCTCCTTGACCGTCTTTCTCCTACAGCTTTTTAATTATTCTCTCCTCCCTTGACCCCGTTCTGTCCCTGTTCAGTGACCTAGACCTACCAGTGGCATTCAGAATTGTTTGGAGAAAATTACCGTATTGATGTGAAGAATCGTAGTGGTGGCAGTTATTATAGAGTTTAGAAACTAGGTATGGGCAGCTAGGTGGCGCCGTGAATAGAGCACTGGCCCTGGAGTCAGGAGGGCCTGAGTTCAAATTCGACCTCAGACACTTATCACAAAAAACTAGCCATGTGACCTTGGGCAAGTCACTTAACCCCAATTGCCCTCCAAAAAAAAGAAACTAGGCATATGGTTCAGGAGTTGCTGACTTCTCTCAGTCATCTTGTTAGACTTTAAAGTCCTTCACAATCTGGCTCTGGCTTATTTTTCTTTCTAAAAACAAGAACTGACATTTATCCAGTGCTTTAGTGTTTGCAGAGCATCTGGCTGGTGCTTTCACATTTGAACCACATAGCAGGCCTGTGAGGCAGGTAGCTAAGCCTTCCTTGGTCCTCATAGTTTATCACTCCCCTCATCAGTTACTAAGAGTACCTGGCTTTTAATAAATTCTAATTGAACTGTATTAAATTGAGAGTGTAATAATACTGTCTGTGATTTTTTTCCCAGTAATTTGGTATCTTCCCTCTAATATGGTATAAGCTCTTTCAAGGCAGAGACTTATTTTTTGTCTTTGTGTCTCATTGGGCTAACATAGTACCTGACACATAGTAGGGAGCACTTCATAAAAACTTGTGGGATTCAACCAGAGAAAGAACTGATGGACTGTGAATGCAAATTGAAGTATTCATTTTTCACTTTATTTTTTTCATGTTTTTTTCCCTTTTTGATCTGTTTCTTCTTTCATAACTATGACTAGTATTGTTAATATGTTTTACATATGTATAACCTATATCAAATTGCTTAGCATTTTAGGAAGAGGGGAGGGAGAAAAATTTGGAACTCAAAATTCTGTAAAAAATAAATGCTAAAATTTGTCTTTACATATAATTGAAAAAATACTATTACAACAAATACGTGAATACTTATGGAATTGAATTGAGTTCCCCTTTTTGAGCTCTCTTAAAAATCACTTGATCATTGCTTTCACAACTGTGTCATCTCAAGCACAGGTTTCTTTGATGTGTATTGTGTCCTTTGTCTCTCTCTAGACTTATCTTGGCCTAAAGCATTCAAGAAAAATAGATATAGTGCACACTCACAGGGAATGGAACTGGTTGTAATTTACTTATATCAAGACAAAGAATATTCAACTCTGGGTCCCTTGGGTCCTCATTTGGGATATACCATTGCACATTTGAGAAACAACTAGAGTTGTTCACCAGTACTGTGCCTCAGTTTCCGCAGTTGTAGAATAAGGATAATAATAGCACCTACCCTTTAGGATTGCTATAAGAATAAAATGAGATAATATTTATAAAGCACTCAGCACAGTGCCTCGTATGTAATAGGTGCTTAATAAATGCTTATTTCCTTCCATCCTTGAAATCACAAAGATATCACTTTATCTTTATCTGTTACCTTTCATGAGCAGCTCTTCTTCTTCTCCTCCTCCTCCTTCTTCTTCTCTCTCTTTTGCTCATACATTTCCTCAGTGACATTTTTTATTCAACTTTTGGTTTCATAATTCCATGTTTGTTTGCCATTATTGAAAAGAATAAAAAGCACATAAGAAAAAACACTCAACTTTGCAACTAGAAACATCATCACAAGTCATTGCTTATGCTATACTGCATGAACTGAGGCCTACACACAGCTGGCATCTATATAGATATACAGTATTTAGGCTAGAATACATACATTTTCATGAGTTACCTCCATATTTCTTCAGCCTGTGATCCACCATCTTTTGTGGCTTATGAACATTTTGACCATAATGTTTATTGCTGGCTAGTTCATTTACTATTTGCTGAAATGTTGGAATATATCTAGGGACATAGGGCAATAGTATTTTGAGCTAGAATGGACCTTGAAAATCCTGTGATCACCACCCCCTGATTTTTTTTAACTTTCTTTTTTTGGAATGGGGAAGGCAAGGCAATTGGGGTTAAGTGACTTGCCCAAAGTCACCAGCTAGTTTTTGTGTTAAGTGTCTGAGGCCAGATTTGAACTCAGGTCCTCCTGACTCCAGGGCCACTGCTCTATTCACCAAGCCACCTAGCTGCCCTTCCACCCCCTGATTTTACAGAATGGGAAACTGATGACCAGAGAGAAGAACATCAGAAAATTGGTGACCTCCTTGTTACAAGCCAGACTGCAGTGGGTGTGTGGAGTGAAAGGATTATAGTATGACCTCTATTTGGGACATGGTGATAGATCATCTGTTTACCCTGAATTTCTCTTTTGGTCTTATTTTTTAAAAACCATTTAAATGGTCTGTATTTACTTGTTAGTCTTAATCCTAACAAATTACAGAATCCTCAAGTTAAAAGATACCTTATCAATCATCTAGTTCAAGTCCTTCATTTAAAAAACAATTATTGACGTCTTTTGTTTTGTGTCACTTTCATTTTTAAATATATCAAAGTTTATCCCTCTCTTCCCTCACTCCACCTAGCAAGTAATCCCTTGGAACCAAAAACTAAAGAAGAAAGGAATGATTCAGCAAAACTAACCACCATATAAACAGTCTTGACAGTATGCGCTGTGTTCCACAGCCAGAGTTCTCCCACTTCTCCAGAAAAGGCAAGAAGTTTTTTTTTATTTCTTATTTTCTTTTTTTACAGAGAAGGGGGCTGAGGCCCAGAGAAGTTAGTGAATTATTAACTGACCTAGCTAGGAAATGTTGCAGTCAGAACCTGAACTCAGGCCTTTTCATCTTTTATAGCTGCTTAACTTGTCTAACAGGAATGAACACTAGTAGCAGAACCATAATTTAAGTGGCATCCAAAACCAAGATTTCCATGGGGTAACCTCATACCCTAAACTTCATTTAATGGATCGCTAAGTACAGAAAAGGCTGCATGAGTGATAGGAGTTCCTCTGAGAAGGTTAATTTGGATAGTCTTGTCATTCATTATATGGGAGGAGGAAGAGTCAGGACTGGGCAATGTCCAAATGATTTCTGTCACGTGGTAATTTTTTAATTGAATTACCAGCCTAACTGGGACTCTGAGGCATTCTAACCACAGTATATGAGGTAGCAGTTTCTTAACAGTTACTGAACAAATCCTAAATGATAGTCGTCATAAGATTTTGAGATGGAGGGATGAACCTTAAAGATCATATAGTGAAACTCCTTGATTTTATCTAATTTTTTTATTTAACATTTTATTTACCCCTAGTTACATGTAAAAACAATTTTTAACATTCCTTTTTAAAATTTTGAGTTTCAAATTCTCTTCCTTTACCCCTCCTCATTGAAAAGGCAAGCAATTCAATATAGGTTATACATTGTAGTCATACAAAACATATCCATAAATAGTCATGCTGTGAAAGAAAACATAGACAAGAAAAAACTCAAGAAAAATAAAGTAAAAAAAAGTATGCTTCAATCTGTATTCAAACACTATCAGTTCTTTCTCTGGGGATGGATATTTTTCATCATAAGTCCTTCAGAGTTGTCTTGGATCATTGTATTGCAGAGAATAGCTAAGTCATTCACAGCTGATCATCTTCCAATATTGCTCTTACTTTGTATACAGTACATGTCACTTTGTATCAGCCCATTCAAGTCTTTCCAGGTTTTTCTGAGAGTATCTTGCTCATCATTTCTTATACTACATTAGTATTTCATCACAATCACATACCACAGCTTGTTCAACCATTTCCCAATTGATGGGCATCTCCTCAACTTCTAATTCTTTACCCCCAGAAAAGAGCTGCTATAAATATTTTTGTACATATAGGTCCCTTTCCTTTTTTGTTTTTGATCTCTTTGGGTATACAGACCTAGTAGTGGTATTGCTAGCTCAAAGAATATGTATGATTTTATAGCCCTTTGGGCATAGTTCCAAATTGCTCTAGAGAATGGTTGAATCAGTTCACAACTCTAGCAAAAATGTATTAAAGTTTCATTTTTCCCACATCCCCTCCAGCACTGTCAGTTATCTTCTCTATCCTATTAGCCAATCCTAATAGGTTTGAGGTAGTACCTCAGAATTGTTTTAATTTGCATTTTTCCAATCAGTAGTGAGTTAGAACATTTTTTCATATGGCTATAGATAGCATTGATTACTTCAACTGAAAACTGATCACATCTTTTCATCATTTATCAACTGGGGAATGGTTCTTCTCTTTTTATATAAATTTAACTCAGTTCTCTATGTTTGAAAAATGAGGCCTTTATCAGAGAAACTTGCTTCAGAATTTTTTTCATACTTGCTATTGCTAATTGTATTTCCCTCTATCCTATCCCCCCCACCCTACTTATTCTGTTCTCTCCTTTCACCCTGTCCCTTCTCAAAAGTATTTTGCTTCTGACTACCCCCTCCCCTAGTCTGCCCTCCCTTCTATCACCACCACCCCCTTCTCTTATCTTCTTCCCCTCCTACTTTCCTGTAGGCTAAGTAAAATAGATTTCTGTACCCAATTGGGTGTGTATGTTATTCCCTCTTTGAGCCAGTTCTGATGAGAGTAAGGTTCACTCACTCCCCCTAACCACCCTCCCTTCCCCTCCGCTGTAAAAGCTTTTTCTTTCCTCTTTAATGTCAGATAATTTATCCCATCCTACCGTTCTCTTTTTTCAAGTATATTCCTCTCTTACCCCTTAATTTTACTTTTTTAGATATCTTCCCTTCATATTCCCCTCACACCTGTGCCCTCTATATATACTCCTGACTACCCTAATAAAAAGAAATGTCTTGAGTTACAGATATCATCTTCCCATGTAAGAATGTAAACAGTTTAAATTTAGTAAGTCTCTCACAATTTCCCTTTCCTGTTTACCTTTTTATGCTTCTCTTGATTCTTGTATTTGACAGTCAAATTTTCCATTCAGCTCTGGTCATTTTATCAATAATGCTTGAAAGTCCTCTAATTTCATTTTTTTTTAAATCAAGAATGCTTGAAAGTCCTCTATCTCATCAAATTTCCGTTTTTTTCTCCTGAAGGATTATACTCAATTTTGCTGGGCAACTAATTCTTGGTTGTAATTCCAGCTCTTTTGTCCTTTGGAATATCATATATAAGTCTATATAGGAGGGCATATGGTATGAATACATATGTGAATGTGTGTATATATGTTTACAGGTGTACATAGATAGAGGGCACAGGACCAATTTAATGGGAAGGGATGATACTTAAAAGGTGAAATTAAGAGGTGAGAGAGGAATATAATGAGAGGAGATGAGGAGAGACAGAATGGGGTAAACTATATCATATAGAAGAGGTAAGGGGAAATGTTACAATGGAGGGAAAGAACAGGAAGGCAAGAGGGAATGGGTCAACCTTATTCTCAATTAATTTGGCTTAGGGAGGGAATGACATACACACTAAATAGGGTATCTCACCCTACAGGAGAGTAGGGGGGAAGGGGATGAGAGGGGGATGATGGAAGGGAGGGCAGGTTGTGTGTGTGGGGGGGGAGTTGGAAGCACCCACTTTTGAAAAGGGATGGGATCAAAGTAGAGAATAGAACAAGTGGGAGGTGGGATAGGAGGGAGGGAAATATAGTAAGTCTTTCACAATATATCTGCTATGGAAATGTTTTGAATAGCTACACATGTAAAACCTATATTGAATTGCTTATCTTCCCAGTAAGGGTAGGTGACAAGGGAGGAAGGGAATGAATCTGGAATTCAAAGTTTTAAAATCAAATGTTTAAAATACACACACACATACACACACACACACACACACACATATATATATATGTTTATACTATTATCAATATTATTTTACATGTAACTAGGAAATAAAATATACAGGCACTTGGGCATAGAGATCCACTGTGCCCTACTGGAAAGTCAAAGGGGGTATGGGAGAAGATATGGGAGAGAACAGATTGGAGGAGGATATCCAGTAGGATCGCTATTTTGGGGTGGTAGGTAGGGGAAAAACAGGGAGAAAATTTGTAAATCAAAATCTTGCTGAAATGAATGATTATAAACTAGAAGTTAGCATAGCATTTGATTAAAAAAATCCTTTTGAGCTTTTCCATGGCCTGAGACCAATTAACATTTTTCTTGGAGGCTTTAGATGCAAGAGCTTTGACTTTGTTCTTTGCTTCTGAATGTGTTTTGATCTTCCTTGTCACCACAGTAAGTTTCTGTAGTCTGAGTTCTTTCCCATTGTTTGCTCATTTCAGCAGCCTATTAGTTGACTTTTAACTCTTTGTTAAAGTAGGGCTTTGCTTCCACAGTGGAGAGTGGATTGTCCCAAGATTCAGGGGTTTTGTGCAGTTTTTTCTTTTTTTTTTTTTTTTTTTTGCTTTTTTTTGGAGGGCAGTTGGGGTTAAGTGACTTGCCCAAGGTCACATGGCTAATTTTTTGTGTGTGTTAAGTGTCTGAAGCCAGATTTGAACTCAGGTCCTCCTGACTCCAGGGCCGGTGCTCTACTCACTGAGCCACCTAGCCACCCCTTGTGCAGTTATTTTTAAAGATATTTCTAGAGACCTGTAAGTTTTCATTTCTTCCAAAGTGTTATGATCTAAGGAGAGGTGTTTACTCCTTTTCTGGATTGTGCTCTGGTCTGTTAGCAAACACAAGTACTCTTTTCTACCCTGGCACTGTGAGGAAGGTCCCTACTCCACTGCTGCTGCAAGCTCTGCTATGTTAGTGCTCCTTCTTTCCCTGGGACTGCCACCCAGGATTATGACCTGGGTCCAAGTGTGGGCAAAGTCACAAGGTCTTGCCTCAGTGCTAGCAAAAGGCCCCTGTAATCTCCTTCTGAACAGTTGTGTGATCAATCCCTTTAGTGTCTGTGGGCTGAGAGCTCTGGAAGCAGCTGCTGCCACTGCTGCTGATTCAATGGCTCCCAACACCTGTTCCTGGTTTGCTGGGACCCATTCTGCTCTGTTCGCACTGGCCTGTGCTCCTCTCACACTGAAGCAACAGACGTTTCCTGTCGACCTTCCAAGTTGTCTTGGGCTGGAAATTTGTTTCACTCCATATTTTTGTGGTGTCTGCTGCTCTAAAATTTATTCAGAGTAATTTTTAATGGTATTTGGAGGGGTTTGGGCAAGAGCTCAGGTGTGGCCCTGTCTTCTCCACCATCTTGGCCCTGCCTCTCTATTTTATCTAATTTTTAAAAAATTCATCATTAATTCCTTTTGTTACATTTCTGTAATGTCTTTTAAATGTTTAATGTTTTATTGATGCTTTTTTATCATTATATCCATTTCTCCCTCCAGTTTGTGACAAAGAAAAAGTACCAAGAGTGACCCAATTCAACGGTGTATATAATATCCTGTCTTAATCATCCCCTACCTCTCCACTTTCAGAAAGGAGATATTTTTCATTACCTGTTTTCTGCGACTTTCTTTGGTTTTTGTTATTCAGGGTTTAGCTTCCTTTTAGTGATCTTTTCACTTACATTATACTTTGTATACTTACATTATACATTGTTCTTTATTCTCTTGGTTGTTCTGTGTCGGTTTATGTAAGTCTTCCCATGTTTTTCTGAAATCCTCATTTTCATTATTTTTCTTTGCACAATAATATTCCATTGAACTACTATAACAGTTTTTTTAGCTCTTCCTCAGTGTAGCCACTTTGTTTCCAGTTCTTTGCTATTATGAAGAGTGTTACTGTTAATATTTGTTATATTTTAGATCTTTTTATGTTTGTTTTATTTCCTTAGAGTATATGCATACTAATGGGATCGAAGGGTCAAAGGGTATGACCAGTTTATCATTTACGTAATTCCAAGTTAAAATTCAGAATATTTGAACTACGTCACACTTTCAGCTATAGTGCACTAGTATGCCTGCCTTCCTACAGTATTCCAATATTGACTGTTGCCATTTTTGTCATATCTACCATTTACATGGTATGTCACTATAATTTAGGGGTAAGTCCTCTGCCCTACCACTCCTTCCTAACTCATTGAACCTTCTGTCGTATCAAAGAGGAACAGTTAAACAGAAATACTCTGTACAGTGACCACTTCTGGCAATAGATGTGACATTATGCTGAGAAGAGGGAGGTATATTTAATTATTCTCCAGAACTATTATTGGCTTTTTCAGTTACTCAAGAGCTCAGCTTCATTTTACATAATGGCTAGGATTTGAACACAAGTCATCTGATGAGATGACTTTAAAGATCCCTTGTAGTTCTTTTTCCTCCATTGTATAAGGCACTGCGCTAGGTGCCAGGAATTTTTCTGTTGGTTTTTTTTTGCTTCCAACCTATGATTTCATTGGTGTGGAATATTCTGTCCCCAGATGCAATTTAGCAACTCCTCTGTAATTTTTATTATTAGGATTCGAGGCAGAGACAAAAACAAAAACACCACCCAAAATAGTACCTGCCCTCAAGGAGCTAGCATTCTGGACCTGGAAATGAGGGAGGTGGGAAGATACAACAAGGACACAGATAACTAAACACAAAGAAATTTAAAGTAGAAAATTTAAATTAACAACTGGAGGCATCTAGAAAGGAGTTTCAAAGGATGTGAGACCTGAAACTTCAAGGAAGTCAAGGATTTTAAGAGGGGATGAGGTGCTACTGCATACTAGGCATTGAGAAAGATTGGGAAAAGGGAGATAAGAAAGAGCCTGGAGATAGAATGCAAAATTTGAAGAACAGCTAGTAATCCAGTTTGACTAGACCATTAATGGAAGCAGTGAAATAAGACTAGAAAGGTACATTGAACCCAAATCAAGGAGAACCTTAAATGCCTGCCCAGAGAGTTTGCCTTTTTTCTTAGAAACAATAAGGAGCCAGGGAAGCTTTTTCATCTGGGAATGACATGGTCAGACCTGTGCTTTAAGAAGATTACTTTGGCAGTTATAGCTGTTCCAATCTATGGAGGATAGAGTGGAGAGAGAAGAGATCTGAAGCTTGGAGACCTAAATTAGGAGGCTATTGACATAGTTCAGTTGAGAGATGATGAAGGTTTTGAACTAAGTTAGGAATTGCATGAGTTCAGAGTAGGGGATGGATTAAGAGGTATCATGGAGGTAGAATGGACAGAACATAGGAAATGAATTTATCCTATGTATTTATGAAGGAAGGGTGTGGGAGAAGGAAGAATCAAGGATGTCTTTGAGTCTGCAGACCTAGATGACTATAAGAATGGTGGTGCCTTCATCAGAAACTGGGAAGTTTGGGGGCTAGGGAAAATAATGAGTTCTATTTTGGATATAAGACCATAGATTTAGAGACTGAAGGGATCTCAAAGGTAAACTACTCCAACTCTCTATTTTACAGATGAGGAAACTGTGATCCAGAAATGTTAAGTCATATGCTCATAGTTACAATACCAATAACTGGCAAAAACAGATTCTGACCCATGTCTCCTGACTCCAAATATAGCTTTCTTTTCATTATCCATTTAGGATTATGCTGAGTTCCAGGACATCCAAGAGACATTCAGACTTCACCTGGCGATATAGGACTAGAGTTTGTATTAGAGAATAGCGACTAATTAAGGAGAGAGACATAGACCTGAGAATCATCTTCAGAGAGATGGGAATTGAATCCAAGGGGGCTAATGAGGTCACCAAGTAGGAGAGTGTAGAGAGAAAAGGAGAGAGCCAAGGGCAGAGCCCTGGAGTTTTTCACCTTAATGTTTTCCCATAGTGGCTGAGCTTTCCCAGACACTCCTGCCCAATCACATCATCACTTAGGCCAGTAATGCCAAAGTGAACAAAAGAAAGATTATCAGAAGGGAGAGTTACTTTTTTTTAAAGCCTTCAGTCATTGACAGAAATACAGCAGTAGGAGAAAGCATTTTTTTTACCAGGGATTTCCCCTGAACACTAATTAGAGAAGCAATTGGAAACATAATTCTTCTTTCTGTGGAGACTTGTATTCCTTTTGAGTCACAAATGGAAGACTTATCCAGGGGCACTTGCTGATTTAGTGAACATTGAAAGTTTTTAATCACTATATAAATGTGAGCTATCTAGCCATATAACAAGTCACTAATAAAAAGAAAAATGGTAGAAAGACGGAATCTTAGTTTTAGTGATAGAAAGGACCTAAAAACTCATCTAGTCCAACCTTCTCATGTTTCAGAGAAGATTGAGGCCCAGCAAAGGGAATTGACTTGCCCAAGATCATATAGGTAGGACATGGAAAAGCCTGAATTTAGACCTAGGTTCCTTAGTCAGTCACTTATTCTATTGGACCAGGGCTGCATTTGACTTTCCTCTTCTGATAAACTTAGTTTCTTTACCTATAAGATCTAGTTTGAACTATGATGATCACCAAGGTTCCTTTCTACTACAAAATTTTTAGTCTTCTATGATTTTTTTTTTACTTTTTGGAGGGCAGTTTGGGTTAAGTGACTTGCCCAAGGTCACACAGCAAGTAAGTGTGTCAAGTGTCTGAGGCCACATTTGAATTCAGGTCCTCCAAACTCCAGGGCCAGTGCTCTATTCACTGCACCACCTAGCCGTCCCAGGCTTCTATGATTTTATGCTAGAAATCAGTAAGGTATATTTTTTCATTTATACTAGATGACACACTACTATTTATTAAATACATTCATTTAGAGGCTAAGTGTACTTTTGGTTCAGGATGCATGCCATTAATATAAAGAATGTTACCCTTGACTACAGAGTTAAAGGAATATTCAGTCCTATGTATTTATGATAAAAAAAAGAACAGTTGAATAAACCCCAGGGTCACTTAAATGGCCAATTAATCATGAAGAAGCAGAATCAATGAATATATAAAAACAAGGAATATAGCAACAGGTCTTTACTGCTATTTTGTGTTGATGAGGAGTTTGGGAAACTGAAGAACACTGAAATTCTTTATCACACTTAAGATATTCAGATCATAGACTTAGATCTGGAAGGGTCTTCAGGACAAGGAAACTGAGGCTAAGAAAGTTTAAGAGTTGTCCATAGTCATGCCACCAGTAAATGGCAGGGCCAAGATTCAGACCCAGGCCCTCCATTCTAGAGACAATGCTCTCTCCACTAAAGGTTCATATAAAGTATCTCCACTGGCATTTGTGGCCCTCTTTTCATAAACATGAAGCACAAACCTCTTCTGTTTTCCTTATACTATACTTATTTCTGTACATACTGTATCTAAGATATCTCTTTCCTCCTTGAATTGTTTAGTAGTTAAACTGTATGTAGCTTATTTGCACATATTTGCTTGTTGTCTCCTCTATTAGATTATGAGATCTTTGAGGGCAGGGACTATCTTTTGCTTCTTTTTATAGCCCTAGCACTGAGCACAATGTCAGGAACATAGTAGGTGCTTAATAAATGTTGATTGACTGAGTAAAATCATAGATTTGTAGCTGGAAGGGACTTTAGGTTCAATCCCCTAATTTTACATAAGAGGAAACTGAGATCCATCAAAAAAAAGGGGACTTGCCCAGGGTCATATGATGGTCAGCAGCAGAACAGGGAATCAGATGCAGTTCTGCTGTTTTCAAATTGAACATTCTTTACATTGAAGTAAGCTGAGTCCCTCTCTTGAACCAGAGCAGTAGCATGGACTTTTAAATTCTCAGACCTGAAAGTTGATTCTCAGATCTTGAAATCACTCTCTGGGAAATGCACCTGAGTAATTTGATTACCTTCATCTCTTCTTGTATTTCAATCTTTTAAAGTATTTATTTTCTTTCAGATTTTACTAAAAGGAAAAGTCAACTTAAAGAGATATTGTACATGCCTAGGATGGTGGTACAATGGAAAGAATCATCTCTCTCTATTTCAGTCTGTCTCTGTCTCTCTCTCTCCGCTTTATTTTTTTCACTAAGAAACTATAGAGAAAGCCATTCAAAGTTCTTTTCTGATTTGCCACCCAGGGCTGCAAATTGGCTAGCCTAGTTAGGAATTCATATTGGACAAACTGAATTATCTTTGCCCATCTTAGCCCTCTGGGTTTGCCATGCAAACTGCTCAGTATTTCTCTATTCCCTTGAATAGATTTAGCTGTTTATAATTTGTACATTAGACTCCTACACCAAACTTCCTGTGGCTTATTTGTTGTGGTACAGAACAGTCAGAGCTAGGTAAAGCCAGAGAGTATCTGCCATGCCAGATGAAGAAACACAACCCAGGGATTGCTGGTTGTTCTAGGAAATACTCTGACACAGAATGGTTCCATTGGAGCAAAACTAACAAGAACAGCTGTGGTCTTCAGGGACAGGAGAAAAAAGCCTGACGCAGGAGTCAGAGACCCTAATTTCAAATCCTGCCTCTGAAGTTCATGGCCTTTGTGACCTTGGACAGTTGCTTTCACCTCCCCTTCCAAGAGACTCATCTTTAAAATTAGGGGGAGGAGTTAGATGGCTCTCAAATACCTCCCAGCTCAGAATCTAGAATATTATTTCTTCAAGTCCAACACTATTTCCAAAGGAACTCTCTGTCTATAACATATGGCCTTTCTGGGGACAGGGTGGAGTGGGGGAAAGGTGAACCTCCCTCTTCTCCTAGTTTCTTCCTCCCCCTCCCCAGTTTCTCTAGGCTTCTGGGCTTGCTGTTAATTCAGTCATGACTTATAGGAGGGTAATTGAATGTCCTGCCTATCCCCCAGGCCCTCACTTTGCCTCCTTCTACCTACATTAGCATTCTGTCCCGGTTTCTCTAGATTGATCCAATCACCCTCCCCATATGAGGGATAGCTGGTTTAAGTGTTCATAAGGAGTCTTTCTCTTCACCTTTGTCTTTGCCCTCTAAATCTCTGCCTTGAACACATGTTTTTCTTCCCTTTCTCTTTTAAGGATATCTACTCCTTTAGGTTTGATTTTCTCCTCTGTGCAAATGACTCCAGAGCTATGGCTAGCCACCTCTTCCCAGGACCAATTTTTCTTCTTTTCTGTTTCTTCTCCATTAGCGATATCATCTACTTTTATAGGTTTGATTTTCACCTCTGTGAATATGACTCTTAAATCTATAACCAGTCCACTGAACATTAGTCCCATGTATTCAAGTGATTCTTCTACCTGGATGTCCCATATGTACTTTAAACTCAACATTTCCCCTCTAGATATCAAAGTGCTCCCACTTTCCTTATATCTGTTGACGGTGCCACCATCTCCACTGTTTCCTTGCCTCTAGGATTTCTTCTTTCCTTTTCTGAACCAATCAACTTGCCAAGTCTAGTGGATTCTACCTTTACAATATTTCTCAACATCTGCCCCCTTTTCTCCACTCACAGCCACCACCCTTGTTAAGGCTTTTGTCACCTCTTGCTTGAGGTATTATAATAGCCTCCTAATTGATCTCTGGGCTTTCCTCTCTTCATCTATCCTCTCACCATGGCAGCTCACAAATCCACTAATATGTCAGAGCCTTCACATGTGGCTTCAATTTATTATTACACATTGTTCTCCTTTTTTAAACTTGGGGTTCCCAATGAATTGGACTACGTATTCTCTGTGGCTTGAAGCCAACCCACTCTCTCCTATCTCTGCTTATTCATGCAGGCCTTTGCTTTGCCTTAAATGTGCTCATTTTCTCTCAATCTTTCAGAATTTTCTTCCTTCAAAGTTCATTGTGGGTGCTACCTCCTCTGTAAAGTCTTCCCTGGTTTCCTCCCCAGTCTATGCCCCCTTTCTCCCCAGATTTTCCTAGAGGACTTTGTCTAGATCTCTCATTTGTGTCCTGCCCCCCCCCATTGCCCTGCTTTGTATCTACTTAACTGTTTATGGGTCACATCTGCCCAAGAGAACCCAAGCTCTCTGGGGGCTGGGACCCTTTTGCTTTGTTAGGGGTGGGAGGTGGTGGGGGGGGGGGTTGTTGCTTTTTGTTTTATTTTGCATCTTGCTGTCTCCAGAGCTTAGCATAGTTTCTGAGGGTGTTGAACACCTACTAAAGTTAGTTGAATTGTTTACAATCAGACTTGAAGCATGAAGAAATGCAGACCATTTAACTAAGGGACATGAGGGACATTTGTGAGTAGAAGCCACTGCAGTTGTACGCTCCTCGGCTGGGGGCTGTGACCAGGGAAAGCCCTTCATGGCCCAGCCCGATGGTTTGGAGTTCCCTTCCCCATGTAATCCTTGGGTGAATGGACACCTGCTCTTTGTTCTGCTTGGAAGTGACAAAGCCTTCTCCTTCCCAGACCTGGCCCTCACTTGGAATATTCTGAGTACTTCCTGATGGCCAGTTTCTTCTCCCACTCTTCCTCTACAACCAAATGTATCTAAATGGATATGAAAAGTCTGAAGTGACCCAGTATTTCCGGGACACACCTAGATTTCCTCATCTACAAGAGAATAGCACCTAAATCACCCAGCTGTTTGGAAACCGATGATCTAATGTATCTAAATCCCATACTAAATAAAGGTTAGCAATTCTTACCATAACTGTTACACTAGACCAGAGTGTAACATTGAGCCTGAAGATAAGGGAGGGGCCCTTGGCTCCTGGAAATTCTAGGGCAGATAATTGACCTATTGGGGATTCCAAAAAACTATGAAGCTTTCCAGTTTTCTGTCCCCAAGAGCTCTTCTTCGAAATGTTTTTTGGTTGTCAGTAATGATACCCAAGGGTCATAGTCAGGGGCACTCTAGCTGTAGTGATTTTGTAGTGAGAGATAGGTGTGTGGTCTTAGAGTCAGGATTGCCTGGGTTCAAGTTCTGACTCTGCTACAAGTACTGGCTGTGTGACCCTGGACAAGTCACCTAAACTCAGTGCTCCCATGCAACTCTAACAGTGTCAGCGTTCTGCCCAGGTAGAGAGGGTTCCCCAGGCTGATGGTCGGCCTACCAGAGCATAGAAGGGGGGCTGGGGAGGCACACACATATTTGCTGCCTGCTTCTTTCCTTTGGAACTCGGTCGAAAGTTCATTAACCACAGCTAGCCGAAGTTATCACCCTGTCGCTGCCTACCCCCCCCTTTCCTCCAGCTCTACTCCTGCAACATGTTCCCAACAACAGATTCCTGGCCCAGGCGGAGTTCTTGTCCCGACTGTCACAGGAATTGCTATGGCTGCTGTACCTCCTCAGGCGGCACCTGCTGCAGGTTCCTGTTATCTCTCGACCTGAGAGCTCTTTTGGTATGTTAAGAAGCTATTTAGCTGGAGAGCAGCAAGAAAAAGAGGACTTCCTTCACTTTATACATTTCTCTCCTTTCCCTTGTCTTGACCATTTGTGGGGCAATTCACATCCCTGCCCCCAGGCTGGCTGCTAAGGGCCAAAAACTGCTTTGAGAGGTTGGGCTCTTGCCATTGCCTAGATATGTGACCTTGGACAAGCCACTTGTCCAGGTCCAGACCTCAGTTTCCTTCCCTATAAAATGAGGTTGTGTGGGTGGGTGGGGGAGGGCTGGGCTAAATGACCCCTAAGGTCCTATATAGCCGCAAGATAACCAGAGGCCCTTGGCTTCTCTCTGGTAGGTAAAGGTTGGAAATGCCTGCATAAAACAGCTCCCCACCTCCCACCCCACACTGTGCCACTAGCTAAACACACATCTCGTCTAGGTAGCTCCTTCAATTTTTATGCAAGCTAAAAAGGAAATCGGAGTGTCCCATCCCCAAGTTCATTGGGGCCTTGTTAACTGCCTTTTCCCCTCATCTTAAACAAGATTTAATTGATTAGTCTGAATGCCCCGTCACAGGGACTCACTGAAACACTTATCCATAATCCCACAAACACAAAGTAACTGCTCTGCTGCCAGTGAGATTTTTCTCCAGGCTCTCTGAATTAGGGGGTCTTCTCAGGTCTCCCACCCCCATCCACCTTTTGAACCCTTTCCAGCTCAGTTAGTATCAGGGCTTAGCAGACTTGCAGCTGTTTTTCCACCCCTAACAATTAAAGGTGACTTCACTAGAGCCCCATATTGTTTCTTATCCCAGACTGACCCCAACATGCAAACCCCTCTGCTTGATATATGCAACAGTTGCAATAGAAATTGCGAGGAGAAAAAATGCTGGAACAATGAGAGGCAGATGGTCCTGCCTACGGGTCCCTGCCTCTAGCTAACCTGCAGAATGTAAACAGAGCCTGTGGACAGGCTGAAAGGCGGCTATCTCCTCACCACTGGAGGTGTTAACAGCGCTGACCCTTCCCTTGGTGCTGCTACCTAAGCTCCCGTGTAACTTGTTGCCATTCCAATTTTACAAACCTTGTTAACCCATGCTACTTGGGGCTTGTCACATTAGAGATAACCAGCCAGTGGGCATTTACAGTCATGTTCAGCGTCTTCAACTTGGGAGGGCCCTTAGAGGTCATCTCAGGGGGTACTTGCTCACACAGACTGACCCAATGTTTGCTTATGCCAACACTGAGAGTTCCGAGAAATTCTGATGGTCCAAATAATAAAGCTATTGGTTAGAAAGACATCCCCCCCCCCCACACACACACACATTATGGGCGGAAATAGGATTTTCTTCATGCAGTCACATTATTAAGCGTAATATAGTTAGTATTGTGGCAAGAAACGTCAGATATAAAAGAATCTTTTCCAGATTTTAATAATTTAGGTATCAGTGTTAAGTTTTTTTACAGGATGGTTATTACTTGATATTACTTGTTTATTGCTAATGAATATTTCATTTAAATAGTAGCTGAGAGTCTTAGCAGCAAAGAGGTGAGAACTCTGTTCGAACATAGGTGCCATTTTCCTATGACTCTAATTGTATGACCTTGGGTCAGTCACTTCCCCCTCTCTGAACTTTCAGTTCAAAGAGGGACTGGACCTAGATGATTTTTAAGGCCCCTTACAACACTAAATTGATGACTGATGTTTATTTTTGCCTTACCAGGGATTTCCTGGCATTCTTACATTCAAATGCAGATTTCTTAGTTACCAATAAAATTGAATGACTGAGAGAGAAGGTAATTGAAACCTCTATTGAACTTTGCATAGATAAGGTGTCTGAGAATTTAACCACTTGGTCCCCAGAGCTTTTTTTCTTAACTCACAGTTGTTATTTCTTCAAACATTGTAGTCGTGACTTCTGAAATAATCTCTTTAGTATAGACTTTTCATTTGATATCTGAGTTTCTCTATTAAGATTTTCTCTTGCGTTGGGGGAGAGGAGGCAGGAATAAGGAGCTTGCTCCTTTTCATAGGGAAGACCCATCTTTACTGTGATAAAAGGCAATGTTTTTTGTTTGACTTGACCTGAGATTTCATCAGTGTCAGGAACTCCTGGTCCCTAGAATTCCCTTTTCTGATGTGGATTGACTTCTCCACAGCTACTTAGTCTTAGAGAAATGCCTTGCTCGGAGTCACACCTTCAGGATGTGTCAAAGGAAAGACTTGAACTCAAGTTTTCTTGACTTAGAGGCAAGGTCTTTATTCACTATTTGATTTCCTCTCCAAAGAACCTGTTAGTGAGTTTGGAGCTATATATAGTGCACTGATGTTGGATAAGCAAGCTTTCTACTGAATTAATAGGTAACTCTAGGGCTATGGAGACAGGTTCTTATAACCAAAGTCCGAAACAAAAATGTGTTTGGGGCAGCTAGGTGTCACAGTGGATAGCACATTGGCTCTGGGGTCAAGAGGATCTGAGTTCAAATGTGACCTTAGACACTTGATTACTAGCTGTGTGATCCTGGGCAAGTCACTTAAACTGATTGCCTCACAGAGAGAGAGACAGAGAGAGACAGAGACAGAGAGAGACAGAGACAGAGAAAGTGTTTTTTAAAAATCTGAAAACCTATACCCTAAATAGTAGTTGTGCCTTCTATATGAAGTCCTGCTCTTGTGCACTAGGTAAGGAAAGTCATATTGTAGCGGGAACTGCTGAGTTTGATAGTGAAAATTCATTTTCTACTTCTCCTGCAACTGCAGCAGGAGTGGGGAAAGACTATTAGGTGCCTTTGACCAGATCGAAAACCTTCCCTTGCATCTGTTGCTCGTGATTTCGTTTCCATATTAATCCATGAAATGCTTCACGGCGTTGTCGATAGAGTGGTAAGATTTGGAGCTAGGAAGACTTGAGTTTGAGCCCCATCACCTTAGTAAGCCTCCCTGAGCCTCACTTTTCTCTTCTGTAAATGGGATGATGAGACCTGTGGTGTAAAATTATCTTATGAAGTTGGGGGGGGGGGTGTCCAAATGAGATCATGTAGGTGAAGTGCTTTAGAAAGTATTATATGTTTATCAGTTTTTGTTGTTAATAATAATGTTTTATGTGCCCTCTAAGCAACTAAGGCAAGATGAGATACCTATTTTCTCAAACTTGATAGATTCCAGTTTTCAAAGAATATTCAAAGCACAAGTAATTGATTCACTACTATCTACTTAATACTATGTGCGGCATATCTGTTTATAGTCAAGCCATATTCCTCCAGGCTGTCACTCTCCTGTAAATTACCCAGTGCCAGGTGCTCAGCTTTCCAATGCTTATGATCCCTCCTTCTTCCTATTCAATGCCAATTCCAGTCTTATAAAATACACAATGCAGTGAATAGAGAGCACTGGCCCTTGGAGTCAGGAGGACCTGAGTTCAAATGTGGCCTCAGGCATTTAACACTTACTAGCTGTGTGACCTAGGGCAAGTCACTTAACCCCAATTGCCCTGCCCCCCCTCCAAAAAATGCAAAAAACAGAAATAAAAATAAAAAAAATAAAGTACACAATGCTATGTGGATTCCTCTGATGGTCTGCTTCAATTTGACTCTAAAGGAAATCTTACTCATCTCATCCACTT
Source organism: Petaurus breviceps papuanus (assembly GCF_028583685.1). Taxonomy (NCBI): domain Eukaryota; kingdom Metazoa; phylum Chordata; class Mammalia; order Diprotodontia; family Petauridae; genus Petaurus; species Petaurus breviceps. The sequence goes on from NW_027187369.1 coordinate 15,846,303, forward strand.
CTTGGATTAAAACATAACTGTTTACTCATCTAATTCAGCCCCTGTTTCCCAGTGCTGGACCATAGTGAAGTTTTCTCTGTCTAGCCCATACTTTGTGTCTGGTTTCTATGAAAAGGAAACAGGAGGGTTAATCACCACCACCCCTACCCATTTTGGAAGAAAAATTAAGGGGTAGATCACTTCTAATGGCTTTCTCAGGTAGACTGGCAACTTCATTCAATACTGTATTTCTTAACCACTTAAAAGCTTCCCTTGTATTTTTATTTCCTCCGATAACAAGCAGGTGTTTTCCTGGATTTTTGTTGGGGTTAGAACTCTTTTTATAGAGATGCATGAAACCATTCTGTTTGGGAAGAATCCTAGCTGAAAGACAGCTCTGCCTCAATCCCTGTTAGTTCCCTTTTATTCCCAGAGAATTGGCAGTTGTTCCCACATGAGTTCCTTTCTATTGGAGCTATTCAAGCATCAGGGATTATATGTCTCTATATCACGAGTTAACTGTTTTTCCAGACACCTTTATAATTAAGGTTCTGTAGGGTTGGTGAAGAGTGTGGGACTGAAAATCAAAATCCTTTATATTTCCCTTACCCATCTGACCACAATATCTGACTCCTCTTCTACCTAAACCATTACAGGATTAAAAGATATGTGTATATACATAACAATAGGATTATAGTTTTGGAGCTGGGAGGGATCTCAGTTATCTAATCCAGTCATATGACAGATGTGGCAACTGAGGGCCTGAGCAGGGGAAATGACTTGCCAAAGGTTACACAGGTAGTAAAAGTAGTAGAGGACACATTTTGAACCCAGGTCCTGTGGCTCCAAATCCATATTTTCCCCTTTCCTCTAGAGCAGAACACCAGAACTCCTTTCTTGAGCTGTCTCTGTGTATCTCTCATTTGTTCTGAAACTCTTCCAATATATTTCTAAGTGCTTTATTTTCCGATGTGCTCCTTGAAAGTGATTGGCAAGTGTAACAATGCCGTTAGCTTGTGGAAGGGCAAGCTCCAGCTTTTAGAACGTAATCCAGGATATCCAAGAACACTAAATGAGAATAGCTCCTGTTCTCCCCCTCCCTGGTACTTTCTGCTACCCTTTGTTTGGTTTTGTTTGTTTGCTTGCTTTTAAATACCGCATCAATACCCACAATTTCACCCAGTACAAATTTGTTTGAGGTGGTACTAGCTGAATCTTTCCTTGTCTGGACTCATTCCAACCCAAACTTTTTGGTCACACCAGAGGCAACTTGAAAGAAATCCAACTAGGAGTGTCTGAGGCCTTCTGTGTGTCAAACACTGTGCTAATGTCTTTGGAGGAAACAAAAGGGAAGGGGTAAAGTCTCAAGACCCAGTCCTCCTCAATCCTCCCACCCCACCCCAGGGATAGAAAAACTCATCCTGGACCCTAGAATTTAATTTAAAGACTCAGCTTGTGAAACTAAAAGGCTGCCTCTGCTGGGTGGCTGTCCCAGCTCCCTCCTAGAAGATAGAAATTTGCCTCAGGCCACTGAAGCAAGTGGTAAGATTCTTCAGTGTGTAAAGGGTGTCGGTCTGTCGGGATAGAAGACTGGGAAGTGAAATCATCTTGGGGACAGGGAAGCTAAGGTTTGAATCTACTTTTTGCAGGGAGCCAGGGAGGTTTATCTTTCAGAAATTTGCAGTGATGTGTACAAATGCAGGCTCCAAGGTCCTCAGTGCCCCCTTTTCTCCTCCCCCCACACAAACAAAAAGAAGCCTGCTGGAAATGTCTCCCGAGGTGAATCTGCTGCCCCACGCTCTATTACCTCCCCTCAAAACAAGCTAAACACTCAGAACCAATTCGGAGCGAACAGAAATATTTCAGTGGGGCAGGTTCATTTGAAAGTTGGGAGTTTCGTTCCTTTCCGACCGCAGAGTAACAGGATTAAAAGGGATTAACGCCTCCCGAAGACTAAGGAATAGGTAAAGAAAGAAAAAAAAAAAGAAAATAAAACAAACGGAAGGTTTGTCTTTTAACGCCCCAATCTGATGGACTGCAGAAGATGCATTGGATTATACATTTAGAGCTGGAAGGTCACTTAGACTAAGCCCCTCATTTTACAGTTGGGGAAACTGAGGTACAGGGACTTGCCAGAAGCCGCATATAGTTAGGGACCGAACGGGGATCAGAAGTCTCTGCTACACTGTTATTGCACTAAGGGAAGGGAGAGAGGAAGAAGGGGGAAAGTGAGAGATGAGAGCTCTGAAACCAGGGCATGGTTTAGTTATTGGGAGGAAACACTCAAAGCTAGGGCTTATAGCTGCTTTTAGAAAAGATGGGGAAAGTAGAAAGGACATTAAAAGGTCTGGAGATCTCTCGGGCGCTGAAAGGGAGAGAAGGGAAGCCCCAAAGGCTAATCTTTTGCTTTATCCCTGCTCAAGGGTCCTGTAACCATTTTCTTTTTAAATGTCATAATTAAGATTTATGGAAAGTTTTTAATTTTGTGAATATTGCGGCCAGGCTCAGGTTTTTTGTTTGTTTTTTTCCCCTGGACCAACCCCCCCCAGGATGGCTAGGAGCTATTCCGGGCTTCTTCGAGGCTCAGGGCAATCCCTCCCGGGAAACCAGCTCGGCTGCTCAGCCCAACCAAGCAACAAGTTTAAAGCCCCTTAGTTCCCGTACCTGCCACTTGACCACCTTGTTTGTGCCCATTTAGGTGAATCCCCCCCCCCATTCTGAATTAGTTAAAAGGTGAGGATATTGGGAGGCAGGTTCACCTCTGATATTCCATTGGCCCTTTCTTCTCCCTTGAGAAAAACATCTAGAAGAGCTAGGGTCACTCACCATTAGTAAATACCCTTGGGGAAGAACAGCAAGTTTCCCTCCCATCTTCCCCTCCCCCCTAAGCCCAGGGCCCGTCCCTCCCTCCACCCCCCAGTTTAAAAACGAAACATTACAAAATTGCCAAGACTCGTTATTGCCGGTTCTAAAATTTATTGAACTCTCCTTTCGGAGAACAGGGAAAAGTCTTTTAAAAAGCTCACACAAATCCCCCCGCCCCCCAAGAAACCCTAACACATTTGCTGCTGCTTCTGATGTTTTTGTTTGTAGAAGCCACGAACTCAGCATCCATCGAAAACTCCCACCCCACTTTTACAGAAGCTTACAAACCCAAGAGCACGATGAGGAAAGAACACACAACTTACTATAAATTAGAAGCTTGCCTTTGCGACCTGAAGAATTAAGTTTTTTCAAGGCGAGGAGAGGGGAAGCAAAGACACTAAAGTGTTCGGGATACAATCCCAAACGAGACTAAGTGAAGCGAGATCTATTTAAACAAGTGTAAACAGTTTGAATCGTTTCCCTGCTTCCCCAACTTATTCCATCTCTAAAACAAAAACTGACAAGATATTTAATTAAACACAAAGAACTCGAACTACAATCAGAGATAACCTAGAGGGAGGGGGAGAGGGAAGGGGAAGGAGGCCTTCTCTGTTTTCCAAACATCACAGAAATGCCCAGCATACATAGAAAGGGGGAAGGAGAGAGGGGCAGCAGTCAAGGAAAGTTGTGCACTAGAAAAGAATCTTATGCTCATTATTTCCCCAAGTCTGTGGGTAGTTCAAATAGTTTCAACCACGCACGCAAAGCTAGAGGCAGTCCCGACTTCAGAGAAGGCTGATCGGGAAGGCAAGGCTGCAGCGGGAGAGGAGGTGAAGAGCAGGGCACAAGGGATGGTTGCTGGCTCGTCGTCTGGTTTGGTTTGGGCCGGTCGGGTGTCTCAGATATGAGTCAGTGGTACGGTGCCGTTCACCGAAGTCCCGGCACTTTGGTAGTGTTGATGAACGCTGTGCAATCGGCTGCCCTGCAGGGACGAAGCGTCTGTGGCGTCTCCCCCCGGCGGGAGGTACATGCTGATCATATCCCTCAGGTCGCCCAGACAAGCTCTCTGCGAGTGGGCACTGATGGCGGGCGGCGGCGGCGAGCTGGGCTCGGACTTCACCACGGAGCTCATGGAGCCCAGGCTCATGGCAGCGGCGGCGGCCGCGGCAGCGCCGGGCTGTTGGCCGTAGGCGGCGGCGGCGGCGGCGGGCGACATGCTGCCGTAGGTGGAGGCGGCGGCGGCGGCGGCCGCGGCGTTCATGTAGGTCTGGGCGGCAGGCATCATGGGGCTGTACTGGAGGCCGGCCATGTCATAGCGGTGCATCTGCTGCAGCTGAGGACTGTTCATGCCCGGGTGCTGAGTGTAGCTTAGCTGCTCCGGCATCAGCGAGTACGCCCCGTTCGCCCAGCCGTTCATATGGGCGTACGTGTCCAGCCTCTGGCCCACCCCAACGGGGCTGTTGACGGCCGCAGTCCCAGGGGGCAGCAGGTTGCCGGGCAGCGAGTACTTGTCCTTCTTCAGCAGCGTCTTGGTCTTCCGACGGGGCCGGTATTTGTAGTCTGGATACTCTTTCATGTGCACCGCGCGCAGCCTCTTGGCCTCGTCGATGAAAGGCCGCTTCTCGGCGTCTGTCAGCAGCTTCCAGTCAGCGCCCAGCCGCTTGCTGATCTCGGAGTTGTGCATCTTGGGGTTCTCTAGAGCCATCTTGCGTCTCTGCCCCCGGGACCACACCATGAAAGCGTTCATGGGTCTCTTTACGCGGTCCTGGTCACTACTGCTGCCGCCACCGCCGCCGCTCCCGGCGCCACCTCCCCCGCCTCCTGCGTTCGCTCCGCTCTTGCCTGTGCTCCCGGGGGCAGCCGTGCTGCCCGCTCCCGCCTGAGTCCCTTGTACTACCGGGCTTTTCATCTCACTCTCCAGTAGACTGTACATAGCAGGGGCTGGGAGGAGGTGCGCCAGTTTGCCTTTTGGACAGTCGCGAGGCGGGAAGGGAAGAGAAAGAAATAATCAGTGAGGGTTGGGGGTAAGAGTCTAAGGTCCCAGAAACTGCAGCAACTTTCGGCCGCCGCCTTCTACTGTTGTTGCTGCCGTCGCCACCAACCGCAGGGTGACCCTCGCTTTACCTCTTCGCCGCGCACTTCTCAGCACCTCGGGGCTCCCTTTACCGCCTGCCAGCAGCTAGCACCGGGTTCTCGGGGGGAAGGGGGGTAGACAAACACACAGAAACAGGCGCCGCTCTATGAACGAGTACACACGAACACAAACACACAAGTTTGGATGCCTCCAGAGCTCCCGGTTTCCCGGACGCTCCTTCGGCTCTTTCCAGCTCTGCTCTCTAGGAGGAGGCTGATTGACTGCCTATAAATGAAAAGGCAGCAGCCAATCAGCGCGCAGATCCCGGCAGGCCCTGGAGAAGACGAATTGACCAGTTGTAAAACTTTCGCTGGGGGGGGGGGGGGGCGGAGTGGGGGTGCTCTTTGTCACCCGGTGTCGGATTCAATTTGGCATCGAGATCTGGAGAATTATTTGGGTGGGCGGGGGTGGGGGTGAGAGAGAGAGAGCTGGCAGAGGGGAAGGAAGGGGGGGGAGGGAAGAGGACACCACCCCTGATCTGTGTTGGAGAAAGTTTAACTAAGGGATAAAGGGGGGGGAGCAAAGCTAGAACAACTTGGGAGAACCTTTTAACCCTAAGGGGCCCCCTGGAATAAATCAGAATTGGAAGGGATAAAATGATAGGAGAAGAGGCTGGGATTTTCTCCTGTTTCATTTAGCGAGTCTTAATGGCTCAGCAGCCCTGTCCCGGGATTTCGGATAGCAGAGGCAGTGCTCCTTCTGCTCCCTTGTTTTCTGTGAGGTGTTTAAGAAGTGCTAAGCTGGGGCTAGAAGTTTGTGAGTAGGTGTGGCGCCGGGGTCCAGTCACTCCCAGGGCTATACTGGGAAAGGAAAATGGGGTGGGAAGTTTAGTGCTCCTATGACCTCGGTGGGGCGACTACCTGGACACTCCTTTATTCAGATGTTTATGTGCCGCATAACTTCTGGGGGTGCTATTAGGATTACAGCCATAGCCTACAGCATCAAGCTTCCCCTCTTCTGGTGCTGACCCTGAGCACCCTGGAGAGACAGTGAAGGCAATCCCATGTCTCAGTTTTAAATACTTTTAAAATGTTACTAAATGAACATCCCACTCCTCCCTTTCCACCCATGCTCCCCTCCCCCTTCTCCAAAGCTGTCCTTTCCACTGCCTCCCCTCCCCCCCACCGCGTATTACCCACCCTGGCCCACTCCTCAGTTCCGGAGCGGTGAAGTTTAGGGAATGGGGAGGGAGTAACGCACGAAAGCCCCAGGGGGTAGAAACTACTGCTGTGCCACTAGGCTTTGCAGGAGGGCAGCACAGGGACTTGCAGGTGGAGGCAGTTGGGAGGAAGAGGCTGAGCTCGGTCATCCCTGGCTGGGGAGGGAAGCACTACCTTTGAATCAAAATTCTGATGTGGCAGTAGGGATGGAAAGAGCAGATGAGGTTGCCTTTTAGTTCCTGGTTTCCCTCTTCCCCCTACCCCTCTCCCCCCAATCTGGGGAAAGGGGCCTGGAGTTTGGCTTGGTTTTCAGCCGATACTAGATTTTAGGGCCGGGAGTGACCACTCCCCTCATTTGAGGAAACTGAGGCTCTGTCAGGGGAAAAGGCTAGGGACGAAGGTCACGCTGGTAGCTAACCAGGAGATCTGAGTTCCAACTGATGGGGCTATGAAAAAGCAAGGCTCCAACTGGGTTCCGAATCCTGTGCTCTTTCCTTCTCAGCGCGCTGTCTCTTTTGTGGTGTAAGAAGGAATCAGGCACGTCCCTTTTTTCATCCCTATCCCCTCAGTCCTCTCCCCCTGTACCCCCGGCTCTTTCTCCTGCTCCCTTCTCTCTTTTGCCATTTCGGGTTTTTTCCACTCGGCTGCCGCTGAAGGGGAGGGGCATGGCCCTCGGAAAATCCGTTTGCATGGCAACCTGAAACCTCCAGATAAAGAAAGAACTTTTTGGTGTTTTTTTTTTTGGGGGGGGAGATGGTGGGGGTAGGAGGGGTGGAGGCGGCGCACAGTAACTGGTGCGGAGTTTGAAACTGTGCTTCATCCAAAAGCCATTCTTCGATGCCCTCTCCATTTTCCACAGCCCACCTGCGAGTGCCCATTGGAGCCCCGGAGAGCGCTGGGCCTCTGGCTTGCCTAGAATTCCCTTCAGAGGCCGCAGCCCCCAGCCCGGCCATCTCCACTGAGGAAAGCACAAGCTTCCTCTCTGAGCTTGATAGCCTGAGGTGCTTGGTTCTCAGTCCTTCACCTTCGAGGAAGAGTGAGTAAAAGGAAGGTGTGGGCAGCTGAGGAGGCCGGATTCTGGGGCAAAAAGGCCCGAAGGACTTTGCTTTCTTCACCCTTGCCCAATTTCCATTCGTATCTAGAAATATGTACTGCAATATACAAAGGCATATATCTTCTCCCCCGCCCCAGCAGACGTTGCCCAGACTTTCAGCTCAGGAAGGGGGAAGGGGGATCCTGGATGGAGGGGACAGCCCCTCCCGTCCCCCCGCGCACCCCCCCCCCCCTTTAAAGCAGGGTCTGGCGTCGCTGGGCCCTTGCTGCCCCAGATTCCGGCCTCCTCAGCTGCCCACACCTTCCTTTTACTCACTCTCCGCCCCGGGGGCCCAAACAAACCCCCCCCCCCCCCCCCACGCGCTCACGGCAGCGCAGGGGG
>NW_027187369.1:15853975-15856336 GCF_028583685.1 Petaurus breviceps papuanus
CCCCCCCTTTACAAAGCTGGGTCTGGCAGGGCGGGGCGGGCGGCTGGCGCCAGCGTCCGGGCTTTGCCCTCAAGCCTCTCTGGGCTCGAGAGACCTGCCACCAGGCGCTCTAACTACCCCCAGCCCCCCTCCCCTTCGAGCAGCTGACAGGCAGGGGAAAGAAAACAAATCAGGCCTTTTAAAAGATGGACCACCAAGGGTAGATGCCATTCCATTCACCGACTTCTGGACTGTCAAAGCCGGACGAGAGAGACCTTCTTAGGCTGTCTAGTTCAGGTACCTCATTTGATAGAGGAGGAGGCTGAGGCCCAGAGAGGGGACGGAACTTGATTAGGGTTATATATAAAGCAGGTGACTTTGGCAGGGGCAGAACCTGACTCCACTGGCACCCAGTCCATTGCTACAGCTTAATGTGAAATCCAAACACTGATTGTATGTGAACACACATGCAGGTGTGTATGTGTGTAAATCAACACATATTGAGTCTATATATGCATAATATGAGACTGATTGTATTTGCAAGGATGCTCAAAAAACAAGATCGTGAGTTATTTAGTGTTTACCTTTTAAAGAATTGCAAGCCATCATTCACTGGATAACTAAGAAGCTTTTATAGGCCAAGTGGAAGGGGAAATTCTTTTTTTTTTTGGTGGCTCCCCAAGGAACCTGTCCAGGTGTATGGCTTGGCCAGAGGCTACTAAGCTAGGGAACAAGGATCTGGACAATTCTGGGATCTCTTGTCCTTTAGGCAGAAAAGCTGCCAAGAATTGTTTCCAAGTATAGGGACCAGTGAGCAAATGATCATTAGAGCAGAATTCTTGGATGCTGCATTCAGTCTTGGTAAAGAAGAGTTGCCTTCGTTGCTACACCATCCAGAGGTCTTGCCAGAGGTCTTGTGCATTCAGGAGAGTCTAGTGGGATTCGGGTGATTCAGCAGCCCTGCAGTTATGATGTAAAGAGGGAAACAGAATCCTTTTTTTAAAAGTCTCTTCCCCTTTCCTATTCATAGTGGCATTTAACTTTTACCTTGCTTTTTCATAGCCCCATCAGCACTGGCTATAAGCAGCAATATCTACTACTTTATGCTAGTAGTTAAGAACAAAGCAGTTTCACCCACAAAAGTCTCAAAGCACAACCAACCACATTTTTCTTACCTCATACTCTTAATTTCCAAGGGCAAATGATGCCCTTGAAGGAGGTATGGTTGGAGATGGGAAAATGCCATTTGACCAACTTTATTTCTTTGCCACTATGTCATGGACTTTTAGAGCTGCAAAGGAGGTCATCTTATTTTACAAATGAGGAAACTGAGGCCAGGAAAGAAATGCCTTCCTCAAGTTCACACAAAAAGCTAGTAGCAGACTTGGGGTTAGAACTGGGGGTTTCCTTCCAGCTTCAGAATCTTTCTACTCCTTACAGGGCTACTCGAACCAGAGCAGTTTAATCAAGATATGATTCAGCATCATAAGAGACTCTAGAGCCTGCTAAATATTTCTAACTTCAGATTTCTAAACCATGGATAAGGACTGAACTTAGATCAACCAAAGCCTAGAACTTGGGCCATATTTTCTTGAACCTGATCCGTATTAAGTTGAGTAAAATATTTAAAGAATTGTAAAAGCAACAGTCAACTAGCACCCCTCATTAGCAGCCTCGGTATTTTTCCCTCAAGAAAGGGCCCCACTGAGTCAGTCTCCCCGTACCCCCTTCTCCATAGCAGTTCTGCTCCTGGGCCGAGTACTTGGCAGAACTCCGACACTCCTGGGCGGCTGCCAGGCTGTTCCCAGAGATGGCGGGCGCTGCAATATCGCCCCTTATTGGTTGCGGGCGGTAACATCATCCCCAAATGGGTGTCTCTTTAACACCTGACCACCACCACACCTCCTCCCCTTTGCTTCCTTTCCCCAAAGCCGCCGGAATTTGACGTTATGTACACCTGTAGGGGTGCCGCTCTCAGCCTGGAAGAATTGAAAGTCTTTAGATTCAAGCTGGGGGTAGGGAAGAAATCAGAAGTGGGGCCGAGGAAAGACGTCCCCTACAGCTTGGCAGCCACCGGATCACGCGACTCCAGCAATCCTGCCCGGGAGTCGCCAGCTGCCCGGCTGTATCGGAAAGGCGGGTTTAGTTGGCAAAGGGCTTCGAACCTACAAAGCGCCCAGTGTCAGCGCGCAAGTACGCACTCACGCACGACCCCAAGAATTGGAAAATTTGGCCGGCTAGGTTAACTCCCAAGCCCACTGCTGGAGACAATTATCTCCTTCCTTCCGTCTTTCCTTCCTTCCTTCCTTCCTTCCTTCCTTCCTTCCTTCCTTCCTTCCTTCCTTCCTTCCTTCCTTCCTTCCTTCCTTCCTTCCTTCCTTC
>NW_027187369.1:15856346-15877562 GCF_028583685.1 Petaurus breviceps papuanus
TTCCTTCCTTCCTTCCTTCCTTCCTTCCTTCCTTCCTTCCTTCCTTCTTTCCTTCCTCAGTAGTAGTATTATAAGTAGTGGTGGGGGAGGTGATGGTGTTAGTGGTAGTTGTAGTACTATAGTTCTTTGCCCCCCGGTAATCTGTAAATACAAATCCGGTTCCAAGCCATCTGCATTCGGAAGGAAGGTGGAAACACTGTTGCCTCTGGCCAGATTCTCTTCCACTCTGAACTACATCCTCTTTCTTCCCCAGTTGGGTTTTTTTCCTCAGGGGTTTCCACTTGTCATTTTGGAGACATGGGGAGGGGTACCTGGGCCTGTTCTCCTCTGCCCTGCCGAGGTCAAATCCACCCCACAGTTGGAGGGCTCGTAAAGACCAAAAAAAAAAAAAAAACAACCCTGTTCCCTCCATCCAGCCTCTTTCCGAAGTGGCAAGAATTCCCTATATCTTGGCTACTCCAAAGAGGTTTCGCTTTTTAACAAACGAGATAATTAGCCTTCCCTGGGACATTCCCTATACCCACCGCCCAGTCTCTTGCTTTGATCCGCTGATCGTGTTCCTGGGATCTTTTTGAACAGTCTGTTTCATATCAGTAGATCGAGGAAAACATTAAGAATGGGGGGGGGGGGGAGCGAGGTGAAAGCGTCTATAGGAATAATCGGATTTTAGAACGGTCCAGAAGGACGGACAATTGCAACGTCTGCAGTGTTCCCCAGGCAGTCTTGTTCTGGTATAGAGGACCGATCTCTTCGAGTGAAATGGGAGAATTTCCTTTTCCCCTTTAATTGAAAACATTTATCCTTCGCGAGTCAGAAAATGAACTTTGACGGCCTTGTAAGTTTGAAATATCTTTTTAAAGTTAGGGATCTTTTTAACAAATGTTGGTGTTGCCTGATATGTGCAAAATCTCTTCCCGCGCACTGTCATCCTACGGGAGGAGATTGTATTGCTCATTTTTTCAAAACAAGTGTAGACGAATTCCATGGTTAACTGGGGTTTACTTTCCAATACCTTTCCCTGCTTGTTTCTCCTCACCGCCCTCTCCCAGCCCGCACCTAGCTTCCCTGAATCCGAGAGACTAGTTCCAAAGATTCATTCCGTTATCTCCCAAGGAAGGAGTCCTCGGACTTCCGGAGAAGCAAAGACTTGGAGCTCTCTCTCTTTGCTACGCTTAACTGTCCTGAGCTACAGGAAATATATTAGTGATCCAGCTCCCTTTCAGCACCCTTCTCCAACAAGAAGAAAAACAAAACCAGAACCCCCTCGAATTAGAGTTAACAGCCAAAAGCCCAAACCCCGAGCAAACAAGCCAGCAGTTTATTTCGTAGTTTTTCTCATGGATGGAATTCCAAATGAACGGGGGCAGAAAGCTCCTGACAAGTGCCTGGTGGTCGGATAGCTTTTCCTCGAGCCCCCCCGCCCCTGTTCTCCCCTCTCTTCCCCCCCTTCTGAAACTGCCAAAGCCAGAAGCGGGGGGGGAATTGTGAATAAACACTTTGTTCTCCCCCCCCGTTCCCCCCACCCCCCCCCCCCGCCCCCCCGTCCTCGACACACACGCCTCTAAACTCCAGCCACCAGTTACTGCCCTTAATTGGCCCTGTTGTTTCTCCTATTCAGGTGTTAGAAAACCGGTCGGCACGTAGTCGATTCAGCCTAATAACCTCAGTCATTGGGGTGGGCATGGGGGAGGGGGAAAAGGGCCTGTTGAAACAGGACTGGTCTTTAATAAGCATCTTTCTTTCTTTCTTGCTTGCTTGCTTTCTTTCTTGCTTGCTTTCTTTCGTACTAATTAACCTAGTTGATCAGAAGACCACCGTCATGGGGCAGCCGGAGTGCAGTGGGAGACTGACGAGTGGAGGAAGGGACCCATGAAAAATCTCCCCGAATTCCAGTCTCTCTGGTGTCCCAGGGTGCTTGCTGCCCAAACTGCATTGAGCAAGGAGAGACTGATCATAGGGGGAAAGCAACTCTGATAATAACACAACAGGTTGAAGGTTGGGGTGGGGTGAGATTTGTATATTTCTGTGTTTTGTGAGCCGAAGGAAGAGGTGTCCATTCTGAATCAGAAAGAGAAAGAGTCAGAATCGACACTTGCCTTTTACTTCCCTTGCCTCCCTCCTCCCCCCCCCCCATTCACTTTTCTGAAACTGGTGTGAGAATCCCCATAACTTCACTGTAGAAAGGAGGTTCACGGGACTCGTGTAGACTGATTTAAGTCATCTCCACTCATTCCCCAAGGCTCTCAATTTTCTCTTGCATGCAGCAGTGACACCGTCCTGAAAGTAACCCTAAATTTGATGTGGGAGACCCGGGATGGGGGCATTGCAGCGAAAGACCAGTAGACACTGATTTAACTGGGTAATCGTAGACAAGTCATTTCCTCTCTCTGGGCCTTGGTTTCATCACTTGTAAAATGATAGAGATAACTTTTGCACTGTTCACCAACCGAAACCCCCAGGGTAGTGAGAAACCGAGATTGTGACTGCGAAAGCCCCTTCCTTTGCATCCGTAAATTTTTATATACGTGTGTTCCTTATTTGCTACTATTTTAAAATAAAGTGAAGTGCAATTCTCTTGGGTCTCCTGGAACGAATGACAGCGGTGGCAAATTTGGCCCGGGTAGGAGAAGAACCCCCACTTTCAGGGTCGGTGCAAGAACTGCTTCTCTTCCTCAACACTCCCCCCGCCCCACGCCCCAGTCTCCCCAGGGCCCTGCCTTTGGGCTTCGGGTCAGGGGAATTAGGATTTGGAATTGTCATTGGTTGGACCCGTTAGGTGTGTTGCAGCGGTGGGTGCTCTCTCCCGGGTAACTGTCCCCGAGAAGGCCAGCCTGGTGCCTTGGCCCTGGGTAACCTTGAATTACCTAACGTCCAGCGACCAAGAGGTTACCAAGGGCCAACAGGCAGCAGCGGCGCAGTGGCTGGAGGGATGCAGCGGAGGGGGGGGGGAGTTGGCTCTGAAGGCTTCAGGCGTCTGATGGAGAAGGAGCCTCCGCGACCACTGTTAGCCTTTGTAGGAGTCCAGGGATGCTTACAGCCAGTTCTCCCTTGGAAGAGGCTACGGTCCTGCTGGGCTCCACTACCGTGATGCTCGTTTCATCCTGTCAGGGACGGGCCAGAGAACGGGAGCTCATCCTAGAGCTGCCACGAAGCTGCCCTTGGCGCCCGGCAAGACTCAGTCCATCGCTTCCCTTCCAGGCCAGCTGGGTTGGTCAGCCAGCTGACCCAGCTCACCTTCCGGTACAGGGCAAGGCAGTCCTGGGCAGGGATGCGGAGCTGGACGAGGGCTGGGGGGGTCCTAATCGGCCACCCCCTAAGACTTTGCAGCTAAGCCTACCTTTGCCAAGCGAGCAGCCCGTGTGCCCTAGCTCCTCAGAGACCGTATGTGCCCCTGCCCTCAAGAGACTGGGCTTGCTTCGCATGCCCAGCGCCGAGGGCAAATCAGTCCTTTTTATAATCCTCCCTCTAAATACAAATCAGTACACCTCCGGCAGCAGCCCGTTTTCCTGAAAGCCCTGGCCCAACCTGGGCTCCCATCCCCTGCTGGAATCATAGTATTACAGAAACCCGATGCTGATTGTAGCGATTTAGTGTGTTAATTAGTAGCAAATAAACTCTTCCTTGGTGGCACAGCTTTGCTGAGCCCGTGGGGGCAGTGGCGGCATGGATATCATTGAGTTGGCGGTGTAGTTGCAAAGTCAGCGCAGGGAAGGCAGCCTGAGCCAGGGAAATTGAGTTCCTAAAAAGGTTTCCCTACGGATTAAATAATTAAAATATATTCTCCTTTAATTGACATTATAGAAGACATAAATGAGCTTTTCCTTTTAGAAAGAAGTAGCAATTTCTAAATAAAGCTCACAGCTCAGAGAATGGAGGCTTCAGCCAAATGAATAGTCATTACTACCTTTTCAACGATGGGGGCCTTTTGATCAGAAAAGAAATTAGCTCTAAAGGACAGACAATAGAAGCCTGCCCTGCAATAGGAAGAAAATTAGACCGCTTTGGCTCTTAACAACACCTATTTCTATAAACTATGGAGTTTCTTGCTTGCTTTTCAATTACAGCTGTTCGTTTCCTATAAGGAAAGGGGGAGGGGGGGAACAACAAAAACAAAACCAAAAAAACCTAAGACACCAACGTGTAAACTCCGTGGGTCCAAAAAGGGCCCAGTGCAGGGTACTCACCAATTAGCTAATCCTAAAGGTTTCAAATGACTCGGGTCTATAGAAGACACTAGTTCTCCCCCACCCACTTCTACAAACCCCAAGTTGGACTATGGTGAAAAAGGGATTGTAACTGAAATGTACGAAGCTTCTGGTTTCTGTTGGACTGCAGAGAAAAGACTAAGTTGAAGAGGGGCCCCAGTCTTCTTTTGTAGATTCCTCACCAAACCTGTGAAAAACCTAGACAAAGGGGGTGAGGTAAAGGACTGTACTTGGGCAGCCTTCTGAATAAAGAGCATCTCAGTTCATATGTACCTCTGATTTCTTAAAATGGGTGTTCTCATTCCTAGCTCTTTGCCCAGTGCCTTGAAATGCTAAGTTTGTTTAAGCATTTTAGTTTTATTTGCTCTTTGGGCAGGGGGTTTGGAATTTGAGTAATCATGTTGGTTTTGGCCATGAAGATTTTTCTCTCTGTCCCTCCTCTATACCTCCCCTATCTCTCTCATCCTCTCTCTCCTCCCTCTTCTCTTTTTTCTCCCACTCCCCGTTTTTCTCCTTTCTCTCCATCTCTCTTTGTCCCCCTCTTTACCTCCCTACCCCCTCCATCTCTCTTATCCTTTCTCTCTACCCTGTATTTTCCTTTCTTTCCTTCCCTTCTCTCTCCCTTTTTGTCTTTCTGTCCCCTCTCCTCCCTCCTCCTCTGTCTCCCTCTTTCCCCTTCCCCTCTCTCCCTCTCTCTTTGTCCCCATCTCCCTTTCTTTCTCCCTGTTTCTTCTTTCTTTCTCCTTCCTTCCCATCTATCTCCACTTCCTTCCCATTCTTCTTTTCTTCTTTCTTTTTCTGGAAAAATATTTATCTGCCAAGGAAGAAAATGGAAAATGCCTTCTTTTTATTGTAGGCTCCAAAATAAAACCATTAATCAATATGAAGGAAAGGAACATGGAAAAGAGGCTTTACCTTTAATAGTCATAAATCACATTTTACAGGGATACAAGCTTATGTCTGAGAAACATCACCATTCTACTGTAGAAGAAACTGGTCATGCCTTTTATCAGCAGAGCACCCACCTGTAGGCACATTCTTCTTTAAGCATCACACTCTTTAAAAAGCATACCTTCAGGAACGTAATGCAATCCAATATAGTAGATCTGAGATCTTACTATTTGGGGCTACCCTAATAGAATGAATTGTTTAAAAATGGATTCATTTTTACTTAAAAAATAACAAAAACTAATTTGCCATTGATTAACTTATTTCCCACAGAGTCAAGGATTTATCTTTCCTAAAATAATTTAAATAAAATGAAATCTTATTTGATCATGGAGAGGCTACCAAGAATAAACTTATTCTTTCCCTTTCCTCCTTTTACTTTGTCTTTGTTCAAACTGGAGCCCTTTTCCCAACTTAGAAATCATTACTAAATTTAGAAGAGATAAAGAAAATAGAGTCACTAACATGATTAGCAAATCATCACTAATTAGAAAAAAAATTTCTAACAAAAGGCTTTTTGTTCTGGTATTTCCAAGGCACATTGCATCTTCCTGGATAGTTCTCCAAATTAAATGATTTTGGCTCTGTGTGTGTGTGTGTGTGTGTGTGTGTGTGTGTGTGTGTGTGTGAATACCTACATGTACATATTTTTCTTTAGAAACCTGTTCTCTCTTGTTCCTAGCAAAGACTCACCTCTGAGCTTTTCTGCCACAATGGATGCTTCAGAACACAGCAGTGAAAGGCACTTAGCAGAAATGACCCAAGGCTTTGAGGTCATTCCACATTTCCTTGGAGGCCTTAAGAAAGTAAAGCATCCATTGAAATCCACTGGTAAGAGATCATTCAAAATTCCATCTACAAATCCACCTAATTGGACTGCAATAAGAGTATTCTATTCTCTCTACTCTTGTATACCAAGAAAGAAAGTGTTCCCTTGTAGCCTCAGTCTGTATATCTGTAATAAAAGGGTGGGGGGAAGGCACTTGCTAGTGAAGGATATCTTCTGCCTCTTAGCAGAAAGGTGGTGGACTATAGGTGCATAATAAGGCATACAATGTCAGACATAACTATTATGTTCTTTTGTTTCTTTAATTCTATTTCTTTGTTACAAGAGAGGTTTTTATGCCAGAGGTAGGTAGACAAATTGGGATGGTGGGAATCATTGAGGTCACCAGATCTTTATAGTCTGCTTGTTACAACAATCCATGAGTCTCTGGCTCTGGACCTATAAATAAGATATTTTTACTTTCATATCATATTTACCCCCATAAAGGTGTAGGAGTTGATTTTCCTAAGGGAAAAATTAACCACGAATGATTATATCTCACTCAACTTAGGCAGTTATAATACCTCATTCGTTCATATAGCCCTTTACAGCAGCAGGAAAATAGATGCTTTGGTGGGAATGCAATAACCATGATCACCCTTGGGGAACATAGAGCTTCAGATACAGGGCCAAATAAAGCCGGTCTTTACATTTGTGAGGCTGCACAGAGTCAAAGTGCACTGTGTTTAACTTTGGACCTGCTGGTAAGGAGACCTCGAGGTTAGAATGAGTAATGGACAGGAGAGCATCCATACAAGGTCATAGAGAAAGGAGGATTTCAGAGGGTCAGACACTAAAAGCTGCAAGGGGCCTTGTTCTTCATCTAGGCATTTGATTGATTGATATGAAGCTACTGTTTCCCAAAATTCATTCAGTTCTCTTTATTTAAGCTATTTGACATTTAGTAAAGAAATATTCTTTGCTTTGACAAATAGCTTCCATTTTCAGAGTACTGGATGAATTTGGGAAACAGGGCTCTAAGCAATCTAGAAGCATGAGTGATACCATGAAGAATTGCAGTCAAAATTTAGGATTTTAGAGAATTTTTTTCCTTTAATAAAGATGAGAAGTCTCTTGCAATAGAATGTAAAATCTTTCTTAGGATCTGTTGAACAAATCTGAGGCCTAAGATTTGTGGTTTTAGAATATCTGAACTATACTAAGGATGAAAGGAACACTTGTGTGTTGAATGTGGGCTAGCAAATCTATTTGCTTTGGAATGGAGAATGGACATAGCTAAATCTGGTCATGAATATTTAACTGTCAATAATTGAGCATTTTTTTAGTAGAGAAACAAGCAATTCTCTGCTAAGGAGATTATACTGAAAACATAATTTTAGAGTCTTTATAAAATTTATCATCCAAAGTGCAGGGAGAGTACCCTCTCCCACCTGAGGGAAGGGAACAAACTTTTATTAAGCACCTACTATGTGCTGGACACTGTGCTAAGCACTTCACAATTTTTTATCTCATTTGATCCTCACAACAACCCTGGAAGATAGGTGCTATTATTCTTTATTCCATTTTACATTGGAGGAAACCAGGCAAATAGAGGTTAAGTGACTTACCCAGGGTCACACAGTTAATGCATATCTGAGGCCAGATTTTACCTCAGGGCTTCCTGGCTCCAGTGCTCTATCCAGTACCCCACCTAGCTGCTTTCCTCTGGGTCCAACTGGATCTAGATTTAGTATTTGGGAAGCCTTATTCCAAAGAAAATGGAGCCAGGCTTTTTCTTGTTTTCTGTGACTCATTATGCCCCCATTCCAGAGTCTTGGAAATCTCTTCAATAAAATTTAAGTTTGACTCATGCATATGGTATCTTCAAAAAGTACCAACAGGATCCCTTCTAGAAAAGTTAGTCATCATAGGAGTAGTAGATATCAGGTATAGGGCAGCTATTTATTTCCTTTATTTCACTTCTTAAAACACAAAAGATGCAAAAGCACACTTTAATGCATCTCTACAACATAAACTCTAACCTACCATCTCTGCTATACTTTTCTGGGAGGTAAAGACTTTTAGGAGATTTGTGGGCTTGCTAACCAGACATTTCACATTCTCCTTAGACTTGCACTGTCCAAGATTCTGATCAGCCAGATATACATGGTTTATTTTCTTGGTGGTGGTCACATTCTCCTCTGATAATTGAATCCTTAAATATCAGAACTGGATCATCTAATCCAATCTCTTTTTTTCAGAGAAGCCAAAAGTGAGGCACCTGGAGAGGGGAAATGATTTTGCCCCAAACCAAACAGTAAATGGCAAATCCGGGATCAGATTGCAGGTCTCTTAATTGCCAATCCAAGTGTTCACTCCACTCTGTAACTCTCCCTTTGCAGAAGTAAATCCTACTAGTAGATTTTTATCCAGATGTTAAGACTGGATAGGATCTTAGGAGCATGGATTTAGAGGTGGAAGGGATTCTATTGCACAGACACGGAAACTGAGGCCCAGGGAGTGTAGGTGACTTACCCAAGGACACATTGGTAGTCAATTGCAGAGCAGGAATTATATGTCAGGTACTCTGACTTCAAATGCAATGTTCTTTCCTTTATTTTTTGTGCTTGGCTTCTACTACTGCAATGAAAGGAAGAGAGACAAAACAAGTCTTCTATTTATTTCTGGGTAAAATTCTCCACAAAAAATCAAGGGCTATATATGGACGAGATTATTCAGGGTCTCAGCATGATACCATTTTTTTTCCAGGTGGGATGAAAGGTTGTTGAGGATAGGGCAGTAGAGATGAGGATATAGCTCTGTGCATTAGGCCATATGACTTTCAGCTTTGAAAAAGGGGGAGCGTGGCTGAGTGAAAGCAAGGTTTGCTGTAGTGTTAGTGGGGAGAGTCACAGCACTTTGGGTGACAAGAGAATAATTCTTTGCATTTGTATAACCCTTTACAGTTTCCCAAAGTGTTTTCCCATCAGTTTTCTCATTTGAACTTCATGACTGCCAGTCAGGCCAGGGCTCATTATGCTCCTTTACTAAATGAGAAAACAAAGGCTAAGAGAGGCAAAGTGGCAGAGAAAGGCTTTTGACTCCTGGTAGAAATATCTTTCCATTGTATATACCATAAAAGAGACTAGGTGGTAGGTACAGTGGTTAGAGTGCTGGGCCTGGAGTCAGGAAGAACTGAGTTGAAATGTGACTTTAGACACTTCTTAGTTTTGTGACCTTTGATAGATAACTTAACCACTGTATGCCTCAATTTCCTCAGCTATAAAATGGAGATAATGATAGCACATATCTCCCAGAATTGTTGTGAAGATCAAATGAGATCAAATGTGTAAAGTGCTTAGCACAGTGCCCAGAACATAGTAGGTGCTTAATAAATATTTCCTTCCTTCTTTTTTTTTGCTTTTTGAAGGGGTGAAGGCAGGATAATTGGGGTTAAGTGACTTGCCCAAGGTCACACAGCTAGTAAATGTGTCAAGTGTCTGAGGCCACATTTGAACTCAGGTCTTTCTGACTCCTGGCCGGTGCTCTATTCCCTGTGCCCCCTAGCTGCCCCACCTTCCTTCCTTCTTGCTCACATGAAATAAACCCTAACCCCAAACACTAAAATCTCTCCATGTACTATATATATGATTTTCTATATGATGGAGTATACCTTAGTAAATAGATGCAGGTCTTGAAGTCCGAAAATCCTAGGTTTAAATCCCACCTCCATCCTTCTCTAGTATTTATCACAGATGTGGAAGGAGTTCCCCTGATGATGGAATCACAGATACTAACTAACCCTCTAATTTTAGTAACCTCTAAACTAAGGTACAAAATCAAGGGCATGCTAAAAACAGATTAAAATTTATTTGGGAAATGTTGAACAAAATAAATATACACCATGATATACATAATGTTAATTTACGGTTTCTCAGTCAATATGTGATTTGACATCATTGTTGTAAACCACTCCGATGTCTAGGTTCTCTAAGGTTATGTCATCTAAAGGAGCTAAAACTCTGGCCAGTCCCACCAAAATGGTCATGTGTATCTATCATTCAAAGGCCAGCCTAACAACATGTGGGAACATATTCCTGAGAAGTTTGCCTCCAAGATACAAATGGGGGGGGGCAATATTGTGGAAAATAAGCAATTCATGAAAATTGTCTACTAAAGAAAGAAATGACTGATCTTTATCAGTCAAGGGAATGAGTAACAACTCTCAGGAAATCATAGATCCTTAAAGGAAGAAATTCCAAAGATCAAATATAATCTTTCCTTAAGTCTTCATGTGAAGCTATATTAAAAAGATATACCATGTCCCTTTTACTGATGGTCAGGGTAAGACCCCTGAACAGTACAAATTCACTTATTAGTTAAATCCTTGGCTTGCATATATAAGAGACTGATTCCAGTTTATAAGCATAAGAGCCATTCACCATTAAATGAGTGGTCAAAGGATCTGAAAAGACAGTTTTCAAAGGAAGAAATCCAAGCTATCAATAGCCATAAAAATGCTCCATATCTAGTAATTCAAGAAATACAAATTAAAACAACCCTCAAGTTCTACTTCATACCTATCAGATTGGCAAAGATGATAAAAAAGGGAAACCTACAGTTGTTAGAGGGACTGTGGGAAAACACACTTTGTTGCACTGTTGGTGAAGCTGTGTTGTTGAACCGTTGTTGCTCTAGTCATTCTTTTGTTTTGCTTTTTGGAGGGCAATTGGGGTTAAGTAACTTGCCCAAGGTTACACGGCTTGTTTTTTTGTGTGGGTGTTAAGTGTCTGAGGCCAAAACCGAACTTGGGTCCTCCTGACTCTTGGCTGTCGATTTAGTCACTGTGCCACCTAGCCGCTCCTGATCTAGTCATTCTTGAAAGCAGTTTGAATCTCTGGCCAAATAGTTAATAAACTCTTTGACCCTGTGATATCACTACTAAGTGTATACTCCAGACACACCAAATAAAAAGGGAAAATTTTTTGACCCAGAGGTACAAAATATTTATAGCATCTCTTTTTGTAGCAGTCAAGAATTAAATGCTGAGTGTGCCTATCCATTGGGAAATGGCTGAACAATTTATGGAATGGAATGGAATATTATTGTACAGTAAGAAATGAGGAAAGATCCAGTTTCAGAGAAAACTGAGAAAATTTGTACAAATTGATGCAGTCAAGTGAACAGAACCAAAAGAACAATTCAATAACAATGACACTGAGGATAAACAACTTTGAAAGACTTAGGAAATGATGATAAAGCCTGCTACCTACCTCCTGAAAGAGAGGTGACAAACTCAAAATACAGAATAAAATATACAGTTTTGGACATGGTCATTGTGGAGGATTTATTTTATTTAGCTATGTTCATTTGTTACAAGGGTTTTTGTTTTGCTTTTCAAAAAAGAAAGAAAGAAATGAAAGTCATTGAAGCATTTAAAAAAAAATATACTAGGCAGGTAGCTAGGTGGTGCAGTGAATAGATCACTGGCCCTGGAGTCGGGAGGACCTGAGTTCAAATCTGATTTCAGACACTTAACACTTAATAGCTGTGTGACCTTGGCCAAGTCACTTAACCCCAATTGCCCTGCCTTCCCCCCTCCAAAAAGCAAAAACAAACAAACAAAAACCATGCACAAGTGAGAACAGAAGGCCAGAAAGAGTCACAGACAAGCAGGGCATCTTAAATGACATGTTGAATGTATTTAAAAAGAAAAGCAAGCTATATATGTATAATACCTTGCAAACAGTTCCTCCCTTGACATCATCTGAGAAATGGAAGGGAACTCAGAGATCATCTTGTCCAATCCACATTTGATCAAAAGTCTCCTTTATAACATTGCCTCAGAGTAGTCTTCCAGCCTTTTCTTGTATACTTCCAGGGGGTTGGGAGCACATTTCACTTTTGGACAGCTTCTATTGTTTGGAAATTTTCCCTCCCTGTCTACTGGTTCCTTCTTTGCTGCCTACAAACATGCCTTTATGATACCCTACCATCCCCTGGATCTATCATCCTATTTCCACCTTTTCATTACCACATTCCAAGAAAAATTGGTCCTAGCTTCTTGTCTCTACTCCTTTTCCCGCTCCTCAAGCCTTTGTAATCTTGTATATTATATACCTGAAACTATTTCCTCTAAAGTTGCCATTGAGCTCCTGCTTACAAAATCTGATGACCTTCTCTTAATCCTTAGCCTTATTTACCCTTTTGCAGTTTCTGACACTGTTGATTACCCTTTGAATGTTGTCTTATCATCATAGTAATAATAGAGGTTTTGATGACAACTCTTCATCTTCCTTCTGCCTGTCTGACTATTCTTTCTCAATCTCTTTTGCTGGTTCATTATCTATATCATCCTAACTGTGAGTCTATACCAAGGCTCTTTCCTGAGTACTTTTTCTATATACTCAGATGGTATCATCATTACTATTTTATTTTCACAAAGATCCACCTTCTCTCCTTCCCACCTCAGCCCACTCCCACTGAGAAAACAAAACCCTGTTACAAATATGTATAGTCAAGTAAAAAGAATTGCACTGGACATGTCCGAAAATGTCTCTATGGAGAGGCAAGTAGTATGTTTCATCATGAGTCCTGTGGAATTGTAGTTGGTCATTGATCAGAGTTCCCAAGTCTTTCAGTTATTTGGTTTTACATCATTGTTGTTATTTAATAGTTCTTCGTGTTCTGTTCATTTCATCCAGCATCAGAACTCTTTTTTTCCCTTCTAAACAAAATTTTCCTTTTACTGTCAAGAGTTCTACTATTTTTCTTTTTTTTGGAGGGCAATTGGGGTTAAGTGACTTGCCCGAGGTCACACGGATAGTTTTTGTGTTATGTGTCTGAGGCCGGATTTCAACTCAGGTCCTCCTGACTCCAGGGCCGGTGCTCTATTCACTGCACCACCTAGACATCCCTACTATTTTTCTAATCACTCAGCTTGGCAACCTTGACATTATATTTGACTCCTCACACTCTTCCCTCAACACACAAATCCCTTCAGCTGCCAAACTGCTAGATGGTACTGTAGTCAGGAAGATGTATCTTTCTCAAGTTCAAACCTGACTTCAGATACTTAGTAGCTATGTGATCCGGGCAAGTAACTTAACTCTGTCTGCCTCAGTTTCCTCATCTGTAAAATAAGAATGAAATAATAAACCACTCCAATATCTTTGCCAAGAAAACCACAAATGGGGTCACAAAGGGTCGGACACAACCAGAAAAACTACTGAACAACAACAAAAATTAATTCTACCTTCATAACATCATTCAATATCCATCCACTTCTCTCTACTCACATGAACTCTAGTTCAGGCCCCCATCATCTCTCAACTGTACTAGTCCAATAGCCTCCTATTAGGAGGCTTCAAATATTTCTTCATTTCAATTCATCCTTCACTCAACTGTCAGAGTGATTTCTGGAAAGCCTTGATATGACCATGCCATTTTTCTACTCAAATTCTAATGATTCCCTATTACTTCTAGGAAGAAATATAGTGTCTATTTGTCATTTAAAGCCTGTTACAACCCAGACCCAATATACCTTTGCAGCCTTATTATACATTTCTCTTCTTACTGAACTCTACAGGCTAGCCAAACTGGCCTTCTTTTCCTATCTCACACACCACACATTCCTATTTCATACACCACACATTATCACTTGTCATCTTTGCCTTTGTTCTGGTTGTCCCCAGTGCCTGGAATGCTGTCCTACCTTATCCTTACCTCTCTGTCATTTTCTTCAAGATTCAGCTCAAGTGACACCTATAGCAAATCTTTTCTAATCCCCTACCTCCTAGTGCCTTCTTCTTTCCCATTAAATACAATTTCTTCCTCCAAATAAGTACCATTATCTTGAATTTATTTCGTATATATTCTGCATCTACTTGCATATATATTGTTTC
This sequence comes from Petaurus breviceps papuanus, assembly GCF_028583685.1. Taxonomy (NCBI): domain Eukaryota; kingdom Metazoa; phylum Chordata; class Mammalia; order Diprotodontia; family Petauridae; genus Petaurus; species Petaurus breviceps. The sequence continues at coordinate 15,870,170 of NW_027187369.1, forward strand.
CCATATTAGAATATAAGCTTCTTGAGGGAAGACTTTTTTTGCATTTTTGTCTTTGTGTTCCAGGGCTTGGCATAGTCCCTTGCACATTGTAGGTACTTAAGAAATGATTATTCTAGCATCCATCCTCTTAATAAATTGATTGATTGGTTGATTGCATCTAGTGGAAATTTTCATGTCTGCAACTTGCCCTCATTGGTTTTAGTTTTATCTTCTATGGCCAAAAGTGTTTTAGAAACCTTATAGCACCATAGAAATGAGAAATATTATGGCAGAGTCATAGAATCTCCAAGTTGGAAAGGGCTGCAGAGGCCAGCTTGTCCTAACTGTTCTGAATAAGAAATGCTTCCTCATTCCTTCCCCCTCCAGAAAGAAAGAAAGAAAGAAAGAAAGAAAGAAAGAAAGAAAGAAAGAAAGAAAGAAAGAAAGAAAGAAAGAAAGAAAGAAAGAAAGAGAAAGAAAGAAAAAAGAAAAAGACCCTACCTGACAGGCAGCTGTGAGATTCTAATAAGAAAAATTACATTAACCCTAAAGCATTATATAGATGTTATGTTTAATTCTTTTTCAGCATTAATAGAGGAAAGAGTGCTGGATGAGAAGGTGATCATCCCCCAAATTACCCTGATAAACAGATTCAAATCAACACTCAAATTGAAGCCAGACTGAATAGGTAAGCTAATATGCTGCCTGCGTGAGCCATGGGGGTAATGAGTTCTGTGCTCTTATGGTGACACTTATTTCCCTTTATTATTGTGAGTCCAAAGACCCCTGCATCCTGCCTTAGCCTGTTTCCAGGAGGTCCTTTAGTGAAAGGTCCTTATAAACGAGACCAAATTACATTCTGTCCAATCTTTTTCTCTGCTTACACTAAACACATGCAAAGGTGGGATCACAGAATTAAGAATCATAAAATGGCAGCAGTGGAAATGAATAAACATGAATAAAGCATTTATTTAGCGCTTACTATGTGCAAAGCACTTGACTAAGCCCTGGGGGTACAAACAGAAAAGGAAGGCGTCTGACTACCCATAGGGAATGGTTCAACTGTAAGGCAGACAGAAAGGTCACATAGTCCTGGGGGTACAGCAGCAGTCTCTTATTTAATGTCATTCCCACCGATCAAATCATATTATTTCTGATGTTGAGGCATTTGATAATGACCCAAGCTTTCTTTTCTGGGTCTTCATTATCTCTGGCTATGTGTATTATCTGTAGGAGCACTGGCCAGGCTGCATCTCCACTGGCATTGGTGGCTTCCCAGGATGATGACTGAGGGCACTGGGCTGGAAACATTATTATTCCCAAGGTTCTTAAGTCTAGGGGCCTGGGCTGTCTCCATCATGCTCAAAGAGGAGATGGTGTTCAGAGTGGTGGTGATCACTTGATTTATATAGCAACTGCTGCCTCTTGTCTCCCCCTCTATGTTCTGTACTGCTTCAATAAACCTTAGATGAGCCCTTTCATTTTACAGAGGAGGAAGCTGAGACCCAGAAAAAAGGAAGGCCTCACAGCTAGTCAAGGACAGAGATAGGATTAGAACTCTGGACCCCAGAATTTCAGAATCATGGGCTCTTTCTACTGATGAGCTGTGATATAGGAGAGAGGTGACAGACAGAACAGGAAGCACAAAGAGTTGGGCTTCATTTTCAGCTCTCCTGTGAGAACCTTCAGTGACAAGAGAAAGTCACTTCCATTCTCTCAAATTTAAGCCAGTCCAGGTCCACAAATATCACCACATTCACACAGTGAGGCACTGTGCTAAGTGCTGTGGATACAAAGACAAAGTGAAATCTAGCCCCTTGCCCTTAAGGAGATTATATTATTATATAGAAGGTGGAGAGCACTGCTATTTTGAGGATGGAAAGAGTTCTAACCATTAGAAAGGCATCCCATAGGAGATGGTATCTTGGCTGAGCAGAGGACAGTGTCAGGAATTTGCCAAAGTAGAAGTGAAGGGATTCCCAGCATGCAGGGTAGTCTTTCTGTTCGAGAGCACAGAGGTGAGAGATCTGAATGCAAGTTCTGAGAGAGACAAGTAAGACAACTGTGATTAGAATGTGGAATGACTCCCCCAGCTTTAGTTTCCTTATCTATAAAATGAATGTGTTAGACTAGAGACTCCCCAATGATCCTTCCTGCTCTAATTCATAACCCAGGAAGCCTTCTTTAAACACCTTCTTTGACCAAAGCACTGTGTAGTGAGATGGAGATATGAGGGCAAAAAGAAAAACTGGCCCCATCTTCAAGAAGCTTACCTTAGATTAGGGAATGAGTAAAGACAAGAGACGTTGAGGATGATTGCAACCATTACTGCTACAAAAAGAGTTAAGCTGGAATCTTCTTTGGACATATTTATTTGTAACACAGTTGCAATAATTAACTTGTTTTAAGCCTGGAAGCCAATATAATATCTCCTGAGGTCTACTAGGTACCCACAAAGATGTGCTGGCTCCAGCTACTCGAATTTAGAGTCTCACAATCTTTCCCCTGGTTCTGTGATAGCTTATTCCTTTTGTGTAGGGCACAGATTGCTGAGGGTATAATCTACTATCTCACATAATGAGTTTTTTTTGCTTTTTGGAGGGCAATTGGGGTTAAGTGACTTGCCCAAGGTCACACGGCTAGCTTTGTGTTAAGTGTCTGAAGCTGTATTTGAACTCAGGTCCTCCTGACTCCAGGGCCGGTGCTCTATTCACTGTGCCACCTAGCCACCCCTCACATAATGATTTTGATTGATTCAAGGAGGCGTACAAGCCTTGTACACACTCACTTCTGTTTAATTCAATCAAAAAAGTGTTCTTACCTCTTGTGTCAAAGCTAAATTTAGTTGTAATTTTAGTGCCTCAGAAATACAGTGGAGTATGTGTAGTTACCACGTGTTAAATAAGTGTCTTCGATGGGCTGCAGAGGTGATAAAAAGGAACCAGAGACCTGATCCTTGGCCACTGTGTTCAGCTGCTTGATCTCGATGAATCTCTTTGAGGCCTTTGATCAGGGTGTCCGGTGAGACAGTGCTATAAGGGGCAATGCACTGAACCATTTCTCTTATGAGGCCACATGACCCTGTGACTACAAGCCTGCTTTCTCCACTCACCTTGGCTTTTGTTCTTTTTGGCTTTAGGTAAAGAAGGTATTTGAGACTCTGACTTTGTGAGTTTTGAAAGGTCAGGAGAGTAGCATCCCAGTATCCTAGTATCTTGGTTTTGAAACTAGCCCAGCACTGATGCCCAGTGGAACAAGGAGTAACCTTCAGGAATGACCTTTGGATTTAGCCCAGGAGTAATTGCAAAAAAGTCTAGTCTAGCAGTCATGATCCATCTGGACATGAACTCTGTGGGACTACTGCTATGTAGAAACAGTGCTTAGAGTGAGCCCACTTTCCCTAGAGACCTAAGTGGTATAGGGGCACCCCAAAATTGTTGGCAGTAAATATTGGTAATTTTGTTTTTGCTTTATTTTTGAAATAGATATCCCTTTATAAAAACTAAATGAAATTGAGTTTTTCTGTGGACCTGAGGCACTAGTCACTGATGGCTAACAGCGGCAGAAACCTAGCCAGTAGGGGCTTAAAAGCCAAGAACATCAGAGAAGATATACGTCTAGACCATCTCAGTGTACCCCTGGATCCCTGGGGGAAAGGTGTATCCAGCCTTGGTCTGAGAGAGTGAGGCCCAAGAGCAGACTCACTACAAGTATCTTTTCAGTCATCCATTTCTATTGTGGTTTTTTTTTGGAGGGGAGAGGGCAGGGCAATTAGGGTTAAGTGACTTGCCCAAGGTCACACGGCTAGTGTGTTCTATAGTGTTTTGAAGGTTTATAAAATATTGTGTACTCCTTATCTCATTTTCACCCCACAACAACCCCATTAGGTAAGGTGCAGCAAATGGTATTAATACTATGCCACAGATGAGGCAGTAGAACCTCAGAAAAGTTAAATTTGTATTCCTTTGTAAGCAGTCACAATGATATTTGTAAAGCGCAAGTTTGACCATGTTGACCTCTCTTGCCACTAGGACAGAGGTTCTTAGCCTGAGGTGTCAGGTCCAAGAAAATATTTCAGGGGATCTTTGAACTTGCATGGGAAAAAGGTTAAGAACTCCTGTTATAAAATAGAAACATTTTGTTTGAAGTGGTGTTGATTCCAGAGTACAGTAGGCTACCACCTAACTTTGGTTCTAGACCTGCTACCTGACTTAAGGAGCTTTCCCTGGGGGAGGCAATGTGGAACTGCATCATTCAACAAAGTGATTAAGCATCTCCTCAGTGCAAGTCATTGTATTATGATGGAAAGAGCCGGGAGCTCTGTGGGCAAACGACCTGGGCTCAAATCCTAAATCTGCTAAATGGTCCTAAGTCTCCTCCTTTGTTATGTTACACGGGGAGGGGTTGGTCTAAATAGTTAACATTTATATAGTGCTTTAAGGTTTACATTTTGTATCAGCAAGCACCCCAGCATAGCTGCCAATGCAGGTTCTTAGATCTGCTTTGATAAAGGAAAGCAACTGAAAATGGGCTAACAAGCTTACTTTAATCAGTCAAACATGTATTGTTTACCTAGTTCAGGGGAAAAAGGTCAGCACCCCGAACTTCAGAGTATACAGACAGAATTATCAAGACAGAAACAGATCAAGTAGACAGTTTTCCAAACTGTCCAACCATTACATCCATACCAAATCAACATCTGGGTTTCAAAGCCAGGGGACTCTCAACAACGGCTTCCCAGAATTCAGATCAAATCACAGAACACTTCTCAAAGTGAGCCCCAAAACAAAGCTACACATAGCCTTCTCCTGGCTCAGAGAATGTAACAACCTTATTGACTCACTGGCCAATCAAGAAGTATCTACTGAAAAACAAGCCTCCCACCCCAGGCTCCTGGTGCACTTTAGCCTAGGCGGAAGATCTTAAAAATTTACATTTCCATTACATTTGGCCCCAAGATCTTTCATGCCCATAGCATAGTCAATTTACTTTTGAATTAGTACTAAACATGTCTTAGGTCACATTTTCAAGATACAGAACTAAAGTTACCAAAGTGGCTACTGGGCCTTAAACAAGCACAAAGTACATTGCATTACCACCTCAATTCAAAACAAGAGTGCAAATAAAGTTCTCTTGGGCGGAGGGAGGTGTCCTTCCCCTCACACAGCTCCAGCCCCTGCTTCCAAGTACAGAGAGGGGGCTGGGCAACAAAACTAACAAGGTGGGGTCCTTGGGGGTCCACAGCATTTCATCCCACCCACCATAGTCACAAGTCCATCCTCCCCCTGGGTCCCAAACTGTGGGATGCAGCAAGGAAACACATTCAGTCCCCCTGCTTTGCTGCTCAGTTTTTATCTTTTCCTGTGGCTGAATTCCAAACTCCTGGGTTCCTTCTCTTCCTGCAGTCGGCAGCTGCTCCTGGCTTCTGCCCAGGTCCCGATGCAGGCAGCTCACCATTCCTGCTCTCAGCTCAGCAAAGTCTGCATGCAGGCCATTCTTCTCTCCTGCTCCACGGCTCCACAGAATCACAGCTACCACAACTGTGAAACAAACAATTATCCCATCCCCCATACTTTCCTTTTACTCTGCAGATCCTGTTCCTGATGCCATTTTGTAACAGCAAGCACCCCAGCGTCCCCAGGGTGGCTGCCAATACAGGTTCTAAGATCTGCTTTGATAAAGGAAAGCAACTCAAAATGGGTTAACAAGTTTACTTTAATCAGTCAGATATGTATCGTTTACCTAGTTCAGGGGAAAAAAGTCAGCACCCTGAACTTCAAAGTATACAGACAGAATTATCAAGACAAAAACAGATTTCCAAACTGTCCAACCATTACATCCATACCAAATCAACATCTGGGTTTTTCAAAGCCAGGGGGTGGGAGGGGGGGGCTCTGGACAATGGCTTTCCAGAGTGTCATCTGATCAAATCACAGAACACTTCTCAAAGTGAGCCCCAAAACAAAGCTACACATCAGGGCTTATATAGCCTTCTCCTGGCTCAGAGAATGTAACAACCTTATTGACCCACTGGCCAATCAAGAAGTATTTACTGAAAAACAAGCCTCCCACCCCAGGCTCCAGGTACACTTTAGCCTAGGGGCAGGGAAGATCTTTAAATTTACATTCCCATTACAATGGTCCTCAGTCTCCTCCTTTGTTATTTTACACAAGGAAGGGTTGGTCTACATAGTTAACATTTATATAGTGCTTTATGGTTTACAAATGACTTTACATACATTATTTCATTTGATCCTCAAAACAACCCTGTGAAGTAAGTGCTCTTATTATCCCATTTTTTTTTACCAATGAAAAACTGAGACTAAGAAATTAGCCCAAGGTCACATAGCTAATAACTGTGTAAAGCACAATTTGAACTTAGGTATTCTCTGTCTATTAGATATCTATCTAATCATCTATCATGATGATTTTTTGATGGGAAGGAAGCTCTTTAAAGGTAGGAACTCCTTTATCTCTGTGTATATACCCTGAGTGTCGAACATAGGAAGCAGCACCATTATTATATTACTAGGTTATTTCTGGAGAGGGTAACCTGAAACTGTGAACCCCGAAACATTCATGGAAAGACACTAAAGTATCTGTCCCTCATTCAAGATTTTTTCTTTTTCTTTTTTTTTTTTTGGAGGACAATTGGGGTTAAGTGACTTGCCCAAGGTCACATGGCTAGTAATTGTGTCAAGTGTCTGAGGCTGGATTTGAACTCAGGTCCTCCTGACTCCAGGGCCAGTGCTCTATTCACTGCCCCACCTAGCTGCCCCACATTCAAGATTTGATAGTTTTCAAACATGTTTTTAATTTTGCTAAAAACTGAAAATGGTTCCAAGCTATTGCTAAGTTTTGGCTTATAATTATTATTATTTGTCTGGACTTGTTATTTTAATTGGTACAATAATGTAAGTCAGTAAGTACGCCTATTTTATAAGGATAAAAGTTGAACTGAAGGGCACCTAGATTCAGGTTTCATAGATCAGTGAGTATGAAAGGAAGTTCCATAGTAATTCACTAGGATAGGAGTTCTTAACCATCTTTTGTGTCATGGACCATCTTGGCAGTTTGGTGAAGTCTATTGTAATAGATACATATATTCAAGCAAAATGAATTCCTGCATTGGCCATGTCCAAAAATATGTATTTCACAATCTGCACCCTGAGTCCATCACCTCTCTGTTGGAAGGTAGCATCATAAGTGCTCTGGAATTTTGGTTATTGCATTAATTAGAATTCTTAAGTCTTTTAAAGTTGCTTCTTTACAATATTGTTATTGCACAAATTATTCATCTGGTTCTGCTCCCTTCACTTTGCATCAGTTCATACAAGGTTTCCCTGAAACTGTCCCTTTCATTATTTCTTCCTTCCTTCCTTCCTTCCTTCCTTCCTTCCTTCCTTCCTTCCTT
>NW_027187369.1:15877572-15887322 GCF_028583685.1 Petaurus breviceps papuanus
CTTCCTTCCTTCCTTCCTTCCTTCCTTCCTTCCTTCCTTCCTTCCTTTCTTTCTTTCACTTTTTGGAGGGGGAAGGCAGGGCACTTGGGGTTAAGTGACTTGCCCAAGGTCACACGGCTATTAAGTGTTAAGTATCTGAGTCTGGATTTGAACTCAGGTCCTCCTGACTCCAGGGCTGGTGCTCTATTCACTGCGCCACCTAGCTGCCCCATTTTTCACCATTTCTAGCAGCACAATAGTATATTTTCACATTCTTTTGCCATAGTTGTTCAACTATTTTCCAACTGATGGATGATCTCTTAGTTTCTAGTTCTTTGCTACCACAAAAAGACCTGTTATTGATATTTTTGCACATAAGGCTCCTTTTTCTCTTATATGAGCTCTTTGAGGCATAGGTCTGTTTTAGAGTTAAAAGGTATAAAAGGTTTAGTGACTTTTGGAGCATGGTTCCTAATTGCTTTCCAGAATGAGTAGACCTCTTTACAATTCCAGTATTGCATCACTGTGCCTGTTTTCCCACAACCCCTCCAAAATTTGTCATTTTTTTTTATTGTCATCTTTGCCAATCTTAAGGGAATGAAGTTCATTAAGGGAAAGAATCTGAGTTGCTTTAATTTGCATTTCTCTAATTATTAGTAACTTGGACCATTTTTTTTCTTATGACTGTTGATAACTTGGATTTCTTTTTTTTAAACTATCAACTCTTATCCTTTGACCATTTCTTAATAGGGAAATGGCTCCAATAACTTTGAATTAGTTCCTTATCTATCTTGGAGATAAGAGTCTTATCAGAGAAACTTGCTGCCAGGATTTCTTTACCCAGTCATCTGTTTCCTCTATAATTTTAGCTGCTTTGTTTTTTTTTTGGGGGGGGGTAAAAAGTTTCTAATTTTCTGTAATCAGAATTGTCCATTTTATTTTTTTCCATATTCTCTATCCCTTGTTTGGCCATAAACTCCTCCCCATTCATAGATCTGAAAGTCAATTTCTCTTTTGCTACTCTACTTTGTTTATGGTATAGCCCTTTATTTCTAAGCTATGTATCCATTTAGAACTTATTTTGGTATGTGATCTGAGGTATTGGTCTATATATAGTTTCTACCAGACTGCTTTCCAGTTTTCTCAGGAGTTTTCATCAAATAATTTTTATCCTAGTAGCTTGGTTCTTTAGGTTTATCAAACACGAGAGTATTGTGCTCATTTGATTCTAAATTTGGGTGTCTAACATGTTATACTGATTAACTGATTTCTGCCATAAAGGATAGGTACAGTTTACTTCCTTTGAAGCCTTAGTTCCAGAATAACCTAACTGATTCACACAGTTCCGCCAACACTTATACTAGCTTACCTGTTTTCTGCACAGCCTATGGATCCCTTCCCAGAACAATGGTTTGTCACCTACATTCATAATCAAAAAAAGTGTTAGATTTCAGTTAGAGGTTACTGAAAATAAATATATTCATATTTTCCCATCCAAGTTCATGGATCCCGTGAAATCTATCACAGAGCCCTTGGTCTAGAGTCTAGACTACTAGATCCATGAACCCTAGGTTAAGAACCCCTGCCATCTAGACCATCCTCTTCATTTGCTAGAACAGGAGACTAAAGTCCAGAAACTTGCCCAAGGTCATGTATGTAGCACGTTGCAGAGTTTGGCTTTGAAGTTCTACCTATAGCAGCATGTTCTACCACCTCACAACCTCACCACCAATCTGCAAGGGACCTTTGACCTTCTCCGTGTCTGACATGGGCCGAGTTATTCCTCTTTAGGCAGTCTGGTGGCCCTCTGGTCCTGAGGGCTTACTATCTTTTTGCTACACTTTGTGTAAATACCCAATTATCTTAGCTCACTTCAGCTCTGGATTCCTGAGTTTAAGACAGTGGAAATGAAGGACCACTTATCTATGCATGAGGATCCTGCATATTGATTTATTTTAAAAATGTGACATTTTTAATATGGGAAACGTTTTATTGTATTTTTTATTTTGCTGAATATTTCCCAATTACATTTTAATCTGATTTTGGCCACATTTGGGAGAGTTGCCAAGGTCCGCTGGCCATGTTTGACAGCTCTGACTTAAGAAGTCTTCCAGATTCTGCCTCTCTGGTAGCTGGCATTACAGGCATGTGCTACCACACCTGGCTATTTAGTTTTCTTTTTTTTTAAAGTTGTATCAGCATTTTTAGACAGCTAGGTGGCGCTGTGGATACAGCACCAGGCCTGGAGTCAGGGAGATCTGAGTTCAAATGTGGACTTACTAGCTGTGTGACTCTGGTCAAGTCACTTCACCCTGTTGGTCTCAGTTTCCTCATCTGTAAAATGAGCTGGAGAAGGAAATGGAAAACCATTTTAGTATCTTTGCCAAGAAAACGCCACATGGGGTCACATAGAATGGAACAGGGCTGAAGAACAAGAACAATATTTATGCTTTTATATCAGTCAATTCCAGATGTATTCCCCTTTCTCTGTCAGATAAGGGAATTGAACTAGATGGTATTTAAGGTCTCTTCCAGATCTAAATCCTATTATCTAGTAATCAGATCAATCAACAAGTACTTTTTGAGAACCTATGGATATGGAAAGTTTCAATTCAACCATGTAAGAGGCTGAGTACAAACATAGCATGGCCCTTGGACTCTGGGAGCTGCTGGTTTTGCTGGGGAGAGAAGAAATGTGAAACTATATCATATCTGGTGCTAAATTGACTGGATAGGGTTAGTGAATTCCTTGAGATTTCAAGATTGGTGGATTTTTTTTTTTGCTTTTTGGAGGGCAATTGGGGTTAAGTGACTTGCCCAAGGTCACACGGCTAGCTTTTGTGTTAAGTGTCTGAGGCCACATTTGAACTCAGGTCCTCCTGACTCCAGGGCCTGTGCTCTATTCACTGTGCCACCTAGCTGCCCCAAGATCGGTGAATTTTGATACAATTAATTTAGGGTAGTTTAAATGTTCCTTAGGGAGGTGGGGTAGTTGGGACTAGTAGATAATAATGGCCAATTAATTACTTAAATGCTTCCCCAGTATTCAGATTTTTTTGTTTGTTTTGTTTTGATTTTTGTCTTGACTAGATTGAGACTATATGCTTTCTTCATCAAAAAAATGAAAGTTATCAGAATGGTTAGGAAAATAATTGACCATTTTTTTCCCAAATGTATCTTGTAATGGACATTTAAATATAGTGTGGTTTTAGACCAGGCGTTCTTCAGCTTTTTTGCATCTTGGATTGCTTTTTGGTATGTCTGCTGAAGACTATGGGCCTCTTGCCAGAATCATGTTTTTGATGCATAAAATAAAACAGGATTGTGAAGGAATTATTTATATTGAAATATAGTTATCAAAATGTTTTTTAAAAAACAAGTTCATGGATTCTAGGTCAAGAACCCCTGATCTAATAGAGGGAGCACAGTATAGTGAATTGAGCTCTGTGTCTGCAGTCAGGAAGAGCTGGGCTCATATCCCATCTCATATACTTACTAGATGTGTGACCTTAGTCAATTTATTTAACCTCTGTGAGTCTCAGTTTCCTCATTAATAAAATAGGAAGAACAGCACCTGTAGCTCATAATGGTAGTTTATAATTCTGAGATTTGCAGAGCACCTAGTATACATTACACATCCATGCATACATATCACAATCTATGCTATATATAGACTACTCATTCCATTTACATATAGGTGCTATGTGAACTTGGGAAGCAGGGGGGAGCAGTCAAAAAGAGTGTTGTCATCTGAGGGTCTGTGTTTCAAACCCAGCTCTGCCGCTTTCTGCCTGTGTGACTCTGGGTAAGGTACTTCATCTCTCTGGGAAGAGGGAGGGGAAAGGGAAGAAATAAGCATTTATATAGCACCCACTGTGTGCCAGGACTATACTCCTTTGTTTCAGTCTGCAAACATTTATTGAAGGCCTACTTTGGGCAGAGCCTTGTACTGAGCACTGCAGGAGACAGAGGCTAGCAAAAATCTGGATCTCTTCCCTCCATGATCCCTCCCAAGCTAGAGGGACTAGGGGAGTATTAAATGTACACAGATAATTACATTGCCATGGTAGAAATATAGCTACAACCAAGTGCTGTAGGCCTTCTGGCCTTCTTGATGGTTGCCTTCTCAAGCCCTAGCCCAAATTTGCTAAGTGAGATATTATCAATATAGAGATTCTATATAAGGACTAAGAAGGACTCTCTACACTTTTAGTAGCACAGAGGTGACCGTGGTCACTAATGGAGCTAAGAAAATTATTTAAGAAGACTTTGAAAAACCAGTATTGCACATGCCAGGAACTTTCCCTACGAGTGATGATCTTCAACTTTTAAGGGAAACTGATGTAACAGTAATAAATAGACTGTGAGATCTAGATGGGACTTTAGAGGTCATTTAGTCCAAATCCCCTCATTTTACAGACAAGGAAACTGAGCTCAGAAAAGGGAAGTCCAAGGTCACACAGATATTCAGTAGCTGAGCTAGGATATGAACACATCGTCAGATACCAAGTACATTGATATTTCCACTTTTGTTACCCTGCCTGTGTAACATTAGGTGAGAGAAGCTGAAATATCCTTATATAATAGTAGTGTGACTAAGTGGGATTTTTGCTGATAGCTTGACACATAGTAGGGACATAAAAATGAAGACTGAAACAACGAATGAGTCATAATTATAGTACAGGATAGAATCATAGAATATCAGAGGCCCTCTAGTCTCACTCCATCATTTGACAGATGAGGAAATTGAAGGCCAGAGAGAGAAGGGGACCTCTCCCAGGTCATGTGATTTGCAGCAAAACTAGGAAGGATAACTAATGCACTACATAGCAGAATGAGGATTCCAAAAGATCTTGAGTAGCTTAGAAGATGGGGCTGAATCTAAGAAGATGAAATTTAATAAGGATAAATACTAAGTCTTACACTTAGATGAAAAAAATCATCTCCATAAGTACAAGGTAAGGGAGGCATGGTGAGGCAGTAGTTAATTCATTTGAAAAAGATCCAGGACTTTTAGTGGACTATAAGCTAAAGGTGAGCTGTCAGCGTGATACAGCAGTCAAACAAATTAATTTGATCTTAGGTTGCATTAAGAAAATTTCTAGGAATAAGGGGGTTACAGTTCTATTTCTCCTTTGAGGTCAATGGATGGAAGATACAAAGAGGGAAATTTAGGCTTGACATTAAGAAAAACTTGCTAATACTTGGAGCTGTCCTAACTTACAATGGGCTGCCTCAGGAGGGAGGTAATGAGTTCCCTGTCACTCGAGGTCTTTAGGAAGAGGCTGACTGGATGACTACTTATTGCATATGTTTTAGTGTAGTATTCCTTTGGGTATGTCTTGCACCAGAAGGTTGCTCAGGTTCTTCCCAACTCTGAAATTCTCTGATTCTTTCACAGCCAGGAAGTGGCACAGTCATGACTCCTACCCAGGTCTTCCAGGTCCCAATCCAGTACACTCTCCCCTGTGCCATGCTGCTTCAGCTCAAGTCTTTCACAAAATGCCAACATGTTGGCAAATAAATCCAAGGAACAGATTTTTTTAAAAGGATATGTGATGATCAAGGAGGGTATTTTTAACCAGGAATAAGACAGGTTCAATGCTAGGAAGATACTACTTTTCCTAGGAAACTCATAAAATTTTACTTAGAATAGTATTTTATCATATTCACCACCCACTGTGTTGGGAGATGCCTTCTTTTCCTTAGCATGATAAAAAGTAATTGTTAAGCAATTGGAAATGGAAAGTCACCATTTCCTATGGAAGCCTCTCTGTGTATGGAAATGTGCTTATTTTGGTGCTCAAGTTCAAATTTTTTTTAAGTGATTACTAGGCATCACCAGTATACACTGGCCATAGAGGGCAGCTACGGTGGAGTACTGCCTGATGAAGATACTAGCAACGATTTCTGATAGAGCCAGGAGGAGGCAACCTAGGACTCTGGTACTACAGGAGGGTGGGGCACAAAATGCTTTTTCTACTTCGTCCTACCAAATGTATCTCTTTCTTTTGTTTCACCATGTTTCTTTCCTTTTCTCCAAAATTCTTTGTCCTCTCTCATTTTCCTTCCTCTTTTCTTTTCTTTTTTTTTGTTTTCTTTCTCCTTTGCTCTTTATTTCCTTTGGCTCCAGTGGTACTTACAAATGCCTCTGGTGTTGTGCTAAAGTGATTGCTGACCTAGCCTAGACTTTAGGCTTACTGGGCCCTTGGTGATATTACTGGTATTGATGGAGAAGATCGTTTTTCTTACACTTTAGCTGAACCCTCGATGATTTCCTTCTTCTTAGCTTTTTATAGTCACAGATTTAGAGGTGGAAGAGATTTTAGAGTAATCTGTCCATTCACTTTACAGATGAAGAAACTAAAGTTTGGAGACATTAAATGACTTCTATAAGGTCACATATTAAATGGCTAGTTAATCAGCTAGCATTTATTAAGCACCTACTATGTGCAGGACACTGTACCAAGCATTGAGAATACAAAGAAAGACAAAGACAGTCTCTGCTTTTAGGGAGCTTATAGTCTAATGGGAGAAACAATGTGCAAAAAAAACCCAACTATATACAAACAATATGTCTATTGACATAGGCATTTCCCCAGAACCTTATATCTATATCTATCCATTCATATGTATACATATATGTATATATTTATCCTTTGTATAGATCTCTGTCTCTCACACATACACATATACAGAGTATAATCTGGAGATAATAGAGGGAAGGCATTAAGCTTAAGGGAGATTGGGAAAGGCCATTGAATCCTAAACTGACCTTTCCAGCCTTCAGGAGCACTCATGCTGAGAAAGAGGCCCTCTTCCTCCTTTGAGCATATATTATCATGCAACAGAGAAAGAACATGTATTTACCAACCATTCATTTCTAGTGGTATTTGTCTTATTGTGCTGTGGCTTCCTTCAGACTTTTTCCCCTTGGAGGGCAGGAAATACTCTTTGTGACCTTGCCCCAGGAAAGTTTCATTTCCATATTCCATCCAGAAGGTAAATGCTCTAGGAAGATGTACACTCATCACTCTTCTTATCTTGGGAATGGTGACTTACAGTTGAAAGAGACCTCAGTGGCTACATCTAGTCCAACTGCTTCATTTTACAGATGAGGAATTGAGGTCCAGAGAGCTGAATTGAAGTTTACACAGATACTAAGCCACAGGCATAGGATTCACACTCAAATCCTCTGCCTCCATACCTAGCCTTTTTCTTACTGTTTCCATTTGCACGTGAAAAGTTAATATGTAGTCACCCTAAAACCAGTTCTTACACTGTTCAATGGAGCTATTCATCTGTAAATGCTGATTTGCAACACATAAATGCCAGTTTCTACCTGCCCACGTACCTGGTCCATAGCCCTGGACCTGGTAAAGACTGAAATAATAGCCTCTTGCTGACTACCTGCAGTTTTCCCAGTGCCAGAATTTCACTCAGCCATGTATCTAGAAGACAGAAAAACCAAGGGAGCCTTGAGCTGAACCAAGAATTCCTCACCTTTCAAAAATAGATATTTGTAATTGTGTCTTATCAAATACTTGCATCCATCTTGCATACTGGGGCATAAGACCTATCACAAAGAATGCAATTTTCCAAATCGAAATAATAGGGTACCTTAACAGCTATTGCCTTAGTCAAAGCACCAGTACTAGAAGATAGTAACAGATCTCAGGTTGTATCTATGTGTCAACTGTTCTTGCAATTGTTTAGGGCTGACTCAGAGAATCAAGGAGTTTAAAAAATCTGCCCCTGGAACCCACAGTCTACCGAACCTGTACATGAGCTGTATCATCACAGGAATTTCCCCAGTGCCTTATATATCTTGACAGGATAGTCCCCAAGCAAAAAACCCCTTTTCATCTGCTTGTCTTAAACCTTAGGATTCAACATTGTAAGAACTCCCAGCATTACATTTCAGTAGTGAATTTTTGTATCCTGGAGGTGTGGGACAGATTCAGCTAGACACTATGGAGCCTCTCCTTCCCCCCCCCCCCCCCACAAACATTAGGTGGGGGAAGAACCAAGGTAGTTGTTACTGTTCTCATGCCTGGAGAAACCCAAGTATTTGAAAATATACTTTTGGAGCAGAGTTAATGAATAGATAGATTTCTCTAATTGTTGAAGATAGCACCCAATCTTCCCCCAAAACCCTGTGAATTATTTGTTTTGAAGCTTTAAACAAAAAAGAAAGTTCTATTATCTGTATTTGAAATTTCCATTTGTTTAAACTCTGGAGAAATGAATGTGTTCTCTTGAGCCCAAACACCTGTCCATCCTATGCTCACCAGTATCCCCTGCCACGAATAATCAGGTCTTCTCATGATTATGATAGGCCTGTTGAGAAAATTGCCCATCTTCTTAATATGATTTTTTTATGCATACTTGAAATGAATATTTAAATTGCGGTTTGTCAAGGACCTGGTCCAGTTGATAGGTCTGTAGGTTTGCACAATAATGTGAGGTTGGGCAGAAGCAAGAGTGGATTTTTAATATAAAAATAAAATTATTGGAATTTATCTTGGGCTTATTTTAACAAAATACAAAAAGTCACACCACCTCCACCCCAGCCCCCCAGCACTGCTCATAGAAGAAATATGCTAGAAAAAAAAAGATAATTGCAAGAGGGTACCCATCCATTTTTTCCCTCCAATTTTGTTCCGTTTTCTCTTTATGATTACAGATGTCTTTTATGTAAATTATTCTTCCTTCGCTAGATGGCTTGATTAATTTTGCAGTGCGTACCCTCTTGTAATACAGGTCTAAGAAGTGACCATTTATGCACTGGCAAAAAGAGATCAAGGAGTATACAGAAAACAGTGTGGCAAACCACATTGTGCTATCAGGTGCTGTCACATAAATAACGGGAAGCATACTGAATTGCCAAAGATGATTTTAATGGTCTGAACCCCTTCCTGTTACAGTAATTACAGGGGCATCTTTAAGCTCTTTTTCCCCAAAGACTTCAGAATTGGAATAGACAATTTAAAAAAATGAATACCCATCATTTAAAAATGGATACAAGAATTTCTGATATTAACGGGGTTGAGGACTTCACCTCCCTTGTCTCTTCATGATGAAGCCCAGCCATAATGCATCTCTTCTTTTCTCTAGGATGTGTATTATAAAAACAATTGTTCCGTTTCTTTGTGTCACCTGGCACTCAGCTCCAGATGATTTGTGTATTACTAGGAAAATATGCACACATCATTTCCCCCCCCTAAAAATCTCCCTTTCAAAAGAGAAACATTACTTCCTTTTAGACCTGCAAAGTGGGGGATGTGGGGGTCGGGGGTGTGGAGGGGAGGGGTGGCATTAGCATTGGATTAGAAATTTTACTAAGTGATGATAGATATATCAGAATATTTTATACATCAGGAGACAATGATGCATGACTTTTTCAACTTCGATAACATCATGCCGGGGAGCAGTGGAAATTACTAACATCTCCTGGGCACCTGCCTAAAACAGAAGCCTTTGCAATAGATGAATCAGAATGTCTCTCATTAAGTCGGCGTTCGGGGCCCTAACTAGCAGATGCTGCTGACATGAACCCGAATGTAATCTCTTTAACCTTGTCCTAGAAGGAGCACACAAGTCGTGACCGGGTAATTCAACCTAAATGAGATTTTACATGAAAGGCTATCATCGAAATTCAATTTGATTAAAATGATTCGCTGATTTGGATTTGCTTTAAAGTATTCCAGTGGCAGCTATAGGGGCTGGCTTCCTGGTCATTTGCATACTGAAATCTCTTTTTCCCCAGCT
>NW_027187369.1:15887722-15976565 GCF_028583685.1 Petaurus breviceps papuanus
CTCTCCTCTCTCCTCCCCCTCTTCTTCTCTTTTCTGTCCCTGCCCACTTTGGGCTGGAGAAATGGATCCTTTGTGGTCAATGACACCCTAATCTTCACTCCTCCCCTCCCCTCTCCTCCTCTCCTCTCCTCCTCTCCTCTCCTCTCCTTTTTTTCTTTTAAACGGGGACCATTTTTTATCCTTATCCTGAGCTTATCATTATAAGGGACCCAGAGTTGATAAGGAGGAAGATGGCTACAGAAGTAGAACTACATGTTTATTGACATAATCTTCAAAGGTGGCCAAAATGAGATTTCATGTCATTAGATTTCGGGTATCATTGACCACAAAGGATCCATTTCTCCAGCCCAAAGTGGCTCCTCTCTGTTGAATGAGTTTTCTGTTTTATTTTCTATAGTAATCACAAGTTTACACTAGAACTATTTTCTTTCTTCTTTCTAGAAGAAACTTACTCATATCACTTCTTATAGTTCTCCATTTTTATGAGGAATGGCAGAGATCTCCCGTCTTCCTCTTGGTAGAGGGTGGGGGACTACAGGTGTAAAATGTTGCATACTCAGTCACACAAAGTGACTGTTGGCTTGTCCCATTTGTTTTTCTTTGTTAATAAGAAGGGCTCATTGGGGATGGTATAGTGGTATATAGCTAGAAGTGGACACAATATAAAAACAATAGATATCAATAAAACATAAAAAAGGAATTGGAATGGCTCGATTGCAGGTAGTAATAATAATATAATGATGAGGGTGGTGATGATCATCATTAGTGGCATTTTCTGTAATATATTTTTGTTTTTTATTTTCATAATTTTATGTTTTATACACGTCACTCCTCTCTGGAAAGAGGTAGCGGACTGCTGGTCTAGAATGTTGCCTATGCTATCAGGCTCTCTTTGTTGGTTGGTTCTTCTTAACTGTTTTTAATATGTTTTATGGGAGAGTTCAATATGGTGTTTGTGTGTGTGTTTGAAATGAACAGCAATGTTTGAAAAATACCTACATCAGTAAAAATGTTAAATTTAAAAAGCATTAATTTATAGTATGCATTTCATCCAGCCTCCCCCACTCCATTCCCAATGGAAAGAAAGCTTAAAATGCTTCTGAAAATTGATGCTGATTCTTGGGAGCCAATTTTAGGACCTTTTACAATTAGATTCCTATTGTCATGCTTTCTTTACCTTTTTGTAAACACCTGCACCCTTCCCCTACTTCCAAGAATGTTCTGAGGGGGCTCTAATTAGGGAATATAAAACAGCTGTGCAAATATAACCCCTACCCTCTCAATTTTCTCTGTTCAGAAACTACTCATTTGGCTCTTCCCAGACATTGCCCACTTTGCTCTCTATCACAGAAGTGGCATGCTGTCTGCTGAGCTTGCATAGGCATTGATTATTATATATCATTTAAGTCTGACACACTCCTTTATTTTTTTTCTTTTACAAATATTTCTTTGTTGGCCTTTTCTCTTTTTACATCTCAGATACCCCCCAGTGGAACACCCCCCCCAATTCTCCCACCCTCCTTTGTAACAGTCAAGGAAAACAGATCAACACACTGGTCATGTCTGAAAATGTATGCTACATTCTACACTTATAACTTGCTACCTCTTTGCCAAAAGAAAAAAAATATGATTTAGTCACGATTATTTACTGCCTTGATCCAAGTTCCAGTCTTTCAGCAGTGTTTTCTTCACATTATTATGATCATTGGAATTTGTTTTATTGGTTCTGCTTAACCTCAGTCATCTCCAATTTTTAGTGGTTGAAAATTGAGACCCAGAGGATACAAGTGACTTTTCCAGGGTCACATATCTAGTTAATTGCAGAATTGAACTGGAACTTGGGTCTCTTGACTCCTAGTCCTGTATTCTGCCCACTGCATCACATGGAGGCAGCAAGGAACTATGGGATTTTGAAAACAAGCATATGAGTTATTGAGAAAATGGAAGTGTTCTTGGTAAATTTCATCTAAGAGCTCAGATAGATCTTAGCATTATGTTGAGAATGATAAGTAACTAACATCCAAAGAAGGCAGATTCCTAGGAGACTGCCTGGAGTGAAGGATATCCAAGCCTTTCCCCATGTGGCTTGTAGGTTCAAGAAATACTATGTAGGATCTCAGTGCCTCTTGAATGATGGAGTGTATTCACTAATCAGAGCAGTAACATTTTTAAGAATATCTCCAACCATGGAGGTTGCCTTGATTTTTACATTCCCAGCACCTAGCACAGTGCCCAGTACTTTGTAGGTGCCTAGTAAATACTTGTTGGTTGATTGAATAGATCTGAGGTTAGGCTCTTTGAAGTTAACTCTGTACCACTTTGGTTCAGATTAACAAACCCTAATTCCTAGGGATTGAAATTTACTGTTAACCCACAGGGTCGGTATTGGATGGAGTGCTGCACTGTGAGTCAGGAAGACCTACATTCAAATCCTATCTCTGCTACTTACTAACTGGGTGACCTTGAGCAAAACATCTCTGAGTCTTAAGTTCCTCACCTGTAAAATAGAAATAATAATATCCACAGTACCTACTTCATAGAGATGTTATGAAGTTTAAATAAAATGTCTGGAAAATATTTTGCAGATGTTTAAAGCGCCATAAAATGTCAAATTATTATTCAAGAAACATATTAGAGAATACATTCCTTATTTAATAGAGAAGGAACAGTCTCAGAGAAGTTAAATGATTTGTTTAAGGTCACACAAATAGTAAATATCAGGGTCAGAATAATACTGTGTCACCCTGCCTGTTCAAATGAAAAGTGAATGAATTTCCTCCATCTAAGACTTTGAACTTTCACCCGTTTCTATGCCTTCCCTGGAGGAGACTCTCAGTGGGAGGGGTTTGGTATTCAGTGAGGTTTTTTTGTAAGATTTTTGTAAGCATTTACCAGTGCTGGGAACTTCAGCTTTCAATAACTTCTTTTTGAACAAAGTTAAATTAGCAGAGCATCTGAACTCACCCCATTTGCTTTGTTTATTGTCATTGGTTGTTGCCTAAGGTTAAGTCTAAAAGAGACAGATATACTTCTGATGACCTGCATCAGGGGGCCAGGTGTCTCAGGCAGTCTCTGTTCTCATTCAATTAGCTCTGCCTTTTGCTTTAGACTAACTGTGAAGTGGATAATTTGCTTTGTGAATTACAACACTATATGACCAGTCATAATTGGGAGAATAAATCATTCTATTTAGCATTGTGTCTATAGTTTAGGGCCCATGATTGAAAGAGGGAAGAGTTCTGGAGTGAAAGCCTTTGGAAGCAGAGGATGTGGGATTGAAATCTGCTTCTCTTACTGTTATCACTTTGGCCAAGTCTGTTTCCTTCTCTGGACCTCTTTCACCTTGTCTGTAAAATGAGGGAGTTCCATAGATAGCATTTAGGGTTCCAGCTCTAATGTTCTATTGATCCTTTTGGATGTGTTTCTTTGGGGAATATGTAAGGCCAAGAAAAGCTCCTAAGGGAGGATTCCCAGGAGAATACAAATTCTTTGAATGAAGGACTTGCTTTTTTGGGTTTTTGTCTCTCTGTGGCCTAGCTCTGTGACTTGAGAATAGTGGCCCTTAATAGATCATTACTGAATGACATTCTAGGGTCTTAGTTTCTAGGCTGTGGAAAAGGATTTGACCCTACTTCCTTCCTTGTGGTTGCTGTTTATGTCTTGTTTGAAGGTTTGGAAACTGCTTTACATACATCGGCTCATTTGATTTTTACAACAGCCCTGGGAGCTCATTTTTAACAGGCATTATTATCCCCATTCTAGAGAGGAGGAAACTGAGGCTCAGAATTGTGATACAATTGTCATACAACTAGTATACTGGTTAGTATTGGAAAAATGGAACAGAACACAGATGGGCCTTGTTCCTCAGTTACAGAATGACATCCTTTTCTTCTTGCCAGTGATTTTGCTTCCTAACTTCCCCTTCCCCCGAGTCACTCCAAAGTTACCACATTTTAGTAGGTTATAGAGCTAATGAAGGCTTATATAATGTGGACAGATATAATGTGCCTTGAGCTAACACTAGTGTTAGCTTGTAAAATACATTCATACTTCTTTTTAAACATCGTGGTTATTTCCAGATGACATCTCCTCACTCCAATAAAGCCCACATTTGTAACAAAGATATACTATTAAGCAAAACAAAGCAATACATTGGGCATGCTCCCAAATGTATGCTTTGTTCCGTACCTCTTTGCCAGAGGAAGGCATGCTCTCTGAACTTGTAATAGGTTATTGCGTCGATCAGGGTTCTGAAGTTCTTAATTGTGTTTTTTCTTTACATACTTTTATTTTATCTTGGAATAAACATCACTAGAGGCATTCCTGAAAGGAAGTATCATGTTTCCATTGGGTGCTTAATTGGGAAGAATGACTTGATCAGATATTCTGTTGTTTGGCTATGAGACTCAACAGGATAGAAACATCTCATTAGGGTTAGATCTGGCAGGGAACTTTGAGTCTGTCTAGTCCAACCCTCTTATTTTGTAGATGAGGAACTGAGGCCCAGAGAGGTCATGTGACTTACCTAAAGTCATACAGGTTGTAAAATGGAAGAGTTGGCATTTATACCTATGGCTAATAAGGATAGCTGATATTTATATAATACTTAAAAGGTTGAAAAATGCTTTACAGATATTATCTCATTTGATTATTACAACAACCCTTTGTTATCTCCATTTTACTGATGAGGAGACTGAAGCAAACAGAGGTTATGTGACTTTCCCAGGGTCACACAGCTAGTAAGTGCCTGAAGCAGAATTTCAGCTCAGGTCTTCTTGACTCCAAGTTCACTGCAACACTTAGCTGTTTTATGTTCATGATACTGCCCCCAATCCACCAAGCTATTAGGGTATTTTTTTGAAGCAGATCGTGTCAGGCAGTGGGTGTTGGCCAACTATTGGAGCACTAGCACAGTCTTGCTCAATTCTTACTATAGTGTTCTCGATTTTCATCTCAGTAGAGGTTGTTATGTCTTCTATGTCCTACAACCCCTAATTACTGTATGTGGCACCCCGTAACCGGGTAATATAAGTGGCACCCCAACCGGGTAATGTATGTGGCACCCTGTAACCGGGTAATGTATGTGGCACCCCGTAACCGGGTAATATAAGTGACACCCCGTAACCAGGTAATGTATGTGGTACCCCATAACCGGGTAATGTAAGTGGCACCCCATAACCGGGTAATATAAGTGGCACCCCGTAACCAGGTAATGTAAGTGGCACCCCGTAACCGGGTAATATCCCTGAGAATCAGGTCTTCTGTTGAGCTATTTACTACTATTACTAGCAGTTTTGGTGCCTGGGTCGGCAGTGCACTTGGGGCAAGCAGCAGGAAAGTATTCTCTAATCAACTTTGTCATTCCTGATTAGAAAAGTTGTCAATTGGTCTAAGTGGCCTGGAAAACAGTTTGGAATTATGATAACGACTAAATCTTTGATCTAGGGATCCCACTGTTGGGCACATATTCTGAGGAGTTCAAAGACAGAAAGGTCTCCCACATAACAGGATATGCACAGAGGCACTTGTTGCAGGAGCAAACAAATGGCAACAAGCTGGAAACAACATAGATGCGTATTGATTCAGAAATGACTTAAACAGATTGTACTATAAGAATATGATCATAACCATAAGAAATGAGGACTCCAGAGAAAGAGGGAAAGACTTTATGGAGTGATAGAGAATGAAATAAGCAGAAGCAGGGAAGTAATGTACGCAATGACTCCAGTAATGAAAAGGAAAAGAACAATTAAAAGAATTGAATGCTGTGTGATTATAATGATCAATCTTGGCCTCTGAAGGGAAAAATAAAGCTGTGCATTTCTCTCCTTTCTCTGAAGAAACAGGAAAACTAAGGCTTTGGAACCTTTCATACAGTCAGATGTAGCTGGGTTGTTTTCCTCAGCTGTTCTCTTTGTTACAAGGGAGAGCTTGCTGGGCGGGGGAAGGGGGAGCACAGAAAGAGTGTATATGGAAATTATTGTGGTGTAAAAACAAAAAGCATCAATACAACTTTGGAGAAAGAAGGAGTTATGACAAATTAGGCTGAGCCATTCTGGCCCGCCCCCCCCCCTCCGCCCCAGGGAAACCGGTTAAAATAGTAACTATACTTTGGGCCCTTTAAATTACGGCACCCCAGAGCAAAGTCCTAGGTTATGACTCTTTTGGACAGTGCTGAGTACTCCAGGCTTTTGCCCAGCAGACCCTTAGTAAATGTTTGTCAAATTTAATTACTCATTGATGGTGGAGGGCAGGTGCTGAGATCTGGGAACACCTGGCATGTTCTCTTTGTAGCTAAAATAGCTGGG
Organism: Petaurus breviceps papuanus; assembly: GCF_028583685.1. NCBI lineage: Eukaryota > Metazoa > Chordata > Mammalia > Diprotodontia > Petauridae > Petaurus > Petaurus breviceps. Next base: position 15,894,031 of record NW_027187369.1, read on the forward strand.
ACCCAGTCCTCTAGGGGAACTACGACTGAGACTTGAACATCAGAGTTCCCACTTGAATGCTATTTCTCTCTAGCCTATTTTTCTGTGCCTGGATTGAATGTGATTTTTTTTTTCCCTTAGCAATTACAGCCCTGATCAATACAATGTCCCCCCACCCCCCTCCCCAGCAGGCTTTCAGCATTTCTAGCTATTGGCTCTTCTCAAGGGGGGAAGGGGGGGGAAAGGTCAAGGTGAGGGGAGAAGAGCACCCCTTTGGACTTAAAGGAAAAGCACATCTCCCATCCCAGATTGTAGGAGGCAGCTTGGATTTGTTTGGGGGGCGGGGGAGAGCAGTTGTGATTTGTCTATTTAGAAGGTTTTATTCAGAGTGGGAGGAAAAATTAAATCTTTTAAAAAATAACTGCATGAAATATGAAAACAATCAAGCGTCATTGTTAATGTAAAGAATAGCTCATTATTTTCCCGATGGTAAAGATTGAGTCCTTCACTGTGATTAATAAAGGATAGTTGTTATCTGCTTTGGGTACAAAAAAAGAAGCTCTTTGGCAGATTAAAAGGAAAAAAAGGGAGCATGGACACTTGTATCTGAACTGCTAATTAAAAGACTTAACTTATTAGGCTTTGAGGGGGGAAAAAAAAGAAACAAACAAGTATAATTTGCCTGATTAATTTTATAGTCTGCTCTATTTCATCTAACTACACCTTTTAGTGAAAATGACAAATCGAACTTGCCAGAGTGTGGTTGATAAGGAAGATAAAGGCCATATATTTTAATGTCAGAGAAGGTCTTATTAAAGGAACCTTAATTACATTAGGTACCCATGAAACATTAATTAAATACTGTCTAAAATAATTAGGTCCAAGTTACTGATGGTTTAATTAAACCCAGTTTCTTATTTTATAAGAAAACTAAGGGGCCAGTATCTCCCTGATGGCAGCATAATTGATAGTAATGTCAAAAAAGCAAAAAATCATAACCTTGACACCCCCGTCTCTACCCCCACCCCCACCCCAGAGGAGGATAGCATGTCCATCCTGGAGCAACTTGGTTCCCCATTGTGCCAGACACAAATTGGGATGTGCTGTGTATCTTCTGAATTCAGAGACTGCTGTACTTAGGCTTAGTTGAGTACCACTCTCTGACTTATAGCAAAACCAAAGGATCTTAAGAGTTGGAACACATCTTAGACATCACAGTATGGTAGCTCTAACTCTAGAAGGGATTAGAGGTCATTTAGTCCAATCCTCCCTTTTTCCAAAGGAGGAAACTGAGGCCCTGAGTGGGGAAGGGACTTGCCCAGGGTCACAAATCAAATAGCTGAGAAAAGGACAGGAATGTATAATCAGCATCAGCTGACAAAATCCCCCTCTTTCCTCTCTGCCTGCAATGTGGGAGCTCTAGGTAAGACTCTGCTAGTCTCTCACATTTGGAAAAAGTTATAAATTAAGTTCTGCAGATAACCAATAAAGGCATAGCTCTTATACCATCATATCCATATGATTCTAATGTTTGCAGGTACTTTACATGCATTGCCTTATTTAATCTTATTAACACATCAAAATCACCACTGGGTTCTGTTGTTGGACCCCAACCTTATGGTCCTTTGACTTATCCTTTAAAATATGGGTGAAGTTTAATATTTTGGATTCAACCGTTTTCCTTTTTTCATGATTCTCAACTTGTTTCTGTCTATTGTAGGTTGTCAAATGGACTTTTTATCAAATCTCTTTTAGAACTTACTTCATTGTACAACAACCTCCCCCGCCCTTGCCTCACCTGGTCAGTGTGTCCACAAAGAGCCTTACTGGTAAGCAAGCTATGACACTGGCTAGGAGAGACTCAGAAGCATAAGATGTAGGCCCTGCCCTCAGAAAGTTTACAGTTTAGTTGAGAGGCTTACAATTTGACTTCACCACTGAGCAGCTCAGCTGTTGCAATTTTCTCCCTCTTCTTTGTTCCCCTTTTGGTTAACAGTTTTAAACTAATCCTTTTTCACTGTGATCAAGTTCCTGTGCTAGGATACCAAATATTATTTGAAGCTCCTCCCCCAACTTCCATGCCCTTAAATATTCTGCTTTCACCTACATCGCTTTGTTGCTAGAATTGCCAACTGACTTGGCATGACTTGGTCATGGAAGGCTGTTGCCAGTTGACATCTGTGAGCAGGTTGAAATAAAATAGCATTGGGATTATGCCACTATCTATACCAACAACCAAAATGGATAGCAACTGGGGATTATGTGTGGGAAAGGGGGTAGGGTGAAGTTTGGTGGTCATGTCTTTAGAGGCATTTTCATTGATGTTAGAAGGCCTGGTTTGGGTTTGTGCTGTTTGTTTTTATAGAACTTTGATTTGGGTAATCGTGCTGATTTGTCTTTGCCAATACATTCCCCATACTCTCCTTCTCTCTTTCTCTCTGACCTTTGATATATTTAAAGGAAGATAACAAAACCTGTAGTGTTTTACTCATTGTAAAATTGTGAAGCTCCAAGGAGAGAATGGATGAAAAGTTCTTTGCATACCTTCAAAAGCTATAGAAACCCTCGCTATTCTTCTTACAATATTCTTATTCTTATCATTTCTCTTATTATTACATTGACCAGTATGTCTTTTTTTTGCTTTTTTTTTGGAGGGAAATTGGTGTTAAGTTAAGCCCAAGGTCACACAGCTAGTTTTTGTGTTAAGTGTCTGAGGCCAGATTTGAACTCAGGTCCTCCTGACTTCAGGGCAGGTGCTCTATTCACTGCACCACCTAGATGCACCGACCAGTATGTCTTGAAACACCTTCAGGGAGGTTACCTCTGTGTCTGCCTCTGAGATTTATATACTAACTCCAGTGAGAGATTACTCTAATCTCTATGGTATTTTTATGCAAGGTCTTTATGGCCTTTAACAAATGTTCAATAAGTAGAATAATCATCATTTAGAGGCTTGGAGCTAAGGATGCCTTACTACATTGTCTCAGCCCCAAGAACCCAATATTATCACTCAGTAGTAGAGGAGTTCTTATCTGGTTTTAAGCTTTATGAGTTCAGTCCATACTCTTTCAACTGCTAAGATATTTGTTAAATGTGCCTCGAAGGTGATATCAGCAGAGGACAAACTCCAACAGGTCCTAGTTTGCTCTAATACTTGCAATACTAGCCCAGTCACAGACTGAATGTGCTTTCTGAGGACCAGCTTGGCAAAGCAGGGCAGGCAGGCTCATCACGGGTTGGAGGTCTCATGGTGATGAATTCTCAGACCACTGCAGTTCATGAAACAAAGACTTTTATTTAGCTCCTGGCCAGTGTTCCTACAATCCTGTTTTATTGGAGAGCTAATTCAAAGCATATTTTAAGGGGATTGTGTCACCAGCACCACATATCTTGTTCAATTAAATTCACTTCAATTCAAGCATTTAAAGTTACTACTATGTGTAAGGTTTTTGTGATTGGTGTTACAGAGAGATACAGAGGCATAAATGGAAGAGTCCCTGCACTCAAGGAGTATACATTCTTTCGGTGGGAGGGAGTACAACATATACAAAGAAAAATAAATACAAAATACAAAATAAATACAAAATGGATGGATGAGAACACTAATTACTAACCAGGGGGAGGATCACTGAGCTATCTTGAAAGGGCACTAGGGATTCCAAGAGAGGAGGGATTGCATTCCAGGGATGGGAGACAGCCTGTGCAAAGGTAGGAAATGAAATGTTATGTACACCAAGTGGGCCAGTTTAGATGGAGTATAAGTAAGATGTGTGAAGGCAAGGAATGTGAAATTAGCCTAGAAAGATGAGTTGGAAGCAGATTGTGAAGGGCCTTAAATGTCAGCAGATGTGTTTTATCCTTGAGGCACTAGGGAAACACTGAATTTCATTTATCTTCATGTGATGACTGTGATGGGTATATTTCTGAGATCCCTGATTGCTTTAGTGTAGGGTTGGTGGTTTGCATGACTTTTTTTTCCATCCTGGAATTCCTGTGGTTGGATTATTTTAGGTTGAATGGATACTCTAGGAGCTACTTAGTAAGAACTATGTCATTTCCTGTCACTCTTGCATTCCTCATGTAGGTATTATATATTGCTTACCCCCCTCTCTCCCTCTCTTCTAACCTTTCCAGCTGCTTGTTGTTGTCTAACAGCCCATTAAAGACATTTTAGTATCTCTTCAGCCTTCTCAGTGAGCCTCCAGAGAGCAATGGTCACCCTTGTCCATGTGTCCCCTTGTCTACATTAATACACATGCTTCTGGTTCAAATGTAAGCTCCCCAAGGGCAGGAACTATTTCATTTTTGCCTCTGTGTCTCCAGTGTCTGATATGGTATATAGTTAACACTTAATAAAGGCACATTGAATTGAATTGAACATGTGACATCTCACAGAAAGGAGGCCTCCTTGATTTCCAACAGCCCTACTGAACTTTCCACCTCTTGCTGTGCATTTATCTTGAAAGCATCACCTCTGTGGGAGAGAAAACACTATTTCAGAGTCAGGGTGACAGAGTCAAGACTTCCAAAACAAAACCAACTCTGACAGAATGTCAGTAAGAAGTGATAAAGCATTGGCCAGTTGCATTAGATGTTCCCTGATTGGAAGCCCTGTTTCTCCTAAACATTTTAAATCAGAGAATGTGAGAGCTGGAAGCCTCCTTAGAAACTTTTTAAATTCACCCCTTCGCTAACTTTTCAGAGGGCTAAAAAGTGCAGCCCCTGAGGATAATGTCACTTGTCCAAGGTCTGAGAGACAGCTAGTGAAGGGTGGAGACAAATAAATCTGAGATATTCTGATTTCTAATCCCCTATGTTCCACATACCCCGATAATATTCACATGTTACACACAGGGACAAAAACAAATTGATAACTAAAGAAAAACCAGAGTAAGAATGGCAAAAAAGAAGAAAATGAAACTCCCCCAGCCCTTTACAACCCAGTCCACTTTGGTCACCCCTCTACCTCCCTATTCCTTCTACTCTCCTCTGTTTACTGAACTGTGGATTAATGTAAGTAAGAAAGACCTGAGTAGTAAGTACCTGAGATTCCGAAAAGGTTGGAGACCTCAGTTTCTTGGCCTGAAATTAATGCATAGTATCTATGGGACAGAGAATGGAGTTTGGAATGACTGACTATGAAATAGTAGTCAATTTTTTTTCTTCCCAAAGTGACTAGAAAAGTATTCCCCTATGGTTTTCCTTTCTGGCAGACAGTTCATCAGACATTTTTCTTCCCCTTTTCAGGGTTGCTTTTCTTTCATTGACAAGAGTTTGAAAAGAAAGAATATTGTGTCTCTGGTGTTTTCATTGCTTTGTTAAAATAGAAAACATTCTACGTTTGGGGCTTTTCTTTGTGCCTTTTGAGTTTTTCTTACAACTCTATTGGATGGGATCAGAAATTTCCGTCACAATTGAGTTGATAATACAAATGTGAGTGATGTGTATAGATTCCAGGGAGCTGCAAATAGGCATGTTTTAAAGAGAATTTTTGTATTCTGAGGTTCCTTGATCAGGGTGAGGGCACAAAGCAGTCTAACAACTGCTTTTCCACAGTTTTAGAAGTGAAAGCTCATTTGCATTTTCTATCCTTAATTCTCCATTAATTTCTAAAGAGAGTAAGTTAATTATAAAAGTCAGCTTTTGGTCTTGGAAGGTTCTGTGAAATGTTTGCCAGATTTCACAAGTTTTCCAAGGGTTATGCTACCTTTATACTTCACTTCAAAATAATGAAGGTTGTCATTTGTGAGATGCTAAGCATCTGAGATCTAAATTAATTGCAATGTCCTTTAACGGACAGTAAATATAAAGCTTTTCACGTAGTAGGTTCACAGTCAATGTTTGTTGATTGAATGAATGGTCATTATACTCTGAAACAAACAGAGCAGACAAACTCTGAAAAGGGTATGCTGAATTTGGAACAAAGGGAGAAATGAATGAATGGGAAACTGACGGCTCCCTGTCAAATACTCCCCAGAAATAGCCCCCTTTTACTCTACAGGATGTTGTTTAATTCACAAAAATTCCGTTTTTAATGAAAAGTGCCCTCTTTCCTCAGAACAATGAAAGACAAAAGGAATCGTGGGCTGGTGGGTTTTGTTTTTATTTTTTTTTGTTTTAAAATAGTTATGTTTGCCTTTCACTGGCTTCTCTTCCAAATCTATTATGATCTTTTATGAAAGCTGGAGCTCAGCTAGATAAGCTCAAGGATTCTTCCCTGCTTTGACGTTCTAGAATTTATGATTACTTCTGACTCCTTATTTATGCTATTTTTTGGTTTAAGAATCAAGCCAGGGATGTTTTTTCCCTTTAGTTTGCGGAGAGGTATACCACCTTCTGAATTCTGTAGTAGTGAATGCAAAATATATTGAAGACTTTCCAAGAAATCTGACTTTTTTCGTTTGTAGTGTTCAGTTATAGTATAATGTGATTTCTCTCCATATAAAATAATACTAACAACATTTATACAGTTTTTAAAAAGCAGAACACCACCCATTATATAAACACTCAATAAAAGCAGTGTTAAATATGAGTAAAGATGATAGTCAGAGACAATTATTCCTGCAGAAATACCTTTGAGTCATAAATTTACAGCTGGACCTTAAAGGGCATTGAAGCTAAACCCTCTCACTTTACAGATGAAAAAAGTAAGGCAAGTAAAGTAAACAAAGTAAACAAAGGGTTTAAGTGACTTGCCCACAGATACTAAGTTGAAGAGCCAAGTTTTGAACCCAGGCCCCCTGATGCCAGAGGCAGTGCTTTTTCTACTACTGTCTTACATAAACTATCCCTGTTCTTATTGGCGGCCCCCACTACTTAATATGTAGCACAGACATATTCTGGGTAGAGGTAGCAACTGGGAGTATTCACTGGCTAGAGGCATCTACTTAGGAAATAAAAATCTTTAGGCCAATTCCAAAACCTTTTTTAGGCAGGTCACAAAAGTACTCAAGCAGAATATCAGGGACCTTAGATATCATCTTGTCAATCTTTCTTATTTTACTAAGAAAGAAGCTGAGGATGAGAGATGGGAAGGTCACAGTCACATAGCGAGGTAGTGGCCATGATTGAACTGGAGGCCAGGTTTGCTGACTCCCCAGACCTGCTCTCCTTCCACCAGGCACCAGCTTTCCCTCATTTACCTTAAATTCTGAGAGTGTTCTCCCACCTCTGACCGTGTAACCTCTTTTTAACTCTTTCCACATTCTGGAATCTAAAGCTTCTCAAACGAAACAGCACAAATAGACAAAAGGTGATTCTTCTTAACTAGGCAAATGATGCTGTGAAATAATATGTACCCTCTAAATCGAAGCAGGCAGATGTTTCATTGGAATAAACAAAAATAACAACAGTGACATAGCTATAGCAAAACTCCACAAATACACAAATTGGCTTGGCCTGTGGGCTAAGACAGAGCCATAATTAGCCCAGGGTATCTGGGACTTTGCTATAAAGCACCAACATAGGAGGGGGGCATACTTCCTCCCTGGGGAGGAAACATTCCTTTTTGGAGATGGAGACATGCTTCCTTTCCATGGTGATTGCCATCTCTATACCTCATCTTGGGGTCCTCTCTGCTTAGTCTATACATATACTCCCAGGGGGCTGTCACCTTGGCAACCTTCTCCACCATCCCGCCTTTTCCCCAGACCCCATGGTGGCTGGAGTTGGACTCTCTGGGGTGCAGGCTTCCCTTTTCTCACAACACAACTATACCACTAGTCAGAACTCCTCCCTGCTTTTACCCCAACTGAATTTTCGAGAGGTACAAAAATAACTAGTTAGACAGCTCTGGGCTAAGGCCTCCACATGGACCACTGGAAAGCTGACGAAGCCTCTAAGACAAGGCGACAGAAAACAGTTTCCCAAATAACAAACAAGGTGGACAGAGCTGTTAACGAGCACTTACCTGGTGTCCTGCACAATTTGTTACAAAGAGATTTCCTAAAAAGGGTTGGGTCAGTGAATTACCGAGCAGGATGCAATAAGGAAGGGAGAAACATGTCCTGTTATCAGTCACACACATTCAAGGCAGAGCCCAGGGCAGCACACTAGACAGAACTCTAAGCTCTGGGATCTTCTCATTCAGCCAAGATTGCTTCATACAAAAGTTGACAATACACGCCTGAAAGCCATTGTTGATATTCGACATTTTTTAAATAGCTGAACAGAATAGACAATAAGGCATGAAGGAAAACTTGGAAGGGAGACTGGCTTGGAGTTTTATTTCCAAAAGGAATGTGTGCTCTGAAAAATAGGCAACAAACATTTTTCTCCCTGAATGTTCAATTTATTTGAAAATATAAAGGAGTAAAGTTGATTCTCTTTGCCACTTTCAAGCAACAGCAGCAGCAGCAACAGTAACAGCAGCAACTACAACACCCAGAAGTAGATGTTGGTCTCAGTTGCTACCGTGTTTCCCCGATAATAAGACCTATCCCGAAAATAAGCCCTGCCCTTACTGTGTAAGATTCCTCTAAAATAAGCCCTCCCCCCAAAATAAGCCCTATTGAGATTGCTACTGTAGTGAAGGTGATCCCCTGCGCTACACGCTACATTATGGTACCCTCTGTATGCACCGCCCCCCCCCCCACCGTGAACCGCACGCCGCGCTCCGAGCTGCATCCAATCAGAGCTGCAGCAGTGAGTGTATCATCCTGTTCTTTATTGAATTCATTATTGAATAAAGGTACATTTTTTTGTTCACATTTACCTGTTTATTAAAATTGCTGTCAATGTTCATTAAAATAAGCCCTCCCCTGAAAATAAGCCCTCTGGTGTTTTTCTGTTCAAAAAATTAATCTTATTATCGGGGAAACACGGTAGTTAAAGGAGCCTCCTCATTTGCTTTTTTCACATTGAAATATCCACTTGTGCTTACTCCATGATTCTCCCTTACAGTTTAGTGATATAAGGTGTGAAAATGGACAAGAGAATGAGGTGGGACAGCATAAAAGGTCCTGGAAACTTGTTTCATAATCAGCTATCGAATGCCAGAGCTGGAAGAGATTGCAGAAATCAAATCAATCTCCTCATTTTACACATTGGCAAACTGAGACCCAGAGAAGGGAAGCAACTTGTGTACAGTCACAGAGTATGTTAGGGGTCAAGCTGGCTTTCTGGCCTTCTGAACATAGATTTTTACTGTTGTTTTTTTGGTCTAGACCTGGGATTTCATCAGTGTAAGAAACTTCCAGGATGGAAAATCCCTCTACCTGTGCAGATCAACAGTTTGTCTATAACTTGCTTCATCTTAGAAAGTTGTCTGATGGCATTAGAAGATTAAGCAACCTGCCCAGGGTTCCACAGTTGGTATGGGTCAGAACCAGGAATTGTTCAATCCAGATTTTCCTAATACCAGGGCCAAGGATCACAGAATATCAAAGGCCAATGGGACTTCAGGGGCCATTTGGACCAATGAGTACCCTTTCTCAACACAGTAGATAAGTGTTCATCCAATCTTTGTTTTATGGGCTATTGTTAATGGAAGCAGAGGAGCTTCCCTATGTCACAAATCATAATCTTATGATTATGCTTATGAATGCCCTGCTGATCAGCATGAAAGCTTTGACCTGCTCTATTTCCAGCCTGGGCCAGTTTGCCCCTTTATGGCAGCCTGGTGTCCTTCATGCTACCAGGGTTCACTACACTGGTGCCAATCCTTTCTTTAAAAAAAATTAATGAACTGATTTTTACAAGCATTTATTATCTTTCTTTGATATTTCCACCATCCATTGAACAACTGAAAAAAGCCCTCATAAAAAAAAATTCGGGGTGGCTAGGTGGCACATTAAATAGAGCACTGACTTTGGAGTCAGAAGGACCTGAATTCAAATCCGTCCTCAGACACTTAACACAAAACTAGCTGTGTGACCTTGGGCAAGTCACTTAACCCCAATTGCCCTGCATTTCCCCCTCCAAAAAAAAGCGAAAAAATTCCCATGTTACCCATGTCCAAAAATGTGTGTCTCATTTTACATCTTGAGTCTATCACCAATCTGGCAGGCAATAGGTGGCATGATTAGCCTTTAGTCCTCTAGACTCATGCTTTATCATTTCCTTCATCAGAGTTTTAAATTCTTTCAAAGTTGTTTTTCCTCTATAGTGCTGTTAGTCAATTGTCAATAAATATTTATTATACATCTGCTCTGTGTCAGGCACTGTGCTAAGTTCTGGGGATACAAATATAAAAAAAAGAAAGACAGTCCCTGCCTTCAAGGAGCTTATACCCTAATATGGGAAGACAACAAAGATAGGAAGCTAAAAAGGAGGGAGGTACCCTATGAGTGAGGGCATGGTAGAGAAGTCAGAGATGTCCCAGAATAGAGCAGCCAGGTGAGAAATGAGGAGAGGTGCTCAGATTGTTGCTGTCATTGTATAAATTATTTTCCTAATTCTGCTTGCTTTATACTGCATCAGTTCATACAGGTCTTCCTAGTTTTCCTTATCCTTTCTCTGTGAACATAAATGGATTCATTTATGCAGATACCTCTTATACAGATCAATCACATCATTACAAGTTTTGCTTAATCTTGAATGACTAAGACCAAAAACTCCTTAAAATGTTTATTTTTACATTGCATGTTGACATTTCATTGGGTGTGGGAACTCTCTCCATCAAGGCAAATTGTTACTCACCTGTGAGTTAGTAGATAAGTCCTAAGGAATTATATGAGACAGTAACTAGCTATTTTTGTGCCTGGGGAAAGGTGGAGCAGCGGGAAGGACCTTATCTCAAGTATAGCCCATGGAAGGAAAAAGGGAACATTCCCTAGTGTACACAAATGCTCATCTGGAAATGGCCAACTTTGATACAGCACCTGGGGAGAGAGGAAGCATACCCTGGCATGATGCTGTTAATGACCTCTAAATATTGGTACCTTAGAGCCATTGTCCTGTCATGGTTCTGGTTCTCCTCTGAAATATAGAGAGATGAAATTACTTCCCTAGAGTCACATGGCTAGGGAAGCTAGGATTCAAGCCTTAGCTTCATGACTCCAGGCCCAGAACCCTGTCCGTCTATCAGCCATAGTCTTTATTATTGGCAGATATTAGAGAGAAATTTTCCTTGTGATGATTTCCTGTCTGAGATTCTTCTCTATCTTCAGAAAAAACCCAGAAGAGTAGATATTTCTATTCACTTTTCCATATACCATTCAGTTTTTTTTTTCAGATGGCCTTCCCAATTTTTACTGTAGACTTTGTTTCCTCAAAATTCTTCTGCATCTTCTGTGCTGCCCTCAATCCAGGAAAGTCCATGCTGATAGTTATCTTTGTGATTATGCAGTGAGGATGACTTGAATAATACAATTCAGAATTAGAAAAACAAAATGTAAAATTAGAGATCTTACTATATAGTTGACATGGTTTGTTTTTCAGCCTTGTCAGTTATTTCTAAGGCTGTACATAATGAGAGTAGAAAATGTAATTTGGGCCACCAAACTGTATTGGTTTGTTTAGAAAATGTTACTTCTCTCTAGTGTGATAAGAAATGTGGCTGATTGCCACATTTGGCAAAATTGGCTGCTGCCTTAAGATGTGCGGTTGTTTCTCTTCTGGTCTAGGAAAGGCTTGGATGTGCAGACCACTGATGACAACTGAACGCTGGAGACATTTCTCATTTATTATGCAGATGATTATTCTGCTAAAAAGGATGGGAGTGAACAGGAGGCATTTTGTGACTAGAATTTACTTACTTCAAGTGCCTGAGATTAGATACAGGAAATGAAGGGGAAGCCTTTTTCAGCACTGGGGCTATTGTAAAAGCCTGGAGAGTCTGCTCCCACTTACATCTTGTGCAATGGCTATCATAGCTATTAGACATGATGTGTCACGAGGTAGGATGGCAGTCTGGACCCATTCCCAGATCTATATTTAACCCTTTCTATTTATTGTTTCTTACTCATTTTTCATTCCCCCCACCCCCAAACGTTAGTAGAGGATATGATCAGGAAGCCCTGAGAACAACTGCACACCATATAAGACTGGGTGAAAACAGCTTCTCCTGACTTTCTGGGGAATTTTCCCAAACTTACCTTGGACAAGTCATTGTTCTCCAGGCTTCAGTTTTGTGTTTTTTTTAATAAAATGAAAGGGTTAAACTAGAAAGTCTTTAAAGCCCCTCTTAGCTTTTATATTTTATGTGCTATGATTTTAAGATGCTCAAAACATTTTAGTTGTAAAGTTTTATTGATGTTTTTTGTTTATGCATGTCATTTCTAAGTATAATTTTTCTCACCCTCCCCCCACATGCCCAACAAGCTTTCCCTTATAATAAAGAAAACAGTTAAACTAAACCCACAAAGTGACTCTCTGACAGGGTATACAACATTCTTTCTGTACCCATGGCCTTTCCTCTTCCCCCCTACATTTCAAAGGGAAAGAGGATAGTACATTTCTTTATCTCTTCTCTTTGCCCATCACTTCTTGTCTGTGCTATTGCAATAGCTTCATAATTTGTTTCCCTGACTTAAATCTACGCTCTCCTTCATTCAGCTACCAAAGTGACTTTCTTAAAGCACAGATGTGACCATGTCCCTCCCATACTCAGTAAACTCCAGTGTTTCTCTCTTATCTTCAGAATCACATATAAAGCCCTGTTATACATTTAAAGCACTTCTCAGCCTGGCCCTGATTCAACCTTTTCAGCTCCTTCATGCATCCTAGAAGCTAGCTACACTGATATTCTTATGGCTCTCCATCTCTTGGTTCCATGTTTTTGCTGTAGCTGGGCCCCATGTCTACAATGTTCTTCCTCCTTACTGCTGTTTCTTGGCATTTGTCATTTCCTTCAAAATCTAGCTCAAATACCACCTTCTACAGGAAGCTTTTAATGTTCCTTTTCCTTGCTAGTTACCCCCACTCTCTTGATCTCCAAAGGTTATCTTGTATCTATTTTGTATGAGTACCGTTATCTCTCTCTCTCTTTCTTTATCTATTATTTAAATATAGATATAGATGTATCTATCTAGGTCTAGATCTATTTAGATCTATATCTTAATGTCTAGAGCTAGATACAGCTTGGTCTAGATCTAGATGGGTCTAGATCAGCCCCCCCCCCCAACCTGAGGTCTGTGGGCCACTTAACTGCCCTCTGGCCACTTGCAGCAGGCCAAAGGATTTACTCTACATACAAAGGATATTTTCCTCTACATTTTTTCACAGGCTACAGGAAATCCTTTGGCCTGCTGCAAGTAGAGGGCTGTAAGTGGCCCACAGGCCACAGGTTGTGCAGGTCTGGTCCACATCTATCTAGATCTACTTAGATATGGCTCTCTCTCTGCCTCTCTCTGTCTCTCTTTCTCTCTCTCTCTCTCTGTCTCTCTCTCCCCCCTCTCTCCTCTTTCTCTGTCTCTCCTTTTTCTCTCTTTGTCTGTCTCTGTCTCTCTGTCTCTCTGTCTCTGACTCTCTCTGTCTCTCTCTCTCTCTCTCTGTGTCTCTCTGCCTCTGTCTCTCTCCTGTATATGGATATTTTGTCTCTCCCTCTTAGAGTAAAAACTCCTTGAGCATAGAAAGCTTTTTGCTGTTGTCTTTATGTTTGTTGAGCCTAGCACAGCCCTAGCATATAGTAGGTACTTAGTAAATGCTTGTTGATTGATTAATTCTTTAGGGTCAAAATTGGTCATTACAGTTGGTTGTTACAAATAAGAACATGGAGAATTTGGACTTCTTAATCACCTTCCCAGCAGTGTCTTCAAGGATAGTAGCAGCTGCTGAAATTGTCTGTGCCAGGAACCAAAGATAGACTAGACATGATAATAAAAGGTAGATTCAAGGCTATACAAGGAGCCTAGCAGAAAGTTCTCTCTATACCTAAGGGGAACATCTTGAAGATTTCAACAAAAGGAATTCCAAGAATTGTGAATTACCCCCTTTGCTATGGGTGATCTCTAAGCTTGAACTTATTTTACCCTGGGCTCTCTATGTACTTGTGAGAGAGTGTTTTGTACTAACTTTTTATTTTACCATCTTAGTAAACATCCCTTTCTAAAAGCTAATTAAGTCCGGGGCAGAGGGGTAGGGTATGAATGATTACTTTTAGAAACCATTCTCTACCCTGTAGTTATAGTTGAGCTCTGGGGACCCAGACTACCACTGTGAGTGGGGGTTGGGAGAATAAGTCCAGAGCATAAACTATACAATTCCACAGCATTCCCTGCTCTGCTGTGAAAAGCAAGGAAGCTTTAATTATCTGTTCTCTAGGACCTTTATTGGTTGATTTTTTAGTTACGGTTTGTCTTCCCTTTATTGATCTTTTCCTTTACATTGTGTTGATTGTCACTATGTTTATTGTTCCTTAGTTTTTACGTATTTCCCTCTGTATCAGTTCGTATAAATCTTCTTGTATTTCTCTGAATTCCTCATAGTCTTACTGAATAATATCACATTAAATTAATATGCCACAGTTTTATCAGCTATTTCTCAATTAATGGGCATCTTCTTTGTTTCCAGTTTCTTACTATCACAAAGAATGCTGCTATGAATATTTTGGTATATATTGTATCTCCGTTTCTGTCTTTGACTTCTTTGGGTGTATATACCCAGTTGTGGGGTTTCTGGATCAGAGGAAATGGACAATTTAATCACTTTATTTTTTGAAATTCACAATTGATAAGCAGAACACTTGGACCATTTTGACAGCTCTACCACTGTCATATTAGTGAGCCTGTCTTCCCACAGCCCCTCCAACATTGATTATTTTTTTTTTGTCATCTTTGCCAATTTGTAGGGTGCAAGGTGAAACCTTAGAGTTGTTTTAATTTGTATTTCTCTTACTATTATCGATTTGGAGCATGTTTTCAAATGGTAATTTATAGTTTGCAGTTCTTTTGAAAACTGTTGGTTCATATCCTTTGATCATTTATCTATTAGGGAATAGCCCAAAACATTTTCACAGAAACAGAGGATTCAGTCGCATTAAGAGACAATCCAGTGGATTAGAGTGTGTCCTCCCGCACTCTCCCCCCCCCCTTTGGCATACTATGTTTGCAGCCTCATTGACTGATGGCTAGAATTGATTGACAGATGTGGCAAACCCCATCAGCAGAGATGCCCTTTGTAAAGGGAATGATTAACCTCCAGTATCCTTGCCTGTTCCCCTGGGTTCCACAACTTCCTCAGAGTCCAGGGAGGCAGGGCCAATGAATCACCCTTTTCAGAATGAAACAAAAACCTTTATACCATCTCCCTCAGGAAACATTTTTGGTGCTGCTCTGTAGCTGGGCAGAAGGAAAAAAACTGTTTTCGACCCCAATGTTTGTTACTGTAGATGTAGCCTTTGTCTGTGACTGTGCTTGTCTGGCTGCATGGAAGTCAGTGTTCCTTCCAGGGATCCAAAGTTCATACCTCTCTTTTTATACCTTTTTCTTCTATTTTGTATTATATTTGCTTGTGCTTGAATCTCACCATCCCCCTAACCTTCTCTCTTTAACTGTAAGTTCCATGCAGGCAAGAATTATGCCTTACTCTTTTTGATATTTTTGGCTCTGCTACTTACAACCTGTGTGACCTTGGTCAAGTCTTTTTTCCTCTCTGGCCTTCAGTTACCTTATGTACAAAATGAGAGATTTGGATTAGATAACTTATAATATTGGTTCCTGCTCTAAATCCTATTAAATGAGAGTGCTTAACAAAGTATCTTGTTCACTAATGGCTCTTTGTGTATGTTTGATCTGGATCTGTGATTTAATTTATGTGTGGGAACTCCCGGTGTGAAAATGTCCTCCCAAATGGTCAGATTCTCTGTTACTTATAGTTATGTGAACCCTGAAGAAGTTAAATGACTTGCTTATGATCACACAGCTTATATGTATCAGAGGAAGGACCTGAGCTCTAAGGATGACTTATTTGTCTGACTCCAAGGCTCCCCCTCTTTCCATTACATATCACTTCCTCTCCTGACATCATGTTTGCTGACTTGATTTGAGGGGGTCTCTATGACCATTGCTGTCAGGTTTTGATACTGTGAGGCTGGGAGCAGGGAGGGGAGATGGGTACAACCACTTTCTGTTTGGAAATGTTCCTTCCCTAAATCTCACTACTAAGGAAGTAGCTGGGGAAAGGAGGAATTGATCACAGTTGTGTGGGAGTATTCCTGGGATTAAGCAAGTTGGCAGATCATTGGCATAGGATGGAGTGGATGATTGAGAACTGCCTGTATGTTGATAGAGAATTGGGTATAAGTTTGGGGACCGACAGTAGTGGCAGGAGTGTGCAAGTAGTTTAATTAATTAATTAATTAAGTAGCTGTCATGTGCCAGGCATTTGCTAGGCACTAAGGATATTAGTACAGAGAATGAAACAATCCTTACCTAACAAGGAGCTTATGTTCTAATGGGGAAAAACAACATGTACACAAATGAGTCAATATAAAAATATATAAAAAGTAAGTAGGAAGTCATTTACCTAGGACAGAACCCTAGCAATTTCAAGGGATCCAGATAGGTTTCCTATCAGAATTTGTTATTGAGCTGATCTTTAAAGGAAGCTAGGGATTCTCCAAGGTGAAAGTGAATAGAGAGGGCATTTCAGGAATGGAGGGGCCGTGTTATACAAAGGCAGAAGATCAAAAGTCATTTAACAGGAAACAGCAAGTAAGCCAGTATACATGAAAAGTAGAACATATAAAGGAGTTCAAGAGAGACTAAGGCTAGATATATCAATGAGACTCACATACTTAGAGATGATAGTCAAATATATGGGAGCTAATGAGATCACCAAGAATGAATGGAAAGAGAGAGAAGAGAAAAGGGTCTGGCATGGAGTCCTGTTACATACCCATATG
Source organism: Petaurus breviceps papuanus (assembly GCF_028583685.1). Taxonomy (NCBI): domain Eukaryota; kingdom Metazoa; phylum Chordata; class Mammalia; order Diprotodontia; family Petauridae; genus Petaurus; species Petaurus breviceps. The sequence continues at coordinate 15,910,793 of NW_027187369.1, forward strand.
GCATATACCTACCTTAGAGTTACTTCAGGAAAATCCTGGATCTGGCTTTGGATGCTGATTTGGGTATGCTGGAGTTGGGGGGGGGGTGCAGCTCCAGGAGCTAGTCATGGCCGTAGGCCTTAACCTTAAGAGATGTTGACATCTTTACCCATGCCTACTGTTTCATTGAATATTATTTATATTCCAGTCTATTCTTTAGTGACTAAAGTAGGAGGAAGCTTTGTATTTCTTGGGCCAGTGCCAAATCTTTTTAAAGATATGGCCTCAAAGGCAGAGGAAAGTCAGGCATGTAAATGCACTGTTGGTGGAGGTGTGAACTGATCCAGTTCTGGATTTCAGTTTGTAACTAATTGAGAAAAGGGACTCAGCTTCCCATGGTTTTTGACTTGACAATCCCACTATCAAGGATGACCATGGAGGTCAGAGAAGCAAAAGATGGTTACTGTGCCAGTATATTCATAGCAACCCTTTTTTGTGGTTGTCAAAAACTGGAAAGAATGGAAGTGCCCATAGGTTGAGGAATGACTGACTAAATGATGGAATGTAGTGAAATATTATTGTACCATAAGAAATGATGAGTATGAGAAATCCAGAGAATCACAGGTGGACTTGTGTGAACTGATGCAAAGCAAAATAGTAGAACCAGGAGAACAGTGTGTGTGTGTGTGTGTGTGTGTGTGTGTGTGTGTGTGTGATGGTTACCATAATATAAATGAGACAACACTGCAAGAGCAGCTGAACTCAGGTTGAAAGCAATGACCAATGTTGGTTCTAGAGGGCAGATGATGAAATATGCTTCTCTTCTCTCAGTAGAGGTGGGTACACTGTACATACTGAATGCTGCATGTGCTATCAGAAGTAGTCACTATGTCAGTTGATTTTACTTAACTTTTAAGCAATATTTTAATAAGGAACAGTTTAATAATAACAATAATCATTTAGATAGTGATTCAAAGCACTTTCCAAATGTTATTATGTTTTAAAATTTTATCCTCATAACAAACCAGGGAGGTAGATGCTCTTATAATCTATTATCGCCCCCATTTTACAGAGGAAAAACTGAGGTAAACAGAGGGTATGTGACTTGCCCAGTATCACACAGCTAGTAAGTGTCTTACAGCTGGATTTGGACTCAGGTCTTCTTGACTCCTAATTCTGTACTCTATCCAGTGACATTTCTATAAGATTTACAAAGTGCTTTGCATTTATGGTTGCACTTGGGTCTCACAACATCCCTGGGAGGTAAATGCAGTGGCTATTGTTTATGTCCATTTTACAGGTAAGGAAATTGAGTTTGATAAAAGTGAAAAGACCTCATCAGTCAGCAAACAATACTTAATAACTCTATATTCCATGCAATGTGCTAGATTCTGGGGATACAAATACAAAAAGGCCTGTCCTCCAGAATTTTACCCAGGTTCAAATAGTGAATATCAGAGATGGGATTTGAACTCATCTTCCTGACTCTAAGCCCAGCAGTCTATCAACTAAGCCACAATGGAAATATTATGAAATGTCTCTAGTGTAAAAAAAAACATACTGAAAGCATCAATAAGAACTTTTAAAAATTCATGATAAAAAGATACAGCTTGGGGTAGGTAGGTGGCACAGTAAATAGAGCACAGGCCCTGAAGTCAGGAAGACCTGAATTCAAATCCAACCTCAGACACTTGACACACTTACTAGCTGTGTGACCTTGGGCAAGTCACTTAACCCCAATTGCCTTGCCTTCCCCCATCCCCCCAAAAAAGATATAGCTTCTTTTATTTATTTATTTATTTTTAGTGAGGATTATTTTTTTTGCTAGAAAATTAACAAATACTTACATTTTTAATAATTTCTTTGAAAATACAATAGATGACGTATTCACACAACTCTCAAGGCCAAAATGACTTTTAAGAACCAAAATACGTTCAAGAATCCAATCCTAATTCAGCATGATGAGGTGAGAGGGATAATTCTTTTCTTTTCTTTTTTTTTGGAGGGAAGTTGGGGTTAGGTAACTTGCCCAAGGTCACACGGCTAGTTTTTGTGTTAAGTATCTGAGGATGGATTTGAACTCAGGACCTCCTGACTCCAGGGCCGGTGCTCTACTCACTGCGCCACCTAGCCGCCCTGAGAGGGATAATTTAGGAAAGCTGTATTGTTATTGAGTGGAAAAATAAGAAGCATGTGTACTTCTTTCTCATCTCAGTCACCAATTGGTCCAACACTATTTCTTTGCAGCTGATCTTTTCCCTTCTCCTTTCTTTTGTTTGCCTTTTCCACAAAGCTTCTTTTGTCCCATTTGCTCTTCCTTAAAATCTTGATGTTCATCTCTGTAGAGACCAAAGAAACGGAGTTTCCTCATGAGAGCAAAATAGGTGTTGTGAGGGGGATACCAGTCCTAAGTCTCCTTCCTTTTGGCCAAAGGCTGTTCACGAAATAATTTTACTACTTTCATGGATTTGGAATTGGTGGGGTTGGCAACTTCTCCAAATATTCGAGCACTCAGGCGAGCCATTCGCATGGCATGTTCTGAAAGAGATGACATCTCGAGAGAGAGCTACTAGATAGTTCCAATTTAACAGGTCCGGGCCTTCCTCACCCATCTAGCTTCTTTTATTTTTAAATTTTATCTGATTTTTAAAAGAGATTGGGTCTCCTTATCGTACCCCAACTCAAAGTGATGGGGCCACTCAGGGGCACAGTTCTACTCCAGTTAGTACAGGAGCTTTAACCTACCCTATTTTTTCTAACCTGAGGTGGTTTGTACCTCCTACACAACCTGATAGACTCCATTCCCAGGATGGGATGCTGAATTTAATGCAGACATTGCCTCAGTTTAGCCCAATGCCCTTCAGAACGCCCCAGTCCAAGAAATCCACCAGCTTCACTCAGTATCTATGGTAGCAGGGATTACAGGAATTTGTCATTATGCCTGGTCTTTTCTTTTGATTTTATATGATAGATTCCCAAATATATCCTCCCCCACCCCGACTTAATGAACCATCCCATGTAAAGAAGATATAAAAAGAAAGAGGGGGGAAATTTGGCAACATGAACAGATGTACTGTGTGTGTGATAGGATATGCAGTCTTCCACACCCATATTCCCTCACCTTTGCAGTGAAGTGAGGGAAGTGCATTATCTCAGCTATTTTCCAGGGCCAAGTGGTCATTATAGCATTGTTTCTTTTCTTCTTTGGTTATACTTCTGTTTACATTGTTGTCGTTACAGTGTACGTTGGTTTCTTTGTTTTGCTTACTCCATTTTGCATTCATTTATGTGAGACTTCTTGTGTTTATCTTTCCTCTTTGTCATTTCTTAAAGCACACTTATATGGCAATGTATTCATTTAATATTAAATTTCTTTACCATAAATTATTTAGCCATTCACCCAATTGATAGCTCCATTCATTGTCAAAGTCAGTCAACTGACTGATAGCCTTTTTGATCAGTTTATTGTGAGGGGCTCCATTTGACTAGAAGGTACCCTTCATAAAAGAGGGAAGTTGTTAGAGAGGGCTATCAACACTTGAGTGGCGTTCCATTCAATGTCTGGATACCCGAATGGGCATGGGATACCATGGCTTCAATGCTGGACATAATAAGCAGAAAAAGAGACCCTAGGTTGGGTAGGGGGAAAAACATTTGACAGTCAAGAGGCATCTGGGGCTTAGATGATATAGCATAGTGGAGATTTATAAGGAAGGCTTGAATCTCAAGATTCCTAATGCACATAACCAGCAGGATTGCTGGTTTTGATTATCTAGCTCAATAGAAAAGAAACAGAAAGGAGGTAAGGATGGGATCAAAAGAACTAGAGGTGGTGGAGTACAGGTGCAGAATGAGGCATGTGCTGGCAGATGTTGTCAATGTGTCTCTCTTAACTGTACTTCTTCTTTACAAGGTGTAGGGTTTGTTTTTGTGGGAGGGAGAGGTAGTTTTAGGAAGTTACAGCATTGTTCAAATAAACATCAACAGAACTTTATTTTAAGAAAAAGAAAAATAGGGGGTTACAGTTGAAAGACAATGAGGCGCTGAATCTAGAAGCTGGGAGCCAGCTGAAAATGGCGGGGTCCTCAACATTCGAATTGCAGGGCATGCCATCATGGCCTGTGCTTTAGGCCATGTACGTCCTAAGTGGACCTGTGTCACAGAGGTTCAGACCTCAAGGGAGGTCAGGGGAACCCAAGGGGGAGCCAAAGAGGGTAGAGATTCTGCCACTAGTATTCAGCTAAAGAGCCATGCTGGCTCCACATAGGCCAATATTAATGAGACCTGGCCACATGTTATAGGCACCACTCACTTCTCTGAGCATTTGCTACCTCCTACAGGAAGCCTTTATGGATCCTCTTAGTTGTGAATACCCTCTTCCTTCTCAAATTATCATGTATTGGGGCATCTAGGTGGTGCAGTGAATAGAGCACCGACCCTGGAGTCAGGAGAACCTGAGTTCAAATCTGGCCTCAGACACTTAACACTTACTAGCCATGACTTGGGGCAAGTCACTTAACCCCAATTGCCCTCCCAAAAGCAAAAAAAAATTATCATGTATTTAATTTTATGTTTCTCTTTATATGCTGTAAGGTCCTTGAAGGCCAGGACTGTTTCCTTGTTGTTTTTGAATCCCCAGTACCTACTGTCACACCGTGCCTGGCACGTAATAGATGAATAGTGCTTGTTAGCTTCAACTGGATTGGGCAGTGCCCCTTTCCCAGGACTCAGTTCATAACATCACACCCTTTTTGCCTCAGTTTCTTCATCTGTCAAATGAGCTGGAGAAGGAAATGGCAAAACACTCCAATATTTTTGCCAAGAAAACCCCCAGTAGGGTTGTTGTGTTTAACTCCCTTGATACCCTTTGAAGATATTAATATTTTGAAGGGATACTTGTTTATTTTCCTCCTTTAAGAATGTTAGCGGCCGTGTATCCTTGAGCAAGTTACTTAACCCCAGTTGCTTAGGGGCGGCCAGGTGGCAGAGTGAGTAAGAGCATTGGCCCCAGAGTCGGGATGACCTGGGATCGAATGTGGCTTCAGGTACTTAGCACCACACCCAGAAATAACAAGCCCTGTAACCTTGAGCAAGTTACTTAACCCCAATTGCTTAAAAAAAAGAATGTTAGCACTATATTGTCATATGGTCTATTCAATTTGCTCCAGTAATTTTGCCTTTCTAATTTTTTCTGATTCTCATGTTTGCATTTCACAGTTCCTTCTTAACTCGACTAACTTCATTAGAAATGTTTGAAAGTCTTCTATTCCATTAAAGGTCCATTCCACTCCCCCTAAACTCCCACTCTCCTCCCCTCCCCTCCCCCCATTGATTTTATACACAGCTATGGTGGGTAAGTTATTCTTGGTTATAAGCCTATCACTTTTGCCTTTTGGCACATCTTATCTCCAGATCTCCTCCCATTTATTAGTAAAAGCTGCCAGGCCTCAAGGGATCCTTGATCCTTGAACTGCTTCTTTGCATATTGATAGTATTTTTACCTTGATATGGAAGCTCTGAATTTGAGCTGTGATATTGCTGGAAATTTTCCTTTTGGGGACTACTCTTTCAGGAGGTAATGGATTGGTGGATTCTTTCCATCTTCACTTTGGCCTCTGCTTCAGATAGATCTGGCCAGTTTTCATTTGTGATTTCTTAAATATAGTGGCACAGCCTCATTTTTTAAAGTCATGGTTTTTAGGAAATCTCGTGATTCTTAAATTATGTCTCTATCACCTGTTTTTTCCAGGTCAATTGTTTTTGATATTAGATATCTTACATTTTCTTCTTTTTCTTCAGTCTTTTGATTTTTTGTTACTATTTCCCCTCTCTCATGGAGTCACTGAGTTCTGTTTGGTGTATTCTTATTTTGAGGGCAGATAGGTGGAGCAGTGGATAGAGTGCTAAGCCTGAAGTCAGGAAGATTCATCTTCAGGAGTTCAAATCTGTCCTCAGAAACTTGCTAGCTGTGTGACCCTGGGTGAGTCACTTAACCCTGTGTGCCTCAATTCTTCATCTATCAAATGAGCTGGAGAAGGAAATGGCAAACTACTCCAAGATCTTTGCCAAGAAAACCCCAAATGGGCTTTCTACAGAGAGTAGGACACAACTGAACAATAATAAAATTTCAAGGGAGTCTGTTATTAGGGTTGTTTTCAAAACTTTTTGTTCTAAGCTATTGATTCTCCTAATTCTTCAAGTGCTTTTATTTTATTTAATCTCTTGCTTCATTTCTTCTATGTGAAAATTGATTTTTTTCTTTTGAGTCTCTGCTTACAGTTGTTAATGGAATTACTTTCTCCTTCTTTTGGGAGATCTCTAGATTTACAATAATTTTTCAAACTGACCATAGTCAGATCACTTCATTACCTTTGATTCTCAGTCTCCTCATCTTTAAGGTATGTATAATAAGAGCCGCTACCTCCCAGGGATTGTGTGAGGATCAAATGAGATAAAATAACAATGAAGCAAACCCTAAAGTTCTATAGAATTTTTTTTTTGCTTTTTGGAAGGCAATTGGGGTTAAGTGACTTGCCCAAGGTCACACAGCTAGTTTTTGTGTTGAGTCCAGGGCTGGTGCTCTATTGATTGTGCCACCTAGCTGCCCCTATGTCCCTTATTATTGAAGAGAGTTATACCTCAGGCTTGAGCCCAAGCATATTAATTTGTGTAGATCTTTGTTTCATTTCATAAAAGAATTTTGATTCCTATCCCTTGGATCTGTTGCTTTTGAATTGTTCATGTTTTGTGTTAAATTATAAATTAAAAATATTTCAGATATTTGTTTCATAATTGAATTTCCAAATATGACCCTACTGCTTTTCTTAGTATTACATTCATTCTTCAAAGGGTTTATATGAGGGACCATATGATATCCTAGAATTAATGCCAATTTATTGGAGCTAATAGAATCATGGACCTTTTCTAATAACTAAAGACCTTTTTTGACTTCTTCAAAAGCCACTTAGTTTGCTGTACTGGTGTAAGTATGATTGGGGGTTGGGGGTTGTACCAGTTGTGTGTGTGTGTGTGTGTTTACTGTATCACTTTAGTAAATATCTCTTTCCAGGAATTAATTGAACCTGAATAACTAAATGATATCAACTGATAATAATAATGGAAAGCACACAGGTGGAGTCTAGTGAACTATATAATATTAGAAAGACACACAGTAACCCCTGAGGGCTACCCCTAGAGCCCTGAGGGGGTGTAACCATACTACCCAGGATTTAACTCATCAAGGGGGATAATAGCTATAGACAATGTACTATGGATGTAACAGGATTTTATTAGAACATAAGAAATGATGACTATCAAGAATTTAGGGGGCAGGTAGGTGGTGCAGTGAATAGAGCACTGGCCCTGGAGTCAGGGGGACCTGAGTTCAAATCCTACCTCAGACACTTAATACTTACTAGCTGTGTGACCTTGGGCAAGTCACTTGACCCCAATTGCCCTGCCCTCCTCCCTCCAAAAAGCAAAGGAAAAACAAAGGAATTTAGAGAAGCATGAGAAGGCTTTTATGACCTAATGGCTGAGTGAAATAAGTAGAACCAGGAAAATAATATGTGCAGTAACTGCAGCAAAGCAAATGACAAAAAACCACCACAGCAGTTTTAAAGAAATTAAGCTCAATGCTGTATGATGATGACCTAGCTTGGCCCCAAAGAAAAGCTGAGGAAATGTACTTTCCTCACTCTCTTACACAGATGAAGGATTGTAGGTATAGAACAGAGATTCCCAAATTTATTTGGCCTACCACCTTCTTTAAAAAAAATTATTCTATCTCCACCCCACCCCCCACCTGGAAATCTGCTTTCTTTAACCCTTTGACTTTTTTTGGGGGGGGATTTGCATCATTTCCAAAAAATATAGTTTAAAAAAATTATTCATCTTAAATTTAATAGTTAATTGTAAATTTGTGATATTTTCCCCCAGCATTGAAATTTTGGTGATGCAATCTTACAGCACATAACCATATAGTATCATATTGTAAATAAGTCATTACACACACATATTCCTGCCGACCATGCTGGATTTCCCAACAGTGCACACCACACTTACCTACCAACACTTGCTTGTTAAGATCTGCCAGCCAACTTGACCACTAATAGGTTATAATTTGAATTTTGTGTGTTTATTTGGAAAATAATGTAATCACTACAACTTTTAACTCTGTTACACAATAGATGAATCATGCATGAATGGTTTTTCAAAATGTTCATTTTTTTTATTCTTTCTTCTTTATGCTTCCACCATGCCCTTATTTTTATTCAGCACTCCCCAATTGTACCCCAGGCTGCTACTGTCCCCGCTTGGATCATTCCATTCCCCCCCAGAGGGTGGTATCACCCCCTTTAGGAACCTATAGGGAGAGCATTACATGTATTATCTGACTTGATTAATGTGTTCTTTGTTGCTAGGGGTGGGTCACTGAGTAAGGAAGGGAAAAGGAACATATTTGGAAATAAAATTAATGTAAAAAACAAAAGATATGAATAAAAATTTAAAAATAAGGTTATTTTGTAAGGAACCAGGCTTTTTATTCCTTTATATTTGTTGTCCTAACTTTAAAAAAGCAGCCTAAATATCTGTAATAGTAATGACAATAATATGGCTAATTTAATTTCATATTTCATGGTTTGCCTACCATATCTCACAATTCTCACAATAGTCCTGTGAGGTATGTTCACCCCCACAGTAAATCCCAGAACTTCAAACTTAGAAACAAGATCTGTCATGGAAATAGAAAGGGTGTCAACGTTGGAGTCAACTATAAGGCCAAGTCCTGATTCTGCTATGTGGAAAGTATTTGGTATAGTGGGCAACCATGTGAGCTTGGGTAAGTCACTTAACTTTGGGGTCTTCCTTTCCTCCTCTGTAAAATACAGGTTTGAGCGGGAATCCTAGACAATTTTTAAGGTCTTTTCCAGCCCTAAATCCTTTTCTCCTCTACTATGGGCCTTGTGATTTATGTGAGGAGTTATTGAAGGTTTCAACCTGAAACCTTAAATTAAGCAAGCTAAGAACTTGAGTATTGTTGGGCTAGAAAATTTCATACCTTTTGAACTTTTACTTGTATTTTTAAATTAATTTTTTTAAGTTGTGTAGGACAAGGGTGCTGAACAGTGAAATCGTAATTGACTGATCCATCATGAGGTGATAACCAAAGCCACATTCACCTTCCTGAGTATCCCAACATTTCTGTAAAAGGTTCAGTGTGGATGATATGGTTGAAAAATAGCTTCAGAGGATTGGGAAGCATGCAGTATTGGGCTATGGTATATCTCTTCTGGGAAAAGAGCTGGCCCTTCCCAGCCCCTTCTTTAGAGAGTATAATCTATGCCCCTGAAGCAGTTAGGACAGGCAACGTGGACCCTGGGAGAGGGGGACCACGGTTATAGGACTCCTGGGGCTGGGCATTGGTGGGAAGAAAACTGTGAGGGGAGAGGTATGGCAGTAGCACTCCCTGGCCCATAGCAGGGGAGATGAATGCCTCCCCTGAATGAAGCCTACCTCTTCACAAAGGAACCCTATTGCCCCCAGATATTGGCAAAAGCCCTAGCTATACTACCACCCTAGTTACAGATTTAGTTTAAAAAAAATCAATGCCAACTCTTCCCTGAACAAAACAATTTTAAAACTTTAAACCCTGCCTAAAACTTGTTAGGGGCAGTGAGTTGGTGCAGTGGATAGAATGTTGGGCCTGGAGTCAGGAAGATTCATCTTAGAACCTGAGTTCAAATCTGGTCTCAGACACTTACTAGCTGTGTGGTCTTGGATAAGTCACTTCACCCTGTTTGCCTCAGTTTCCTCATCTGTCAAATGAGCTGGAGAAGGAAATAGTAAACCTCTCCAGTATCTTTGCCAAGAAAATCCCAAATGGGGTCACGAAGAGTTAGATGTGACTGAAATAACAGCCCAAAACTTCTTATGTATACCAGCAAAGGCTCAGATTTGTGATAACCCAGGATTATCCTTATCTGTAGCCATGGTACCAAGTACCAAGTGCACATTTTTTTTTACCAGATCTTGTTTCTAGCTAGATGATCCAGCAGAGTGTGAGTCTACCTGCTGCAGGGTGTGATTGCAGCCCTTGATCTCACAGGGTCCCACTGACTTAGAAATAAGGAGCAGTTCATGTGATTTCTTCCCCTCCCCCCAATCAGTAAAGAAGGATGAGAGTGGAAACTTCCTGTGATTAGTGTCCATCCCAGCATTCTAAAAAAGTGCTGGCTTAATAAATGGCGCTTGATCATTTTTCTCTTTGCCAGCCAAGTCTTCATTATAAATAAGTAAATCATGTGGTAGGCCCTGATTTAGTAGCAGATGTTCAATACCAGCATGTGGTCGGGGCATTTTCAATAGCAGGCTAAGTAGAAAACAACCTTCCCTCGCTCTGAATCTTTTCTTCCAGCCTGAAGCCTTCAGGAGCTTATACGTGGACTCCAGGCTTTGGGGCTTAAGAACTGCCAGTTTGAGCATTGAAAGCCCTTCTGCTGCTTTCTCCTAACTTTGTCTTTCTGGAGAATCCTTTAATTACCTGATTACAACTTGTCCAAGAGAAGGTGTTAATTTGCCTCCTTAGCTCTCCCATTTAGTCTGAACATTCCCGGCTCTCAGGGGCTCCCCTGGGTCAGCTTTCCAATTCTCTCCAGCAAGCTGCAGTGGGGCCTCGTTATTTCTAAGCTCTGAACTCATGCATCTTGCCTCCCTTCTGGGTGGCATAGAAGAACCAAAGATCTTGGTAGGTCCAGGTCGGATTAGATGGCCTTTCCAACTCTGACATGCTGTGATCCTGGAGGCACCCACTTTTTCTATGCTTCATTTCCCTAGAACAGTCTCCCCCCATTTTCTTTTTTTTAATTTATTTTTTGCTTTTTTTTTGGAGGGGGGAGGGTAGGGCAATTGGGGTTAAACTATTTGCCCAAGGTCACCTGGCTAGTTTTTGTGTTAAGTGTCTGAGGCTGTATTTGAACTCAGGTCCTCCTGACTCCAGGGCCAGTGTTCTATTCACTGTGCCACCTAGCTGCCCCCTCCCCCATTTTCTTTTTTTTTTCTTTTTGGAGGGCAATTGGGGTTAAGTGACTTGCCCAAGGTCACCTGGCTAGTTTGGTGTCAAGTGTCTCAGGTCAGATTTGAACTCAGGTTCTCCTGACTCCAAGGCCAGTGCTCTATTCACAGCGCCACCTAGCCGCTCCCCTTTCCCCATTTTCTAATCAGGAAAATTTACCTTGGCAACCAGGCTTTTACAAAACTTCCTCATCTGGCTCTCCCTCCTTCCTTATCAATGCCAACACTCCACTAAATTGGTTCCTGTGCTCAAGTGGGGTTCCAGTAATTTCTATATCGCTTCTTCCTTTTGTTCACTATTGTGAGGCACATCTGAACAAAACAGAAAGGAAATATAATGGTGTATTCACAAACTGGATCTGAATGGTATATACAACCTGGATTTCACATAGATGGTTGATATTTTTTTTTAAAGAATGTAATGATCACTTTATTTCTAAAATTGTTCTGTTGATTTTTTTTTTACATCACTGTCATTTACCAATCCCCATTCCCAACATTTCCCCATTCCCAACAAATCCCAAGATTTGGTTTAGTCATCCAGTGGTTACTTGATAAACCCAAGGATCCATGAAGGAACTGGGTATATTTCACACGGAGAAGAAAGAGCTAGGGAGAAATGTGACAGCTATCTTAAATGTTCAAAAGGCTTTTCCATGGAAGAGAAATTATAATTGTTCTGTTTGGACCTAGAGGGTGTAACCAGTGGATTATAGCAGTGGGTGGAATTAATTTATGGCTAAATCATTAAAGCTGTTCCCAAGTGAAGTGGGCTGCCTTACCGGATATATCCACTGTTAACAGTGGAAATTCTTTTGGGGGTATGAGTTGGATTACATGGCCACTGTGTGGTCCACCCCACGAGTGAAATTCTGTGATTATGATGCTGAAATCAGAGGAAAAGGAGTGGGATAGTTTTGTGAGAGAATTCTTTTCATCCAGCCTAGAGAATCAGTATCTCTGCTTCACCATAGGTATACCTTTCTACTGATCACATCCAAAGTCACATCCCACTCTCTAAATTCTCATTTGCCATCTCTCCTCTTTTTCAAGTTCTGATTTGTACGTGATACGTGCCTAATAGTTGGACTTAGACCACAGGGAAAGCCATGCAACACAGTAGCCTGAAGTGTGTGACAGGTAGCCTGAGGTGAAAATCCAGATGTTTTAGAAAGAGAAGTCTCAGACTAGAAAGAGGCAATTTGGACTCCCCACCCACATACCCACTCTTATTTTAGTCCCTTGCATCCTAGCAGAGACATTAAACCTCCCCTCAGTTCATCTGTCAGATAGAATGAATGCTTCCTTATCACTGTGGGATGTTGAACATATGAAACGGTTAGTAACATTCATGATGCTTGTCCTACCTAGCTCACAAGTGGAGATCAAATAAGACAGTGTTTGTAAAGGCTCTCTGAAGACCATAAAAGCACTACCCAAATATAATTCAGTTCAATTAAGCACCACTGGAGACAAAAGCCAAATAGCTTCTGCTTTCAAGGAGGTTATATCCTCTTGGGAAAAGCAACATGTCCACAAGAAGGTAATTATAAAATAAATTCTAGCCAATTTCAAGAGGGAGAGACAACACTTAGCACCTGGAGTGATCAGGAAAAATGTGAAAAGCAACACTTGAGCTGTCTGCCTCAGTTTCCTCATCTGTAAAATGAGTTAAGTGGCTGCTCTTATCATCCTCGTTTTACAGTTAGGTAGGTGAAGTCCAATTCAATAATATTGAGCTAGCATTTATATAGTGCTTTAAGATTTGCAAAATGATTTACAAATATTATCTTATTTTATCCTCACAACAACTCTGGGAGATAGGTGTCATTGAGGTCCTTGGAACTTAGTAAATGAAGTCTATGGGAAAATTACAAAGTTTTTAAAGTAAAGTGTTTTTTTGATCCTAAACAGTGTTGGATTTTTAAAAAAGACTTTCCTAGGTTACTTTATATACATGTGTCACATATACTTGTATGTATATATAGGCATGATGGCCCATGCCTAGGGTCCCAGCTATGGGGCAGGCTGAGGGTAATGAATTACTTGAGCTCTGAAGTTCTTCGGCCTTGAGGTCACATGTGGCCCTCTAGGTCCTCAAGTGCAGCCCTTTGACCAAATCTAAATTTCACAGAACAAATCCTTTTATTAAGCACAGAATCTGAGCTATAGTAAAGCTAAGCCAGACTGGGTGTCCCTATTAAATCCAGTATCAATATATTGAGCCCTCCAAGTCACTTAACCCCAACCGCCCTGCCTTCCCCCCTCCAAAAAGCAAAAAAAAGACCAAAAAAAAGAAAAAAATGTATTGAGCCCCGTAGAAGGAATGGAGTATTGAGCCATGTTCAGGCGGCCTAAGGAGGGGAGAAGAGAATTGGTCCAGATTAAAGCTTCCCTTCAGATTACCAGTAAGATTGGCAAGCAAATGACTTCTGTGCAAGGTATGGAGACCGGTCTCCCCACCCCCCAGCTCCACAAAAAAGTCGTAATGACTGTTTTAAAAAATTCTATTGCTGTATTCATCTTATATTGATGATACTTCCTGATGACCACTCCTGACCAGTTAATAATCAAGAAGTGTTAATTAAGCAAAATAAACCATAGCAATGCTCATGTCTGACAGGTGCCCCTCATTCCATACCTGTAGTCTGCCACCTCTCTGTTGAGGAGAAGATATGTTTCATTCTAGGTTTCTCTTGGTAAACGCCTAAGCCATCTCTATACTATTGGACCTTGAGTTGTATGCAACACCAGTTTCATGACATTGGTTCCATTGTTTGTTTGTTTTTACCCAACTGCCAGTCGCATGTGGAATATGCGAAATTTGTGAGGAAGAGATATTTAATTTTCTTATTTTCATGTTGAGGATCTGTGAAGGAAATGACAGCTGTGCATTCTGGGAGCATTAACACACACCTTGTCTGCCATTTGTTCACTGGTGTTCTTTTTACTGACTGCCAATCCTGCTTGGAGATAAGTAGGGGAACATGACACGTGGCCAGTCCCCGTTTAAATTATTTTAAAGATTTCGGTTACTTTTGTAATGGCAAAGTCTTAATTTTTCTGGTTCTTTTAAAGCTGTAATGTGAATTCCACTCTCATTGTTACAATTTTCTCTGATATAAGCCAGCTATAATTTAGCTCTCAGCTGCCCTGAATACCATTAGACAGCTCACCTTATATCACATGCAGGATATCTTCCTGTAACATCCAAATTGCTTAGCTTGCAAGCATAGGGAATGTGCTATCAGTTTAATTTGACCATTACTGTTGCAATTTAGATGAGAGAAAGTTTTTCTACCTTGCCTGAAGTATATGATTGAGCCTCCTGAGTAGTTTTCAACTGAATTTTTTTTACATAAACCAACACAGTGGGGGAATTCAGTCAACCAACCAGCTATTTTGAAAATGAATAGTGTAATTCAGTCAGATTTCTGGGTTGTTTTCAAATAACTGCTTGGCTGATCAAATTCCAATACAATCCAATGAACTTTTATTGAGCACCTACTATGGGCTAGATACTTGGGATAAAACGAAAGAAATGAAAAAAAAACCCAATAATTGATCTCTAAGAGCATCCTTTTTACGCAGTCTTAAAAATAAGCTTATGGGGCAGCTAGGTGGCACAGTGAACAGAGTACCGGCCCTGGAGTCAGGAGGACCTGAGTTCAAATCCGGCCTCAGACACTTAACACAAAAACTAGCTGTGTGACCTTGGGCAAGTCACTTAAACCCAATTGCCCTCCAAAAAGCAAAAAAAAAATAAGCTATGGCTACAGATTCAATGTCAATGAGATGCTTTAATATTTGTGATGGTTACACTTTAAAAAAAATGGCCTTTGAATAAACTGGTATTTGTAATGACAACTGACATTTCTGTAGCACTTTGAAATTGCAAAGCATTTTACAGAAATTCTTTCATTTGAACCTCATGGCAGACCTGCGAGGTAGATGCCATAATTATCCCTTTTATAGATGAGGAAACTGAGGCTCAGAGATGAAGTGACATGTGCAGAAAGTGTCAGAGGTGGAATTTTAATCCAGATTTTCCTGACTCCCAGTACAGCCCTCTAAGCTGCAGTGCCCCAGAGCTGGCTCTATCGAATACCAATTATGTGCATAGAACTATAGATGATTCAGATTAAGTCCCTGCCCCAGAGAAGCCCACAACTTGGTTGAGGAGATGGGACCAGCACCTCCCCTCACACAAAGTGAATGATGAGAGTCCCCATTTGTTTCTATTGTGTGTATGAAATTCTGTCAGCATACTGGGAAGCGGGAGAGTGGTCCAGGGAGAGGGGGGCTTCCTCAAGAAGAAGGCTTTCTGTGAGCTGAACCATAGGGATAGTAGTAGGCTGTGGATTGTGACAAGGGAAGATTTTCCACTTGAAGAGATCCCAGGAAAAAAGGTTGTAACAAGGTCATTGTGTTAGTGGAATGGTGAAGAGACCAGCCACAAGATGCTATGTGTATTTTTGTCCCCCACCTCCTTCTTGGGAGATGCTGTTTCCTAGTTCTTGATTGTATTATAGATAATCTGTGTCTCTAGAGAAAAGAAATTTGGGATTATTTCACTTTTGTTTTTGTATTCTTAGGGCCTAGCACAGAGTAGACACTTCATAAATAGTTGTTGATTAGTTAATTGAACACTGAAAGTGATCAAGTCCAACCCCCTCATTTTACAGAGGAGAAAATTGAGTCCTAGAATGGTGAAGGGACTTGTCCAAGGATTTACAGCCAGCCAGTAAGTGGCAGAGCTTGATTGGAAGCCCAAGTTCTCTAACTTAAAATCCAGGGCTCTTTCCTTTTATGTTTGCTATCTCTGACATCCCTTTCAACTAGAAGAGTGATGATTCCATGGGGATTTTATAGTACAATAGCCTCTACAATAGCCTTATAATACAGTAGCTTCTAAATCAGAATTTTCATTAAAAATCTCAGTTCTTTACGTGTATTATCTTGGGCTCTGTTAAAAATACAATCCTGCCTCAGTGATGGAAAGGAAAATAATATCAAGAGACTTAAGAAGACTAATCAATACAATGAACAATGATCACTTCAGAGGACTTGAAGACTGTAAGGTCCAAGTATGGAATGAGGTGCATATATTCAGGCATGACCAGTGAGCAGATTTGTTTTGCTTCACTATTATGGGGGAGGGCTTATGGGGGACAGGGAGACTCATCGGGAAGTGATCATATTGTAAAGAAAAGAGCATCAATAAAACATTTCCAAGATTTTTTTTAAAGAAAGAATAAAAAGAAAATGCAGAGTCCTGATCTTATGAATGTTAGCCACCTGCTGGTAACAGAAGGCTCATTCATACATAGCTAATAAGGCAGAAGGAATAAGGTCAGTAACTGTGATGTGATCTTGCTAGCATGCCAGGAGCCAAGGCAGTAATGGAAGGAGGCCTATGGTAGTTGGTGCCCCCTTGGATGGGGGAGGGAGTCGTTTTTCACTAGGTCGGAGTCTACCCGTTGCCCTTGCTTTCTTCCCTGGTTGGTAGTCCTGCATGGGGGGTAGCCCTCTTTATGAGAAAGCCTGTGGGTGAACACAAAAGAGTTCTAGACAAGTGGCTGGAAGCACCGGAGCTCACAGGGGTTGGGCAAAAAGGACTAATTGGCATTTTTATTCCTGAGAAAAGATGCCTCCCTTAATAAGGAGCTTCAGCAAATACTGCAGCCCATACAAGCCATCAGGGCCCTGTGGCAGATCAAAGGGCTTGAGTGGGAGACCAGTTCTTATTTGCTCAGGGTTTTGTGCCTTCGAGTTAGACTGATGCTGTTGAAATTCTATGCAGGGGCCAATTAAAACTGAATAAGGCACCTTATCTTTTTTTTTTTTAAGCCCAAACATTCATCATCTATTTTGAACAGGGCAAATAGGACTATGATTTGGGTTGCGGCAAAAGCTTTTTCATGTACTCACTGTAAACCTAGGAGGAGATGGATCTGTCTGAAGCATCAGTGAAATATTGGATTGAAAACAGATGGTTATGCTTTCTTCCATTCATTCCTCCATTCATTCCATTGACTAGTGTTGGGGGGAGGGGGGGAGTTGGGGAGGAAAGGGGAAATTATGAGTTATCAAGATTCAATTGTGGTACTTTAAGGAGAAGAAAAACAAGATCTTGGTTGCAGAATCCTACATCAAGCTGTTTTTCTTGCTCTTTCTAGTAAGGGTAGGACGAGTTCCAATATACAACTCAATGAAAAAACTTTAGTACCAAAATGAAATTTTTCTTTGGAGGGAGAATGGCAGAACTCACTGGGCCTAGGACATTTTCTTTGAAGATAAGAGGAAAATTCTGGCCTCAGAGATTCCCTAGCAATTAAAAACTACTAGGTATGTCTGCTACTCTGAATTTAGAGTTTTGGGGGACTTTAATAAAATGTGTAAGAAACATTACCACTCAATCCAATCCAATCCAATCCCATCCCTTTTTGTGATATACCATCTCCTACCTCTGAGCATTTGTAAAAAATAGTTTTCCTGTACCTGAAATGTACTCCCTCTTCCATTTCTGCCTCTTTGAATCCTTATCTTCTTTCTTTTTTTTTTGCTTTTTTGGAGGACAATCGGGGTTAAGTGACTTGCCCAAGGTCACACGGCTCGTTTTTGTGTCAAGTGTCTGTCCTTCTTTCAAAGCTCAACTTAGGTGCCTTCTCCTTCCTAAGGCTTTTTTCCTGATCTTTCCCTTCCTTCCCTCAACCCACCTGCCTAGTTATTGCATGCTCTCCTTGAAATTTCTTTGAATATGCTTTGTATTTGCTTAACTGTGTATAGGATGAATCTCTCCAGCAGACTATTTGTAGTTCCTTGAGGGCAGTGACTATTTCTTGTCTGTATATATATATATTTAAAAATTCTGTACATGTCAGAAGCTATGCTAAGCAATGAAAATTCAGAGGGATAGGGATAGAGACTGGATCTGTGATTTCACTGCTATAGAATATTCTCTGGTAAGACTAGCCCCTCCGATAAAACAAACAAGAAAAGAACCTCTTTTGTTAGTCTCATTCCCCTCCAAATGACTTCGTTTTTATTTTGTATAGACTTTGTTTGTATTTACTTATTCTTTCTCAAGTTGTTCCTCTCCTTGCCTCCCAACCCCAGTACAATGTTTGATGTGGGTCCGAAGCTTCCTTATTGAAAAGCACAGATGACAACAGATAACACCAATGTGACCCTCTATCTGGCTTCTTATCCAACCTGACTTCCTTTCTTCCCTTCCCCCCCTCCACCACTCCCAGACCTGACATCCTTTGGAGAAAGAAAATCCTTCCAAGTGATGTGTCTGAGCATCTCATTGCTCCTGACACTGTGCAAAGGGAGTTAAGGATTGTTTTTCTCTTGCCTGTGTATAAGTTTGAAGTTTAAAGACAGATATATTTATGAGATCACACTCATAGAAATCAGAAGGGGTGGGGTAACATGTAACAGGGGAAAAGATGCTGGATTTTTAGTCAGATGGCCTTAGTTCAAACCCTGGCATTGCCACTTACCACTGTGTGACCCTGAGCAAATAACAGCCTCATTCAGTTTCAGTTTCTTTAACTATACAATGAAGAGGTGGAATTAAATGACCCTGGAAGTCACTTCTGTTACATCTTAAATAAAGGTAAACTGAGAGACATGGTTCTGATAATGACCAATTTATTAGTTAGACTAGTAGTAACCAATAAATTGGGTCAGTGGCCTCTCTCAGTGACCAAAATCCTATAAATAAAAATATTAAACCCACTAAAATGTGGGCAAGTCTAATGGAGGCCAAGTCCATTTTTGGGGTGAATACATCAGGTTGGTGGTGGGTGGACACGGGGTGGGGGGAGAGGATGGAATCCAGGATCAGATAGCCTAGACTAAGCAGTGTGAAGTTATTGATAAATTTGCTCTCATTGGGCGGATCCTTGCCTTTCCTACCTTCTAAATATGTTAATTTGAGGATCTGCCTTTTAGTGAGCTCTTCTCATGCTGAACTTAGCCCTGGTCCTGGGAAGCAATGAAAATTGAACCTCTTGCAAAATAAGGCACACAGAGCCTTGAACATTCCATCTGATGATTCCAGACAAATATGATCATGATCTAGATATAGTTAGGAAGTTAAAACTCCATTTGGATAAGGATAGCTTCTAGTTTAAATTCAATGGAAATATGAACAAGTCAGTATCTTTTCATATAATGTTTGCAAATCCTGTAGAGGCTATGGAGAATAAGCCATCATTTGGTCTTCCACATGGAAGTGATTCTTAGGGTTGTGGTCCTAGGGTCTGCTGGTAGTCAGTGAACCTAAGTTCGTTTCTTGTCCTTTGATGTGATAGCTGTATTTTGGTTGCTAGCTTTGTACCTGTTTACTTGTATCCTCATTGCACCTTTCATCTCCTACCCCTTTACCCCATCCCCATGGGAGAATTTAAGCTCCTTGAGGGCAAGGATTACTCCCTTTTTGTATTTCCAGCACCTAACCCAGATCCAGTGAATAGAGAGAAACCTGTACCAAAATGTAGTAGAAGGATTAGAATTAGGAGATATGCTTTTTCTTCCTGCCCTATTTTCCTTTTGTTTGAAGTGCAGCATTTAATAGAATGGCCATAGTGTTGATAGTAATGGAAGCCACCAGCCAGAGAATCAAAGGGCAAGCCACTATTATTGTCTGAATAATCAGTTGATTGTACTTATGGGAAATAGAAGTGTTTAAAGAGAAAAGCCCCACACTATCTGTAACTTGTTCACATTCCATAGTGAGTTCCTATCTGTATTAAGAAAATTTGTAATGAAATTCATTAGAATAATCTATTATAGTGTTAGTAAATGCCAAATTGATTTTTTTTAAATAAGAAAGTTATTTCTTTTAAATCTTCTTTTTGTGTCCCAGTTCTGTCACTTAGCCAGCCATTTGAGCTATGTGACCTTGGAGCCATTCCTTTCTTTTGGCCTTAGTTACTTTGCCTATAAAATAAGAAGGTAATTCTAGATAAGTGGTATCAACCTCAAATTAAAATGGAGCCATTAATTCATTTATCAGGATCCCTGTGAGCCCATGGTGACTTAGTTTGAAAATGTAATGTTATCTGTGTTTTATTCTATTTTTATTTATTTTGTCATTTTCCACTTCCATTTTCATCTAGTTCTGACAACTCACAGGAATATTGTGGGCCTGTGTTTGACAACTCTGGTGTAGATCGGGGGTAGAAAACCTGTGGCCTTGAGGCCACATGTGGTGTTGTAGGTCCTGGGGTACAGTCTTTTGATTGAGTCCAAGTTTTACAGCACAAATCCTTTTATTGAGGGAATTTGTTCTGTGAAGTTTGGATTCAGTCAAAGGGTCACACTTGAGGACTTAGAGAGCCTTTTTTTTGCCTTTTGGAGGGCAATTGGGGTTAAGTAACTTGCCCAAGGTTACACGGCTAGTTTTTTTGTGGGGGTGTTAAGTGTCTGAGGCCAGAACTGAACTTGGGTCCTCCTGACTCCAGGGCTGGTGCTTTACTCTCTGAGCCACCTAGCCGCCCCAATTTTTAAAAATTTATTTATTTATTCTTTTTGGATGGGGGAAGGTAGGGCAATTGGGGTTAAGTGGTTTGCCCAGTTCCCGGTCACAGATGGAAGGTCACAGGCCAGTTTTGTGTTTCCTTGAGGGCTTAGAGAGCCACATGTGGCCTTGAAGCCGCAGGTTCCCCACCCTTGGTTTAGATTTCTAAAGTTGCTAAAAACTGGAAACTCCACCAACACAGGGGCTATGTGTCATCTAAGCTTATCTCTTTTAGTGATGAGTACAGTGTTCTACTCTAGCAATAGTTGCTTAATAAATACTTGTGGAATTGAATTCTGGTGAGACTGCATGGCTGTATATGTTGGCATGTTACAATATCTGAAGAACAGTGGAGAGGCTACAGGTGAGCAGACTGCATCTCATTATGAATGTGGGCTTTAGAAGTTCTGAATGGGAGTCCTTATTCCTATTCCCACTTACACTGAATGAGCTGGGTCCCCCAGAGCAAGGCTATATCCATTCCCCACAGGGCTCTAGGGGTAAGCCTGAGGGGTACAGGGTTATCTGTCTAATGCTATGTAGCTTATGAGACTCTACCAGTGTCTTTCACACCATAATTTTAAGTCAATTGCCTATTTAGTCAGCCAGACTCAATTAACTTTTAGAAGGGGCATTTACTAAGGTGGGTACAAGGAACTTTCCTGAAACGTGTGAGAAAGTCCTCACAAAATTTGAGAGGATTATAGATCTTTAGCAGGCACTGGGGATTGCTGAGAGCTTAGTCAGGCATTAAAGACACCAAGGTCATCCACTGCATCCCAGGCCATTGCCAGTCTTCTTGACTTTTGTCTTGCCACTGGACTTGAATGACTCAGGAAAAGAGATGGCTAATGACTTTACACAATTCTGCCTCACTTAAATCCAATTCACATGAAAATCAAGACACCATCTATGCTGTCACTGGTCCTCTTTAAAAACAAAGAACAAACAGCAACAATTATATAGCAGAAGTGGGCATTAAGGATGTCATCAAAGAAATGAATGGGCAAAAGAGAAGATGGGCCAGTTATATAGTTAAAGCAGGAGATAACCCTCCTAATAATCCTCCTCATAATGAGGATAGCTTGCTTGCTCCATTGGTATCCTCCTAATAATATTAATAGCTCAACAGAATACTAGACATGGGGTCAGGAAGATCTGAATTAAAATCCTGCCTTAGATACTTACTAGCTGTGTGACTCTGAGCAAGTCACTGAGCAAGTCTGTTTCTTCAACTGTAAAATGGGAATAATAATAGCACCTACATCCTAGGCTTGTTGTGAAGATCAAAGGAGATAATCTTTGTAAAGTACTTCTCACAGAGCCTGGCACATAGCAGGTGCTTAATACATTCCTGTTTTGGTAGTTAGTAAGAAATTAAAACTATCTATGGTCATATGAAAAAAGGCTCTAAATCACTATTGATTAGAGAAATGCAAATTAAAACAACTCTGAGATACCACATCATACCTATCAGATTGGCTAACATGACAAAACAGGAAAAATGATAAATGTTAGAGAAGATGTGGGAAAACTGAAAGACTAAAGCACGGTTTGTGGAGTCGTGAAGTGATCCAACCATTCTGGAGAACAATTGGAACTATGTCCATAGGGCTATGAAACTGTACATACCCTTTGATTAAGCAATACCACTTCTAGGTCTGTTTCCCAAAGAGGTCATAAAATGGGTAAAGGACCCACATATACAAAAATATTTATAGCAGCTCTTTTTGTGGTGACCAGGAATTGGAAATTGAGGGGATATCCATCAATTAGAGAATGACTGAACAAATTGAGATATGTGAATGTAATGGAATTGTTCTATGTGAAATGAGCAAGCAGACTTCAAAAAAACCTGGAAAGAGTTGCATGAACTGATGCTGAGTGAATTGAGCAGAACCAAGAGAACATTGTACACAGAAATAGCAACATTGTGTGATGACCAACTTTGATAGACTTAACTCTTCTCAGAAATATAAGGATCTAAGGTAATTCCAAAAGACTCATGATGGAAAATGCTATCCACATCCAAAGAAAGAACTGTGGAGTCTGAATGCAGAATAAAGCACACTATTTTCTCTTTTTTCCTCTCCTCTCCTCTCCTCTCCTCTCCTCTCCTCTCCTCTCCTCTCTTTTCCTTTCCATTTCATTCCGTTCCTTTTTGTTTCTTCTTTCTCATGGGTTTTCCCTTTGGTTCTAATTCTTCTTTACAAAATGACTGACGTGGAAATGTTTAATATTAGTGTACATATATAGCCTATATCAGATTGCACACCATCTTGGGATGTGGGGAGTAGTGGAAGGGGGAGAAAATTTAGCACTCAAAATCTTACAAAAATGAATGTTGAAAACTAAAAATAAAAAAATACATATCTGTTCCTTTCCATTGCTCTGCCTGATGCCAAGATGAAGCAAAGAGAATCACCTTTTCCCTCACTCTGCCCAGGATACTGGCATGTAGCAAACTTTAGGGAGGGCATGAAATAGACTCATGTGGGATGGTCAGATGTGAATGGACTGTGATCTGTATCTATATTGATGAGCTCATTGAGTCTTTGAAGTATTAGAATATTGAATTGATTTGCTTCTGGTTTTGTGATTCTACATATTTAATAAGTATAGGTAGCATGGAATGGATAAAGTAATTACAGTCTATATAACATAGTATTACTGTACTCTAAGAAAGATGAATTAGGAATTCCGAAGAAACATGGGGAGACTTGTATGACTTGATGCAGAGTAAAGTAAGCAGAATTGGAACAATATAAGCAATAAATATAACAGTACAAGTGAAAAGAACAATAACATGATGAAACTAAATGCAGTGCAATCATGATGATCAGTTAGCTTTAGAGGAGAGATGAGGAAATGCACCTCCCTTCTTTCCTGGGAGAGGTGTGCATGCGTGTGCGTGTGAGTGTAAACAGTGGCTGTATAAGATTTCTTACATTGTTGGATACAGTTGTTGGCTCTCCTTGTTTTCATATCTTTGTTACAAGGGATGGTTCACTAGGTAGAGGAGTTGATAGGACTGTTTTAGGAAATGACACATTCGAAAGTGAAAGTCATCAAAAATGTTCAAAAATAAGCAAAAAGCATAAAACGAAACAAAAAAGAAATCATTATCATCCCAAAGGTTTTACATGAAAAACATCACAGTTCCTTCCATTTATTCTAGGTATTTGCTTGTTTGTTTGCTCTGAAACTGGCATAGTTGGTGGATGGTTTGGTACCCACTTCTCTCGCATTGCAAGAGTGGCTCCTGGACTGAGCCTTGATTTTCAGGCAAGTGGAGGATTTCTGTTGAACACTTGGTCTTCTCACCTGCTTTTCCTGTTAACTCAACCTATCCTGGTATACTATCCTGCCTGAGTGGCCTTATGCTCCTCTTAGGTGGTAAAGCATTCATACATCTGATCTTCCTTAGATTTTGTGTTACAAAATACCATCACCATTTCTGACAATTATGAAATCAAATAAAATAGAATTTCTGCCATGCTGTGCAGGAGCGAAACAAAACCTTTTCTCATAGGTTGTGTCCCCTGAGTTCTTCCCTCCTTTGTTTTTATATCTCTAAAGAAAAAGAGAAAGAAAATAGGACAGAATCTGTTTCCTTCAAATGTTCTGTGATAAAAGCAATATGAAAACATTCACAATGTTGGTTTGCTTTTCTTTGATTTTTCCAGTTGGGGGCAGGGGGAAGTACTTGGAAGGAAAAAAAATAAGTGCTTGATAGCTGAAAAAGAGAAAATTTAATTTAGAAAATTATGAGAGGGATTTGGACAACAGTTTCACAGGATGGGCAGGCATGGGGGTGTTGTGACAAGTCAAGTCTAGTTAAGTCAACAAACATTTATCAGGTGTCTTCTATATGCTAGGTACTGTGATCAGCGACTGGGAATACAAAGAAAGGCAGCAGTCCATCCCTGATGTCAAGGAACTCACAATATAATGGGGGATACAACTATACAAACAAACATGGAAACAACGATATACAAAGAGAATATAGACAGGATAAATTGAAGATAATGTCAGAAGGAAGGCACTAGCATTAAGGGGGATCAGGAAGGGTTTCCTGTGGGATCTTAGCTGGGGACTGAAGGATATTAGGGAAGCCAGGAGGTGGAGATGCGGGACATACAAAATCCAGATAGAGGAGACAGCTAGTGGAAGTGGACAAATTTGGGAGATGAAGTATTTTGTGTAAAAAACAGCCAGGAGACCATTGTCACTGGATCAAATGGAGGAGAATAAGGTATGAGAAGACTAGAAAGGTAGGAAGGAGCCAGGTCATGAAGGGCTTTAAAAGCCAAACAGGGGCTTTCGTATTTGATCCTAGGGATAATAGGAAGCGATTGGAATCGATTTATTAAGGGGAGGGAGGAGTGACGTCGGCAGACCTGTGCTTTTGGAACATCAATTTGTCAGCTAAGTAGGGAGAGGTGAGGTAGGGAGACCAACCTTGAGGCTATTGTCCAGATGTGAAGTGATTCGGGCCCTTGCAAGATTGTGATTGTGGCAGAAGGCAGAAGGGGATGTGTATGAGAGATGGTAAAAAGATAGAATTGACAGGACTTGGCAAAAGATTGGATATGGAATGTGAGAGAGAATAAGGACTTGAGAATGGTACTTAGGTACCATTCCTGGGAGACTTGGGAGGATGGTAGTGCTCTCAACAGTAATAGAGAAATTAGAAAAGAGGGAAGGGTTGGAGAGGGGGAAGATAGTGAACTCAGCTATGAACCTTTTTGACTTTTAAATACCTATAAGACTTTTTACATCTATGTGTCCACATGACAGTTGGAGGTATGAGACTGGAGGTCAGGAGACAGGTTAGGGCTGGATAAATGTATCTGAGCATCATCTGCATAGAAATGAAAATTGAATACAAAGATGCTGATGAAATCATCTATTGAGATAGTTCAGAGAGTGAAGAGAAGAGGGCCCAGGACAGAGTGTCTTGAAGGGAATAGCCACATAGTAGAGATCACATATCCAGTGGCATATTGGGGTGGTTAAATTTAATTTCACTCGTTCAGAGACACACAATGACAGGAATTAGGTTAGTGTTACCCAGAGGACCCACTTCCACAAATTGAATTATGTGTAATTAGCATGTCAATTGTTGATGCAGAAATGATATTTCTAAAAAGTACTTGAAAAGAGGTTTCACATCCACTTCATAGGTATACAGTGAAAATGGCATTAATTAGGTTTTTCGAGGAAAGTAAGGGTTATATTTGGACCAGCGCTTCAATGTCAAGGATCTGTGATCTCATCAGTATGGTCTCTTTCTTCACTGATGCTGATCAAAACCTCTCAATGACTTCACAGATGGTTTTTTAGAGTTGCTCTAATCAAAAAATTCATCATCCTATAAATAACCTGATGATAAGCTTCTTCCAACATAACTATGCTGGTCATAAAATCACAGATTTAGAGGTGCACAGAAGCTTAGAGGCCATTGAATCTAACCCTCGCATTTGACAGCACAAATTTTACTAAACATTTCAGAAAATGAGGCCCAAAATGGTGGTCATTTTCTTAAGGTCAAACATATGGTAAGCAGCAGAGCCAGGATTTGAACCCAGGTCCTCTGATTGTAAATGGAGCCCCCTTCCCACTATACCATGCTTCTCCCGTGTTAGTCCTTGGGCAATAGATCCTCTTCATCTACTTTGTTTTGCCTTTATGGATGCAAACCTCTTCCAGGAGGCTTTTTAGTATTAAGAGATTTGATGCAACCAGCCCAATGTTATCCACAACAGAAGCATCTGGAGGAGCTCACCATCCCCAGAGAATCTTTCTTCAGTAGTCTCTATGCTGAATCTCCTTCATCAAAATGCTAAAACATCTTTGGAATGCAAACATCTCTGGCATGCAAACATCTCCTTATTTTATGTCTCCCCCGATTTTTACGATCAGACGTTTATTGAACAAAGTTATCTTTATTTTTATAGCTTTCTAGGAATCCTGAATACTTTTGATGTATGAATGGAAGACATTTTGTTGAAAGAGAACCTTTGAGGCAGTGTTCTTTTTCAAAGGAGGTGCTTTTAAAAAATATTACACAAACACTCGAGTACAGTGGAATCTTGTATTCTCAACATCTTTAGCCATCTTTTTTGATACCTTTTAACTATCTTTTAGTATGATAGATTAGTCTTCTGTGGAATATTGCCCTTTCCTATCTTTCTGTCCTTCAGCTACCTTGTGAACTGCTTTCTCAGCACCCTCATAATTGTGTCACCTCTAGCATGGATTTCCTCTGTATACATTTGGTCTAGTCCAATGGCCTTCCTTGTCTTTCTTCTCTGTCATTATATAAAGACATGTGGGTATATGATGTTATAGCCCTAATGTGATTGCTCCATTGTCACTGATGATTAAAAAATGTTATAAAAATCTTTGCAGATAGTTTCTATTTTCTCTGTTTCTTGCTCTGCTTCAATTTTTATCTTTAAGCACCTTCAAGATGGACGTGGCTGTGCTTTGTTTGGCTACTAGTCAAGCTTAAACCCCCCCCCCCAAACTGGTATCACCCATCATTGCTTATTTTTGTTTTCTGAGGTAATATTTGTAACTTCCACCATCCTTATTGCTCATATTTTACAACAAATTTAATTTTAAACATGCTGTGCCTTTGACTATCGTCTCTCTCTTGGCAAGTCCAATATTAATGAGTAAACTGATTTTTTAAGGCTCTTTTGGTCTTCTTGTTATGGCAATTGCTTTACATAGCTCAAACATCTTTATGAATAGTCTGTGTCTATGTCCTTTCTTCTATCTATTACCAATTTTTCATTTTCAATATTGAAACAATCATGACTCCCAAATAAAATTAATTTTAATATGAAAACACATTCCTTACAACATTTTGGAGTAAAGTAGAAGGGATTATCAAGATGTTAGAGAGGGATAGGGTGTCATAATCTTCCTCTCCCAAAAAGAAGTTATAAGATAATTACTCTCCAGGGAGGCATTCTGGTAGAATGGAAAAAAGCACTAGATTTGAGATCAGAGGGGCCGAGAAAAAAATCCTGGCTTTGTTACCTCCTCCCTGTGTGAACTTGAACAAATCTTTTAATCTCTCTGCTCCTCATTTTTCTCATCTGTAAAATGAATAGGCTGGAATAGATCCCTATGGTCTCTTTCAGCACTAAATCCTATGATTTCTTATGACTAAGAGAAGAAGGCAAGAGGCCAGTTTCTGCCAGGGGAGAAAAAAGGACCCACAAGGGTCAGTAGGGGACCCTGGGAAAGCATCACTACCACCCTAGTTCTCTCAGTTTTCTTTTTTCAAGTTCAATCCCTCTGGTGAATCAGATGTCCTTTCTGTATCTTTTTTATACTGTTTGTAACTTCCACTATCCTTTTTACTTTTTATCCTCGGTTTCTATTGTCCCTTCCAACTGAGAAAGTCCAAATGTTCTCCTGGTTGTATTTATTTCAGTTTGTATCAGTTCATACCATTCTTCCCATGTTTATCTGAATTCTTCATATCCATCACTTCTTATTATCAAATAATGTTCCTTTACTTCCACATACTATGATTTTTTCACCTGTTCTCTATTTGGTAGGCATCCATCCTGTTTCTCATACTTTACTACCACAAAAATTCGTACTGTGAATATTTTATTATATATTTTATGTATTCTCATCTCCTTGGGATACACATAGGTACACACAGAAACACATACATACACACATACATACTTCTAGTACTGGGATCTCTTAGTCAAAGGGTGTGAACAATTTAGTTATTTTTCTCCTAGCATTTGATTTTGAAACTATTAACCCAAAGCTAGGAGTTCTGGGTATTTTCCTACAAAAATACTTAACTTGAATTTTTTGATCAGTAAGACAAGGATGCCCATGAAACCATCTGTTTCATCAGGCACAGCTCTTTATCCTTGGCCATTTAGGTAATCAGAACGGAGTGATGAAAGCATCTTTGGGCCAAGTAACAGAATATCTTTTGATATAATGAGAGCTGTCCCAAAGTGGAATGGGCTGTTTCAGAGGTAGTGAGCTTCCCTCCATTGGAGGTCTTCAAACAGAGGCTGGAGGCCCACTTCTTGGAGAAATTGTAGAGGAGACTCTTTTTTCATTATAGGTTGCATTAGATGGCCACTAAGTTCTCCTTCTAGCTCTGAGCTTCTGTGGTATTATTGTCTGAAGATTTAGTCACAGAACTGAAGGCTTCTTCATCCTTATTTCAACCCTAGGGGAAGTGGGTGAAATGGTTGGATATTTTCCTTTTGTGATTAACTGTAGGCTCCGCTTCAAAAGACAATAGACCCTCTACTGGAAAACACATTGATTGCATGGCCTCTAAGCAACCCAAGGGAGAAGTGCTGTATGCAAATAAAGCCATCGCTGTTTCTGGAAATCCCGTTTATAAACACCCTAAATACATTTCAATTGATAAAGGGAAGCAGTGGGTAAAAGTGGTGCACAGTCAAATACTTCCTGCTCAACCCCAACATATACATATTTTTTTCCTAGCACGGCGCTCGATTGTGAAATCAGGGGGCCAAGGATGCAATAAACAGGATTTTTTTTTTTTGCAGCAAATTTTAGTAAAATATCTGTAGAAAAGACGACCAAATATACCAATGTTGAATATTACAATGTATTTGATTAATTTTTTCTTCTTTTAATACAAAATGGTCAGATAATCTTGTCCTGCAAAAATACTACATTTTAAAATTCCGTGTGGTGCTATCAGGCACCCCCGGTCTCTGCGAGCTATAACTGGTACGGAGCTCGCGCTGCTTGTCAAAATTTAATGAGAGGACCCGTTCTAAAATAATTGAATTTTCATATCAGAACGAGCCAGGATTACTCAGACAATAAAATTGCTGAGTCCTGTACTGTTACTGGCAAATACCTTTTGCTTCGCTCATGAAATCAGTATGTAAATGTTCCGGGCCTGTATTTAAGGCATCTTAGGCCCTTGGAGTTGGAGAACTCGCAGTAATTTCAAATGGTCCCGTTGATAAGTAGCTGGTTTTTTATAATGTTCCAAGTGTAATTTGTTTGGTGAATCAGGATAAGCATTTGGTTTATATTTTATATAAATGTTAATGCTGTTGCAGTTTAATTATGTTTCTTAACTTTAAGCATTTTCACAAGTCAAATTTGAAGGCGGCCAGTCCATCAGATTGTCTTGCTTTCGTAACATTCCGGGGAATGGGGGAGCCACCCCCATCCTGGGAGTTAAAAAAGTAGGAAAGAAATATTGGTAAAGTTAGAGTTGGGTAGTTTGGTGACTTGAGGCATGGGGTATGTGATAAGAAAGGTGGGATAAATACAGTCTCTTGAGTGGGTCTTTTGTAGCTGGCTGGAAAAGAATACACAGAAAAAGGCTTGGGATATTTCCCAAGAAGGATCAAAATACCCTTTGAAATGAGAAAATTCACTTTCTTCCTTTTGGTAGAAAGGTGGAGGGCTATGGGTGCAGAAAGCTGCATACACTGTCAAATACAGTCACTGTGTTGATTGGTTTTGTTCAACAGTTTTTCTTTTCTACAAGGGAGGGCTTACTGAGGGGATGGGTATATTTGGAAATGACTGATATAAAAACAAAAGGCACAAATGAAACTAATTTAAAATCAAACAAAATATCACTCAGAGAGTGGCTCATTTATTTTATTTTTAAGTTGAAGTTTTATTGATGTCTTTTCTTTTAAAATGAAAATAATTTCTAGATGTACCACATACATCATCCCTACCCAAAACATTGAACATGTCTGAAAACATATGTAACATATGGACCAAGATTGATTATTATAGTTACACAGCACTTGTTTCAGCATCTTTTTTGGTTTACATTATTACAAGCATTTTGTATATTGTTTTTCTAGTTCTGCTTACTTTGCTCTGTATCTCATTTATTTCTTTTATGTTAGATGAGGACTTCTTCCACAGTTACCCTTACTGTTGTACATTTAACCAGGTTACCTCTTGAGATTCCTTCTGCCTCTAAAATCACCTGAAAAATATGGATGTACATTATAATGGGGCTAAAAATTCTTTTGCTCCCTACCTCCCTGGACAGGGAATGGGCTTTGGAAGCCATAAAACCTCTGTGATATTACTTCTCATGATTGAATATTCTAAAGACTATGTGACCTTGGGCAAGTCCCTTACACTATTCCTAAATCTATACAGTGAGGGGTTTGACTCAGATGGCCTCTAAGCCCTCTTTCAAATCAAGAGCTGTAGTCCTCTGAGCCCTTCTGTGCCTTCTTGCCTTTTAAAACAGAAGATCATGAATACAAGTTCTCCAGAAGAACTGCGTCCACTCTCTCCTCCCATACTTACTCACCTTTATATAACACCACTCCCCTCCCCATTCTTAGAAGTTGCATTATGGCACATGAGTAAGTCTGCTTTACCTGGCCTTACAGAGAAAGGTTTCTCTTGTTACAGCCAGGAGCAATGCTGCTCTCATTGTTAAAAGACAAACTGTGTATTCAGAACTGAACGGAGATCCCTGCTCTTTTGTACTGGCCTCTACTCAACCAGAAACGATAATAGCTTTTCATTGTCACCAATCCCTGTTAAAAGCTCACTTTTTCCAGAAATAAAGGGGGGCTTGTTTTACGTTGGTCTCAACCATAGCTACACAGAAAACCACTCAAGCTGCTGATAAAAGGTAGGGAATGGCCGTGCTACGTGTTCAGATAACTTTCTGGATGATATTCATTTCTCTTTGTGACTTTAGGCAAGTCTCTTTCCCTCTCAGGGCCTCAATGACCTCATCTGTAAAATAGGGATAATAGTGTCTGTAGCACTTACATCAAAGGACTGTTGTAAGACTAAGCCAATCAGCTAGGATTTCTTAAGCATCTACTTAGGAACTGTGTTAGATATCGGACATACAGATACAATGAACAAAGCAATCCCCACTCAGGGGGAGCTTACATTCTACTGGAAGAGACAATAAGTACATATAGAAACATACACAGAATTAATAGAGAATAAGCACAAGGTTAATTTAGGAAGGATAGATGCTAGCAGCTGAGGGGAGATCAGGAAAGACACCATGTGGAAAGTGGTGCTTGAGGTGTACCTTGCAGGCAGAGGGTCGTGCTATGAGGAAGAAGTGAGGAAAGAGTGTATTTTTGGTATGAGGAAGTTCTCTAGAACCCATGCAAAAGGAGATGAAACAGGAAATCTCATATGCCAGGAACAGACAGGCAATTTGGCCGGAGTAATATATAAGAGAGATATATATATATATATATATAATATAAGTAATATATAAGAGGAGTAATATATATTATATATAAGTAATATATAAGAGGAATAATATATAAGGATGCTGGAAAGATATATTGGAGCTAGGTCAAAAGACTTTAAAAGCTGGAGAAGTTGATATTTTCTCCTGTGGGCAATAGGAAGCCACTAGAATTGGTTGAGTAGTAGAGTGATGTGGTCATCTCTATGCTTAACAAAAATCATTTTGGCAGAAGTTTAGAGGATGAACTGGAGTGGGTAGAGGCTTGAGACAGATAAAGCAGTTAGGAGGCTGTTGTGGTAATCTAGGTAAGAGATGGTGAAAGCCTCATCTCGGGTGAGTAGAGACAAGGGATCGAATGCAAGAGATGCTGGGGAGGTAGAAAGGATAAGATTTGACAGTTGATTGAATATGTGGGTAAGGAAGGGTGAGGAGTCTAGGATAGCACTGTGGTTGTGAACTTGAAAGACCAGAAGGCTGGTAGTGCCTTCCTCAGAAATAAGGAAATTTGGAAGAGGGGAGGGTAAAGATAAAGGGTGAAGATAATTAGATAATTAGTTGATTTTGAGATGACTCTGGAGCATCTAGTTTGAAATATTTAGTAAGCAGCTGGTGATGTGAGACTGGAGATCAAATGAGATACTTGGGCTGGAGAAATGTGTGTGTGTAATATTCTATATATAATATCATATATTATATATGGAATAAAGGTGGCATTTAAACTCTTGAAAGCTAATGAAGTTACAGAGAATGTAGAGAGAGAAGAAAAAGAGCCTTGGGGAATACCCACATGATGATCCAGCAAAAAAGCCTGAGAATGAGTAGTTTGACAGTTAGCAGCAAAACCAGGAGAGAGTAGTGTCACCAAAACTCAGAGAGGAGAGAATACCCAGGAGAGAAGGAGTGTGCAGCAGAGAGACTCAGAAGGATATTGACTGAGAAAAGACCATCACACGTATCAATTAAAAGATTGCTAGTAACTTTGGAGAGAAGAGTTTTGGTTGAATGATGAGATCAGGAGCTAGATTGCAAAGGGCTGAGGTACAGGGAGTGAGATGAAGGAAAGTAGAGGCAGTGAAAGCTGACAACTTTTTCTAGGAGTTTGACTGACAAAGGAAGGAGAGATCTAGGGTGATAAATTGAGGGGAGGGAAAGGTCTAGTGAAAGCTTTTTAAGGATTGGGGATAATTAGACATGTTTGAAGGCAATAGGGAAGGAACTACTAGTAGATAGGGAATGGTTGAGGATTATAGAGAGAGAATGATTGAGTGGGCAATCTGCTGGAGAAAATTATTGGTGATGGGATCACATGTAGAGGAATTGGTCTTGGCAAGAAGGGCCACTGCATCAATAGAAACTAGGGGAAAGGAGGAGGGTAGGGGATGATATTGAAGAATTTTGAGATGAAGAGAAGGGAAGAAGAGGGAGCTCACATTGAATGACCTCAGTTTTTTCAGGAATGTAAGAGGTTAAGTCCCTAGCAAGTAAGGTGGGAGAGTGAGAGGTGGAGGAGAATTGAGAAGAGAAGAAAAAATTTAGAATAGTTTCTATGAGGAGTAAGACATAGCACTGATTGGGGAGGAGTAAAAGGAATGCCTTGATGCAGTGAGGGCCCAGTTGAAGTTAGATAACATAAATTTGTAGCAAAGTTATGTGATGTCTTCCAGCTCCATTCAGCAGAATGTTAAGTAGGAACAGCAAAGGGAGATGGTGAGAATAATCCAGGGTTTGGGTTCAACAAGGGGTGAATGTAGACAGGACAAGGAGGCAAAAGATTTCAAGAACAGAAGAGGGGATGGAGTTGAACTAGTTAACTACAGCATTGAGATTGGGATGGGAGGAAAGTGAAGTCAGAGGAAGAGTTGTGTCCGGGACTAAGGGGTAAAAGAATTGGAGGCTGTGATGAAGACAAACAATAAATAGGGTTAGGAGGGAGTATAAGAACTACAGTTAGAGATGGAGTGTAGGAAGCTAGGGTTAGATGGAAGAATATCAGAGTTTTTTTTATCGGGTAAATAAAACACTTGTGGATAATGTTAACATACAAAGTGTGACCATCCCCATGTGTGGCTAAGCTGGAGAGGAGGAGTAGGTCTTGGGATCTAAGGAAATTGAGGAACTGGAACGTTGTTTGAGGAAGCAACAACATGGATGTTGAAGTCCATTATTATAAGGGCAAGACTTGGGAAGGAGAGAAAGATGGTGAAGTGTTGAACTCTTTGAGAAAGGACAGAGGGTGACCTGGGGAGGGGGTTGGTAAGCAACAGCTTCCATGATTATATATAGGGTGAAAAACTGCAATGAAGATAACTTCAAAGAATTGGAGGTTTCTGAGTAATATTGGCAGAGTCTGGATGTGGCAGTGGGAGGACAGAAAGTCTGAGAAATGAAATCACTTTTCCAGGGTTACACAGAAATATCTTAAGCAGGTTTCAAACACAGGTCTTTATGACTGTAAATGAGGCACTCTGTCTACTCTGCCATACTACTTTTCTGAGGTTCAGAGGTGTTAAATGATGTGCATAGTCACATAGCTAGTAGACTTTAGAGGCAGAATCCAAACTTAAATCCTCCTGATAGCAAATCTAGCTCATTTTAACTACTTCTGCCTCTCAGTGAATGAGCCCCTGAGCTCATGGTTTGTTTAAGGGAGGGGGTATGGTTAGATGTGTGTAATTTGCATACATATCCCTGACAGCCTCTTCTATCTGTCTCACTTTACTATTTAGAAGGCAAGTTGTTCGAGAACAGGATCTGTTTCCCCTAATATTTCATATGTGGGCTAACACAATTCTTGCTTTGTTCCTCACTAGATGATGGTAGTGGGAAATGTCTCTGCTCTGGGATTCTTTACTGTGTGATCTCCTATGTCATCTTGTCCCAAGCAGGCCCTCTGAAGAATGGGCAGTTTGCTTCTTTGAGGCAGCTTCTTGGGCATTCAGGACTCCTTTGGAGAAAACATGCCCCTTAGCATGACTTATTGCTACTCACGCCCACCTCCAGCAGCCCAGATGTGTTTGGAGCTGGCAGAGGCCTCAAAGACCACCTAGTCCAATCCCCTAATTTTATAAATGAGAAAACTGAGGTCCATAGCGATGAAGGAATTTACATTATCCAATGGCATAGCTTGTGGAGCCAGAGAAGATGATCAGGGAACTCTTGATTAACTGAGTCACTTCTCCTATCCACTTGATGAAATTACAGGACAAATTAATGGAACCAAGGAGATGCACAAGTACACCAGACTTTGAAGTTGCCCCCTTTGCACCTTGTAAAGGGTACACCCCTTTCATGTTTCATCATAGATCTTCTAAAAGTATGGTTAGATAATGCATTGATAAGAGTTCTTCAGTTTTCCAAGTTGTTTGTCTTCATAGTGATGCTATTGTATAACTTGTTCTGGTTCTGCTCACTTCACTCTGCATCAGTTCATATATCACTTCCAGGTTTTTCTAAAACCATCCTGTTCCTCATTTCTTACAGGATGATAATATTCTGTTACATTCATACACTATAATTTGTTCAGCTATTCCTCAAGGGATAGATACTTTCTTAGTTTTCAGTTCTTTGTTACCACATGCAGAGCTACTATAAATATTTTTGTATATGTAGGTCCTTTTCTTCTTTCTTTCATCTCTTTAGGGTCTAGGCCAAGTTAGAGGTATCACTGGGTCAAAATTTATATACATTTTCCACAGACAAAAAAAATGCAACTAAGATTAGAAAAAAATCAGAAAGCTGGGAAGCAATCTTTATAGGAAGTGTCTCTGATAAAGGCTTGATTTCTCAAATATAGAGAGAACTGAGTCAAATTTATAAGAATACAAGCCATTCTACAATTGATAAATGGTCAAAGGATTTGAACAGGCAGTTTTCAGATGAAGAAATTCAAGATATCTACAAGGATATGAAGAAGTGCTCTAAATAAGAGAAATGCAAATTAAAACAACTCTGAAATACCACCTGTCAGATTGGCTAATATGACAAAAAAGGAAAATGATAAGAGTATGTGGGAAAATTGGGACACTAATGTATTGCTGGTAGAGTTGTGAACTGATCCAACTATTCTGGAGAGCAATTTGGAGCTACCCCCAAAGGGCAATCAAACTGTGCATACCTTGATCCAACAATACCACTACTAGGTCTGTATCCTAAAGAGGTCATAAAAAAGTGAAAAGGACCTACCTGTGCAAAAATACTTATAGCAGTCCTTTTTGTTGTGACAAAATTGGAAATTGAGGGGATGTCTATCAATTGGGGAATGGCTGAATAAGTTGTGGTATATGAATGTAATGGAATACTATTGTTTCATAAGAAATGATGAGCAGGTAGATTTCATAAAAGCCTGGACTTTTATGTGATGCAAAGTGATGTGAGCAGAACCAGGAAAACATTGTACACAGTATCAGCAACATTGTGTGATGATAAACTATGAATTATTCAGTTCTCAGTAACACAGTTATCTAAGACAAGTACAAAGTACTCATGATGGAAAATGCTATCCACATTCAAAGAAAGAACTATGGAGTCTGAATGCAGAATGAGACATACTTTTTTCACTTACTTTATCTTTTCCACAGTTTTTTTCCCTTTTGTGCTGTTTCTTCTTTCACAATTGTGACTAATGTGCAAATATCTTTTACATAATTACACATATATAACCTATAGCAAATTGCTTGCCATTTTAGGGGACGGGAGAGAGGGAGGAAGAAAAATTTAGAACTCAAAAATCTTATAAAAATGAATGCTAAAAGTTGTCTTGACATAATTGGGGTAAAATACTATTAAAAAAAATCAAAAATAGTTACATGCAGTTTGATAACTTTTTTTTTAACACAGTACAAAATTGCTTTCCAGAATGGCTATATGAATTTGCAGCTCCATCAATAGCACATTAATGTGCCTGTTTTCTCATTCCATTATCCTTTTTTGTCAACTTTGCCTGTCTAATGGATATGAAATGGAACCCCAGAGTTGCTTTAATTTGCATTTTTCTTATTATTAGTGATCTGGAGCATTTTTTAAAGTATGGTTACTGATAGCTTGGGATATCTATGGAAAAAGAACCCAGCTCTTAAGAAGGAATCACTCCTTACTTTTCTTAGAGTATAGTAGGGGGAAGGGGATTTCTCTTTCCTCTTCTCCTGCTAACATCCAAAATGGAGTCATGAAGTAAACTGTCTTGCCCAGTAGGATGCCTTACCTAGTGAAGAGTATCCCCAAAGAGTGCAACTGCAGGGTCATGACACTGGTCAGTGAGGAGAAAACTCAGGGAGCCCAGCCAGGCATTCCATACAACTGAGATGCCATGCCCATTATTAGCAACACAAAGACATCACAAGAAAGGATAAAGGGAAAGTTCTCAGGACCCAGTAGTGAGAGGAGGTATGAATTGCCTTGGCCATGTGTATTTCCCAGTGTGTGCTTTCATATCGGTAAACTCAGTATATAGCCTCTCTTCGAATGGACATTGTGTGCTTTTAGGAGATGCCCCTGAGGTTTATGGTGAGGATATTTTGTCACTTAGTGTTTATGTTCTATAGTTTTAGTAAATGTCTTTTTTTGCGTTCATTGTGTCAGTGCACTGACTTTTAAAGGTGAGTGGCTGGTGGGAGTCTTTTGAGTTCTAGTTTTAGAATCATGAACCCTCAAAGCAGTGTTAAACTGGGGTCCTTATCCTTTAGGGACCCAGCCTGTGTGAGTTGGAGATTAACTATGATCTTGGTGCAGAGTAAAGAGTATTGTATTTGTAGAACTAATCTTGATTAAGATACCACCTCTGTTACTCACTAACTATTTGACTTTAAGCAAGTCGCATCCTTTTGGGACCACAGTTTTTTCATCTCTAAAATAAGAAGACTAGATGGACTAGACCTCTGAGGTCCCTTCCAGCTCTAAATGTATGATTCTATGATCTGTCTTAGGGTAGCTATGTGGTACAGTGGATAGGGCAACAGACCAGGAGTCAGGAAGACCTCATATCCAGCCTCAGATACTTACCTGATGTGTGGCCCTGGGCAATTCACTTCACCCTGTTTGCCTCAGTTTCCTCTTTTGTAAAATGAGCTGGAGAAGGAAATGACAAACCCCTCCAGTATCTTTGCCAAGAAAATCCCAAATGGGATCACAAAGAGTCTGAAATGACTGAACAAATCTTTGTTAGCTTCTGTAGCCAAAAAAATTATCACTCTGCAGCCAATGTGGTGCTGGGCCTCTTCAAACTTACTAGGCTGGTCCCTGGCCAACAAACCAACAGTCTGTCACCAAATGTGTACTACTCAAAGAGTTTCCTAGTTGGTCGTTGTAGCAGCAAGCACCCCAAGCGTCCCCAGGGTTTGCTGCCAACACAGGTTCTTGGATCTGCTTTGATAAAGGAAAGCAACTCAAAATGGGTTAACAAACTTACTTTAATCAGTCAGATATGTATCGTTCACCTAGTTCAGGGGAAAAAGGTCAGCACCCCGAACTTCAAAGTATACAGGCAGAATTATCAAGACAGAAACAGATCAAGTAGACAGCTTTCCAAACTGTCCAACCATTACATCCATACCAAATCAACATCTGGGTTTCAACATCTGGGTTTTTCAAAGCCGGGGGCTCTGGACAAAAACAAAGCTACACATCAGGGCTTATATAGCCTTCTCCTGGCTCAGAGAATGTAACAACCTTATTGACTCACTGGCCAATCAAGAAGTATGTACTGAAAAACAAGCCTCCCACCCCAGGCTCCAGGTGTACTTTAGCCTAGGGGCAGGGAAGATCTTCAAATTTACATTCCCATTACAGTCGTACTGACAGCTTTTATTCTATCAACAGTAGCCTTTAAGAGCTTAGAGTCATCTTCATTTTTCTGACCCTCAGTTTCCTCTTCAATGAAATGGAGGTAATAATGGTATTTACTTCACTTAAACCCTTCAACACACTGGTTCTGGAGGGGGAATTAGAATACTTCTTCCTCCCCGCTGACACTTCCACACTTTCCTTTTGCCACCATGACTCAGCACCATTTTCCTTTGAATTTAACTTGAATAAAATTTGTCATCTTATCCAGATCATGGTATCTGTTATCTAATAACCCTGAGGTGGATCTTTCTTCACCTAATGATGAGTCATCAAAAGAGGGTTTTGGTCAAAGGTTGAGTAATGTGTCTCTTAAAATATTCTACCCTAACCAAATGGTATCACCTCAATGTTATTTGCCCAGAACAGAGTCCAATGAGATCCTTATTTCATTTCTTTTAAATTAAGACACATAAAGACACACTTTTGAAAAGGGACAGGGTCAAAGTAGAGAATAGAACAAGTGGGGGCGGGACAGGATGGAGGGAAATATAGTCAGTCTTTCATAATGTATCCACTATGGAAATGTTTTGCGTAACTACATATGTGCAACCTATATTGAATTGCTTATCTTCCCAGTAAGGATGGGTGACGAGGGAAGAAGGGGAAGAATCCGGAATTCAAAGATTTACAATCAAATGTTTAAAAAATTATTATTATCATTATTATTTTTTTACATGCAACTGGGAAATAAGATATACAGGCACTGGGATATGGAGATCTATCTTGCCCTACTGGAAAGCTGGAGGGGGAATGAGGGAGGATATAGGAAAGAGCAGATTGGGGGAGGGAGGTATTCAGTGGGATCACTGTTCTGGGGTGGGGGGTAGGGGAAAGACAGGGAGAAAATTTGTAACTCAAAATCTTGTGGAAATGAATGGTGAAAACTAAAAATAAGCATAACATTTAAAAAAAAAGAAAAGAGACATAAAGTATCTAGTCTAAGATGTCAGTGTTTTGTTTTTTTTTTTAGGGATCACATCATACTGTTAGGTTAGACTGATCAATTATGTATTCAAGAGCTTTGGATACCATGGTATAGAATAAATGAAGGCCTAGGCACTTGAACTCATTTAGGGCAGCCAGATGCTTTCTCACTTGGAGCATCAGTCTGTCTTGGCCATGTTTTTCTTTTTTACACATTCCACACTGAAGATCTCTCTTGATAGGACCTAACTTTTAGGAGATCCTTTATGGAGAAGACAGCAGAATTCCCAGGTTATGCTTTCTCTCCATCATCTATGCACATTATATGACCTGTCTTAGATAGCAGCCTCTGAACCAGAATTAAACCTTCCTCTGTAACATAATCAGTTCAGGAAAAATGACAGGTACTATAACCATATCTGACAATGTAAGCAGCATACCACCCTTGTAGTCCCACACCTCTCTGTGAAGAGGAGGGAGACATGATTCATTGTTTGTTCTCTAGGATGATAATTAGTTTTAATTTACTTGGAATTTGGCTTCCTTTTAAATGACAAGCTCAATTTCTGTCAAGAATACCACCACCCTTCCAGTAGCTCAGGTTTGTAATTTTGGAGTCCTCCTAGACTCTTTCTCCCCTTCCCCTCCTATCTCTATATCCAATCACTTGTCAGGTCCTGTTGATTTTATCTTCACAATTATCTCTCTTTTTTGCCTTTTTTTGGAGGGCAATTGGGGTTAAGTAACTTGCCCAAGGTCACACGGCTAGTTTTTTTTGTGTTAAGTGTCTGAGGCTGGATCTGAACTCAGGTCCTCCTGACTCTAGGGCCGGCGCTTTACTCACTGCACCACCTGGTCGCCCCCCTCACAATTATCTCTTGCATTCATCTGTTTCTCACATCTACTCTAGTTCAGTCTCTCAGCATCTCTCACTTGGACTATGTTGTAGCCTCCTAATTGGCTTCCTTGCCTCTCCGCTCACCAATTCCTTCTCCACCCAGCTGCCCAAATAATCTTCCTAGGATATCACTCCTCCAATAAAAAAACAACAACAAAATTTCAGTGTCTTCTTGTTATCTACAGAACAAAATGTCTTCCTCAGTTTTTCTCCAACCTACTTTTCCAGCCTTACATCACATTACTCCTTTCTCTGTACTTTATATTCCCACCATACTGAAGCACTGATTATTTCCCATCATCATCATTTTGAAATCTTGTCTCCATGCATTCATCCAATATGCACCTGTGCTCGAAATGCACTCTCTTCTTCAAGTCTGCCTCTCTGAGTCTTCATCTCCTTTTCAGGTTCAGCACAGGTGACAGCTCCTCCATGAAAACTGCTCTGATCCACTCTAAAGAATCTTAATGTTCTTTTCCTCTCCAGTTTACCTTCTATTTACTTGTATATCTGCACTTTTGTTGAATGAATGTAGAAATGTTTCCCTGCCCCCCAGGAGAATGTAACCTCCTTAAGAGCAGGGACTATTTAATTTTTGTCTTTGTATGCTCAGCTTCTGGTACAGTTCTTGGCACTCTTTTTTGGATCCAGACCTGTGGTTTCATCAGTGTAGGGAGCTCCCAGTGGGGAAACTCCTTCTGTCAATGCAAATAGATAACTGCCTTACACCTTAGAGTCTTAGTGAGTTTCCTGGAGCATAGTGCTTAATAAATGTTTGAGGTGAATGGAATTTAATTTTTCCTGTTGTGAACATAGTTTTAAAAAAAGCCTACTGTTGTCTAAATTCTTCATAGGTTTTGGCTTATTTGGAATTTTTGGCTTCTTGGTGCTATTCCCACAGACCGATTTTGTATTGGTGCTTGGTTGGGTGTTCCCAATTCAGTGATCTCCATCCACATCTTTGAAAATCTGCTCATTAGTTGCATTTCTCTCTTTAGGTACCTCCTCCTTTTCTTCCTCATTGGGCTTATTTGTTACTTAATGGTCAGAGTTTTCTTGAAATCTTCCATTTCTTTCAGACCTGATCCTCTGTTGAGGGATCCTAAAGGGAGTATATAGTTCATTGTTCTCCTGAAACTTTTGGAATCCATTTCCCTAAAGCCTAGGGCATATGTGTGATCATGCTCATTGTTCCTTACTCTATTTACTATGAGTTCTGACATAGTAAATAGTACCTTTCTCCCAAGGTTCTTGTTGCATTCTGCTAACCAGAATGAAATTTAGAGTAGTTGTTCCCCCCACTGAGTCTTCTACCTTCTGAGAAGAAATTAACAGTAAGATCAGTCAAAATTTTTTCATCTGCTTTGGTTTTAGATGTTCAGCAGATATCTGGATAGTTGGACTTCCACACTGTCTTAGCTTTGTGATCTGCATCAGGAAAGGACCATCATTATGTTCCATCTGACTACATCATACAGAGTGCATTTTCCCAACAATATTCTTCTTTTTCTCTCCTATTATCCTCATCCAGATGTTCTCTATCATATTTCCACAATTTAATTTGTGTGCCATTTGTGTATTTCCAAACAGACAAGGCATAGTGCTGCTTTCTTATTCCTTTTTTTTGGTGTGTTTTACTGATGTCTTTTGTTTTTCTGTATCATAATCAGTACTCATCACCCCCTAGACCAGGGATGCGGAAGCTGCAGCCTCAAGGCCACATGTGGCCCTCTAAGGCCTTAAGTGAACCCTTTGATTGAATCCAAACTTCACAGAACAAATCCCCTTAATAAAAGGATTTGTTCTGTAAAACTTGGACTCAGTCAAAAGGCCACACCCGAGGATCTAGAAGGCCACATGTGACCTGGAGGCTATAGATTTCCCACCCCTGCCTAGAATGCCTAATAAGGTGTCCACATCTGTCAATATATACAACATTCTGCCTTAATGATCCCTGAAATTAGGAGGGGGTCCTAGTAGCAGTCTTAATCCCTTCAGTTAACTTTGGTCCCTTTTAAGGAACTATATACCCTTTTATTACTATATTCCGGTTGCAATTCCTACCTCATCACATTTCCGATAATGTCCCTATGAAGATGTGGTAAGTGAGATAATTTAATTCATTTTTTCGTCTACCAGTTATGTTGTTATTGTTTAGTGATTTTAGTCATGCCCAACTCTTTGGGACCCCATTTGGGGTTTTCTTGGCAAAGATACTGGAGGGCTTTGCCATTTCCTTCTCCAGCTCAATTTATAGATAAGGAAACCAAGGCAAACAGGGTGAAGTGACTTGTCCAGGGTCACACAGTAAGTGTCTGAGGCCAGATTTGAACTCAGGAAGATAAGTCTTCCTCACTCCAGGCCTGGCACTCTATCCATGGTACCACCTAACTGCAGTAGCTGTACTTATATATCAGTATATCAATTACTGTGTGCAGAGCACCTTACTAGGCACTAAGGGAAAATGTAGATCCTTTCCCTCATGGAATTTATAGCTTATTATGGACATAAGATATAGTAACCAATAGCTATATATCTTTCATTTATTCAATAAACATTCTTTAAATAAGCAATATGTTTCCTTCATTTATTACCCATCTTTTTTTTTTTTTTTGCTTTTTGGAAGGCAATTGGGGTTAAGTGACTTGCCCAAGGTCACACGGCTAGTTTTTTGTGTTAAGTATCTGAGGTTGGATTTGAACTCAGGTACTCCTGACTCCAGGGCAGGTGCTCTATTCACTGCGCCACCTAGCTACCCCCTATCACCCATCTTCTAAGGCTATAAGTATTGTCTCTTATCCTCTTCTCTGTTGTTTTTATTCTGAGAATCACTGGGCTTATAGAATGTAGTTATTTTTATTTCAGACCCATTCTCTTCTGTAGTATTTGGTTACATTTCATGTTATCTGGTCATTTTTCTCCCCCTCTTCAAACACCGCTTGTGATCAAGTTGGCAAAGCTTCAATTTTTTGTAGGTTATACTTATATATCAAGAGCTCATCTTACATGAAAAGAAAATTCTGTTAATCAATATTATTTTATAGCCAACCATCACTTATTATGGGAGTCAACTTAATAAACATGTATTAAGCACCTAGTATATGCATGTTTAAGTACCATAAAGAGAGCATTTATTAAGTACTTCTTACGTTCACTGTGCTACATGATCATGATACAAAGAAGAATATTTAAAACACTGCTTATCTTTAAGGAGTTTACATTCTACTGGAGAAATATAGCATGTCCCCAAATATGTATAACAGAAAGAAAATTGAGACAGGAAAGAGTTCTAATGACTGGGGTGGTCAGGGAAGGCTTCTTGAAAGAGGTGGTGCTTGAATTGAATCTTGAAAGAAGACAAGAATTTTTAGAAACGAACTGAGGAAAGAGTGAAATCTAAGCACAAGAGTAAAATCTAGGCACGAGGGATAGTCTGTATGAATGCCCAGTGGCAGGAGATGGGGGTAGGGTGAGAAAAGGGCAATAATACAATTTGCCTGCCATAGAGAGTTCTTGAAGGATAATGGATTATGAGGTGGAACAAACTTTAGAGGTCATCTAGTCCAATGCCCTTATTTTATAGATGAGGAAAATGGGTCCCAGAGAGTAACTTGGCTAAAATCCCAGAGGTAGTAAGCCAGGATTTGTACTGTTATTTTCTAGTGCTGTATCTATTACTCTTTCCATTGCAACATGAAGTTCTTGATCCTTTTTTCCTTTGAAAGTCACAACTTTAAAGTAGAAGATGAAATAAAAAATGCTACCTACAGTGCCAATATCTCTGTTTTCCTACATATTATTATTGCAAAGCTATTGAATTACGCTCCAGGCTTCTTTTTGACATCATCACTCATTGTCACATGTATCCACAAAAGCGAATGGTTATCTTATGAGTTCGAACAGATTGTTCTATCATGTCTATCATGAACTTCTGACACATACTAACTGTGTGACCCTGGGCAAATCCCTTAAACTCTCAGCATTTGAGCTGACTTGGTAAGTCTCTAAGTGGCAGAGAAGGTGCTTCCCTGACTTGAAGAGGGAATATCCTCATCTGGAAGTTCCCTATATCAATGAAATCCCAGGTCCATCCCTCTC
Source organism: Petaurus breviceps papuanus (assembly GCF_028583685.1). NCBI lineage: Eukaryota > Metazoa > Chordata > Mammalia > Diprotodontia > Petauridae > Petaurus > Petaurus breviceps. The sequence goes on from NW_027187369.1 coordinate 15,955,388, forward strand.
TCTGTCTTCCACTGGCTCTGAGTGCAACTGTGACTTGGAGAAGGGTCTTGTAGATAGCTAAAAACTATGACTGTGACTAAAAACTTTTTTGACCTTGTGACCAACCTGGTGTAGAGGTCCTCTGAGCTTCATGAGACTGGACACTGGATGATTGCTGTCTATCACCTGGCAACTTGAACTAATTTAGAGAATTCACCAAGTTCCTAATCTTGCTTTACATATAATAAACAATATGGCTAAGGAATGTTTATCATATTCACAGAAGAGTTAGAGATCACAAACTCACAGAAACTCACAACTGAAGGTATCTCAGAAGTTATCTTGTCCAGTCTTCACCATCACCAATAAGTCTACTTGAGGAGCTCCAGTGATAGAGAACTCATCACCTCCTGAAGGCAGTTTAGTCAGTTTTTTTACGAACAGTCCTAATGGCTAGAAAGTCTTTCCTGACATCAAGTCAAAGTCTACATTGGCGATTTCCCCTCAGTTTTTTTGATCTTACCTCTGGGACAAAACAGAACGAGTTCAATCCCCCTGCCATATGACATCTAAAGCCATGATTAGTGCCTTGGGACTTTTTGGTAGGTACCTCAAAATGTACCCTGCAATTAACTTTTTAAGATAAATTTAGTTGATAAGTAAAGAGTACCTGGGACAAAAGTCTCACTCCTTCTTTCCACTAAGTGAAGCATCTTGAATTCAGCAACTGGTTCTCATATGGTATCATCTATTTTTTTGGAGGGCAATTGGGGTTAAATGACTTGTCCAAGGTCACACGGCTAGTTTTTGTGTTAAGTGTCTAAGGCCGGATTTGAACTCAGGTCCTCCTGACTCCAGGGCCAGTGCTCTATTCACTGCGCTACCTAGCCACCCCATGGTATTGTCTCTTGAGCTCTTCCCTTATTATCCCAGTTGTTCTTTTCTAGACATTACATTAACTATGACCAACAAGTCCAATGGCATCCTATAAAATAACATGACTATTCTTTAAGAATTTCTAATGGTTTCATCTATCAGAGGAAATTCTGTCAAAGGGTGTGTGTGTGTGTGTGTGTGTGTGTGTGTGTATTTGGTGGCTTCTGCGAAAGTTTGAAAAAACACTGTGCAGAAGTTCAGAAGAAGATTTGGAGAGCCTTCAAGATGTTTCTTTGCTAGAGGCAGCATGGTGCATAAAGAGAGCTGGATTTAGAGTCTGAGGACCTGGGTTCATATCCTGGCTCTGTGTGACTTTGGACAAGTCACTCAACCTTCACAGACTTCAGTTTTCTCTTTTGTAAAATGAGGAGGTTGGACTAGGTGACCTCTAAGTTCTCTTCTGGGGCAGCTAGGTGGCACTGCAATGGATAGAGCCCTGGCATTGGAATCAGGAAGACTCATCTTCCTGAGTTCAAATCATGACTCAGATACTAGCTGTGTGACCCTGGGCAAGTCACTCAACCCCTTTTGCCTCAGTTTCCTCATCTGTAAAACAAGCTGGAGAAGGAAATGGCAAACTATTCCAGTATCTTTGCCAAGAAAACCCCAAAAAGTGATCATGAAGAGTCAGACAAGACTTAAGTGACTCAACAACAACCAAGTTCTCTTCCATCCCTAAAGTTCGATGATTTTAAGCCACTGTCTTTGTTCATTTCACATTTGCAAAATAGATGATGCCATTAAAACCATAGACCCAATGCCATCCTAGTTAACTTATAACCAAGTCTGGTAATCAGTGGTCTTATACCTGGTTAAGGAATTCCCAAAATGTCGAGGCAAATTATAAAAGTATAAAACTCAAAAACAGTGATTCAAATCTAAGTTTAACTATTCCTCCATCCAAATTTTGCTAAGCAGCTTCTCTATGAACCCATTGCTCTCAAAAGAAGGAAGGATGAAAACAAGCATTTATTAAGAGTCAGCTATGGATCAGGCACTGTGCTAAGCTCTTCCAACAACGCTGGGAAGTAGGTGCTATTACTATCCCCATTTTATCATTGGGGAAACTGAGGCAGAGGTTAAGTGACTTGCCCAGGGTCACCAAGGTAGTGAGTACCTAAGGTCAATTTTGAACTCAGGTCTTCCTGTATTCTTGACTCCAAGCCCAGTCAGTGTTCTGTTCACTGTGCCACCTAGCTGTCTCAAAGAAACCAAATAATATAATCTTGGCTCACTCCCCACCCCTAATCTGTTGGGAGCACTTCAAGTTTTGGCCATAATTATGTCAATGCACAAAGTAAATTCTGTAACAACATTTCCCTGAACCTGGTGGGGAGGACACTCTCAATTCTAGCTCTAGTAGTAGCTAGGTATTTGACTTAAGGCAATTCCCTTTCCCTCTCTAGGCCTAAAACAACAATAACAATAACAACAGTAATAATAAATGCTTTTAAGTTTGTGAAGTTGGGTTTTTTTTATATTTTACCTCATTTGATCCTTACAACAACCTATCTAGCAGACACTACAGGGATGATTATAACCATTGTACAAATAAGGAAACTGAGACTCAGAGAGGTTAAGTTATTTATCCATGGTGACCTGCCAAGTGCATGCAGAATGGTATAGTGGAAAGAACACTATAGATTTAGGGTCAGAGGTTGAATCTGTCACTTACTACATGTGTGATCTTGAGCACCTCATTTAACTCTGAAACTGTTTCCTCATCTCTAAAGCTAGCAGGTCAGACTAGTAGTGACCCCCTAAAGTCCCTTCTTGCTCTAAACCCTATGACTAGTACCTCTGTGACCTTGGACAACTCAGTTAATGTCTTTATGAATCATTTTACTCCCATGTAAAATGGGGGCTTTAGACTAGATGGCCTTTGGGGCTTTTTCTAATAATAAATCTGTGATCCCTTGAGTCTGGAGGAAAGTATTCAACCCTGGTCTTCCTGACTCCAGGTCCAGGTCCTGACTTCCTGACTTTAGCCAGTACATCACTGTACAGATGGCTTCTCACATGGATGCTTCTGTGGACTTCAGGTTTCCTGTCTGTAGAATGGGGGTGATGACCCCTGGCCTGCCTACCTCCAGGGATTGCTAGGAGATGCAGATGATGTGAATGACAGAAGGGCCTTGAAATAGCGCTGAATGAATGCAAGGGATGACAATACAATATCTGAAGTTGATTTTTAAGACTGGGTTTGAATTTCAGCTGGGCGGGCATGGAATCAGAGGCTTTCAATCATGAGCTTAATGCCACACAAGACAAACCACGATGTGTGAAATCTGACAGTAATTCGGTCTGGATATTAATTTCTCTGAAAGGGGTAAGCAGCAGACAAGGCCTGTTTTTCTCAATGGGGGACATGGCATGCCTGCTGGATTCGTTTGGCAGGCCCACAAAATCCACTATGAATGCCCTGGCCTGTGCTCCCTAGCCCCTGAATATATCCTTCCCTCTTTCTGTTAGGTATGCATTGTGTCATCAGTCTATCAAAGGCTTCTTTGTGCAATGAAGCACGTGCCAGTTGCCAGTTCTTTCTTACCTTCTGGTAAGATGGGATGTTTTCAAGGCCTTATCGTGAGTCATCTTTGGCTTGACTTTATTAGTTTACAGTTGGCTGGCTCAGGTTTAAGAATCCACTGGCAGCTGGCTGCCTTTTCCCTTGCATGTTTTCATTCCCAGGTTTTGGACTGTTATTTGTGGATTTCAGGCTGAAGGCTGTTGATTGCATTGCTGGAGGAGAAAGGCCTCTGAATGCCCCATTGCTTGTGGGCACCAATATCAAGTGTTCCTTCTGCATACCATTTGCCACAGTGGAGTGCGTGTGTGCATGCATACATATGTGTGTGTATGTGAATATGGGTTTCTTTGTAATGTTCCTGGCTCCAGGTTCTCCCCTAACCATTCTTAGGCTCTGTGGCCCGACTCTGGTGAGGCTGATGCTTGGGGCTGAAGGTCTGCACCTTGATTTGCAGGTCACCAGAGAGGCTTCGAAAGGTGCTCAGTGGACTCTCCTGAACAAGATTGTCATTAGATACCGTGTTTCCCCGATAATAAGACACTGTCTTATTAAATTTTTTTGGAAAGAAAAACACCAGAGGGCTTATTTTCAGGGGAGGGCTTATGTTGTCCTGCCTCAGCTTTCCTCCGTGGCACTGCTCTCAATGGCGCCAGCAAGCAAATCACTGAGGAAGAACAGGATGACACGCTCACTGCTGCAGCTCTGATTGGATGCAGCTCGGAGCGCAGCGTGCGTTTCACCCGGGGGGGAGGGGGGCGGTGCATACAGAGGGTACCGTAATGTAGCGTGTAGCGCAGGGGATCACCTTCACTACAGTAGCAATCTCAATAGGGCTTATTTTTGGGGGAGGGCTTATTTTAGAGGAATCTTACACAGTAAGGGGAGGGCTTATTTTCGGGATAGGTCTTATTATCGGGGAAACACGGTAGAAAGTACATTTGCTTTAGGAATTATTATTAGTTCCCCTTTCCTCTATTCTTAGGCAACTACCTGTTACCTCACTGTGGTGCAGTGGACAGAGTGCTGGATTTGGAGTCAAACAGCCTAAGTTTGAATCTTAGCCTTGCTACTTATACCCTGTATGACCTTGGACAGGTCACTTCTCTGTGGGTCTCAATTTTATCATCTATGAAATGGAAGGTCTGAACTGCATTATCTTCAAGTTCCTTTCCAGATCTACATCTATGATCCAGTTAGATGTAGTTGTTTCAGGGGAACTTGGGAGAAATGCTTTTCTTTTTTTTATTTTTAAGCAATCAGGGTTAAGTAACTTGCTCAAGGTTACACGGCCAGTTATTTCTGGGTGTGGTGCTCAGTATCTGAGCCTGGATTTGATCCCCAGGTCATCCTGACACTGGAGCTGGTACTCTTTACTTGCTGAGCCACCTGGCCACCCCTAAGCAATTGGGGTTAAGTAACTTGCTCAAGGTTACACAGCCAGGTGTTTCTGGGTGGGTGCTAAGTGTCTGAGCCCGGGATTCGATCCCCAGGTCATCCCGACACTGGAGCTGGTGCTCTTACTTGCTGTGCTACCTGGCCGCCCTGAGAAATGCTTTTTTTTTATCAGCTCCTGGATGCCTAAAATTCCATAGGGAGAACTTCATGTCTTTGACTTAGGACTTCTTTGATCTGTTAAAATGCCAGTCCTCCAGGGAGAGTTATCACATAAGACAGGGGGAGGCAGCCACTGTGTGGGAGAAGGAATGCTGAACTGGGAATCAGAAGACTTCAGTTCTACTCCTGACTTTGTCAATTCTCTCGCTCTGTGACTTTAGTAAGTTACCTAAACTCTCTGGGCCTCTGTTGCTTTATCTGAAAAGTGAGGGCATTGGCCTAGCTAACTCCTAAGGGTCCTTCCAGGACCAACATTCTGACAATGTAATTCTAGGACATACACTTCAGAAGCTAATAGATTCAGTTAAACTTTCTGAGATGCAATTAGATGACACAGTTAGTAGAACACTGGGCCTGGTATCAGTAAGAACTGAGTTCAAATCCAGCCTCAGGCACTCATTAGCTGGGTGACCCTGGGCAAGTCATTTAACCTCTGTTTGTTTTAGTTTTCTCAACTGTAAAATGGGGATAATAATAGCACCTACCCCCCAGAGGTGCTATGATGGTCAAATATTATTTGTAAAGCATTTAGCACAGGCCCTGACTTGTTTTCTTCTTTCTGAGAGAGGAGATTTTGATAAAGGGAAATGCAGAACGTCAGATAACAACCTGAGTTAATTGATAAAGTCATTGCTCAAAGTATAGGGATAAGGTAGAGAAAGGAACCTCATAGCACCAAAGATAGACAAGGGGCAGACTGGAATTACCAGGGCAACTCAAGGAGGGCTTCCCTACACTCATCTATGGTACTTGAGTCTCAGGCTCATAGGAGGAAAAATAGACTTCATTGTTAATGCAGTTGGGTCTTGTTGATATGTTGTTATAGAAGCAGAGCTGGAAGGGGCCTTTGAAGGCATCTCATCCAACCCTCTCATTAAATAGATGAGGGAACTAAGGCCCAGAAAAGTGAAGTATCTTGCCCGAGTTCACAAAGCCGGGAAGCTAGGTCCTCTGCTTCCAAATCCAGTGTTCTTTCTATTTTGCCCCCTGGTAACAAGGGGCAGAGAGAGCACAGGCTTCGTTCTTTCTCCTCTAACCCAGTGGACCTGAAACCAACCTCCTCATCTTCTCTGGCATCCAAATCTTCCCTTCTTCTGAACATCTTCCTTCCTGTCGACGATACTCTTGTTCTCCCTCACCCTCAGTAGCTTGGAGGCATGTTGAATTCTTTCTATTTCTTTAAAAAAACATTTATTCGTGGATTTTGTTTTTGCACCATCTTCATTTCCCATTGTACCAAGGAGAAACCAACTATCAAAACAACTGTTAGACAGTGCATGTGATATTCCCGCATTCTCAACTGAAGTCTTCCATTTTTTTTTCAACTTTCCTATTCAGGCACCCAATCCTATTGATTGCTTTTCTTCAGTTGCCCTCATGCCCATTCTTTCCTCCCTATCCCCACTGCCTCATCTCACATATGCATTGCTGTACACATTAAGGTCTTTGCCATAGGATGGTAGGTTAAAGTTGCTAAACCACAAAGTACAAACACAACCTGTATCTGAGTCTGTATAAACTGACACTCATCAACTTGGTTATGTAATCACTTTTAATATTTCTGTGAACTATCTCTTTAGACCACTGAGTTTTGAAGACCTGACATTATATGAAAGGGGGAGAGAGAAAAGGAGAGAGAGCAGGACAGAAAGAAAGAAAAAAACTTCTGAAGTGATTTTTGCTGACTTTGCATGAGGCACCTCTATGGAAATTGAGAATCCTGGAATTGCAGAAATGAAAACCAGCAGAACAGTTCAGTGACTCCTACAAAGGCAAAATATAGAATGTTTTGAGGTTGGCCATTCGGAACTTTGGACATACTATGGAAGCTCAGTCTATACACAATTTTGTCTTCTCTCTCCTTCTTCCCAGGCCCATTTTTCAATTTGGAATTTTCTTGGCATCACTTACCTCATTCTCCTTTCAAAGCCATTTTGTAGTAATATGTCATTTATATGTAAACCTTTGACCTTTCCTTGTTTGCCATGAAAGAATGCTCATTGGTATGTATCAGCTGAAAGAGGTTTTTTGTCACATCCCTGAAAGGGTAAAGAGTCACTAATGTGATCTCTTAGCCCTAAAAGACTTTAATGCTCCTTCGCTTATCTTTGATCAAGTTGGTTGGAAAACTCTCATTATATTTAAAAAAATGTAACGATCATAATGTCAACCACATTTCACCTTCTTTGGTATCCCATGATTCTTTGCACTAAGGTCTCAAGGCCAGGCCTTTGCTGACTGCTTGATAACTGAATGAGTGATTATCCTCCTTGTTAATGGACAATGATATAGAAAACTCTCCCAAACGTACAGAATATTAATGAGAAGCTGCACACACTGAGATAAGACTATAAGATGTGGCAAGCAATCACTTATAAGAACATTATAAAAATATTCATAGTCAGAGATGTAGCTGGACTGGGGAGGGGGGTCTCCATGTGACAAGTGAAAGGAAAACTGGGGGAGACAGCGGTCCCTTATGTACCGAAAGGCTGTAATCTGAAGATGATGCTTTCCCCTGCCTGGGTTCGAAAATTGACTTTTTTTTTGCATTAGGGGAAAAATAAACTTGGTGAGATTTCATCAACGATTTGGAAATAGGGGAGGAGAAAGACCTTGCCTTGCTGCCTCCTTAATCCATTTGGTGCTAGGGACAGTCTGTCAAAGCTAGCATTTCTACTTCAATAAACATGCCACCCAGATGCCAAACATGTAAGATTCCTCCACCTCCCCTCCCTTTCTGTGGCATGGTGGCATTGTTGTCAGTTTCATCTGAGAGTTCTGTCATCAATGACTTTTGTAAAAGGAAACACTTTGGAAAACACTGGCTGTTCAGTTCGTTTAATTAGTAGACACTGGCTCTCCTAAGAGAAAAACTTTGTTCTCCCTCACTGCCACTCTCTTCCCACCAACATTCTAGTAATCTAGTTCTCGAGAAAGCCAGGGGCCCTGAAACAAGACTATTTGTATTTACTCCAGAACTTTAGGTTCATAAATTTAGAGCTGAAAGGAATCTGGGAGGTGATCTAGTCCGATCAATCAACAAGTATTTGTTAACTGTCTACTATGTGTGAGGCCATAAACAAAATAATCCCTACTCAACAAGAGCCTTCGTTCTAATAGGAGACAACACATACATTTATAATTATATAGAGAACGAATGAAAAGAGAATAAACACAAAGTAGTATATCAACTCTACTATAGGTTGGGAAGGAAGAAGCTACCCTTCATTTAACAGATGAAGAAAGTGAGACCCAGAGGGGGAAAGTCACACATACCTAGTGAGCAACAGAGCCAGAATTTGAACCTAGATCTTCTGGCTAGAAATCTAGCAATGTATTTTTTTCTGTTATCATGCCACCCATGCCAGCATCAGTCCATCCATAATCATTAATTTAATGACCAATATGTGCCAGACACAATGCTAAGCGCTGAGATTGCAAAAAATGGCAAAAACATGGTCTCTACCCTAGTAGAGCTTAAATTTTAATGGGCTAGGAGAGAGAGACAACATGAAAACAGCTAGGTACATATGAAATTGGGGGGGGGCATGATCAATGTGGGAATTTGTTTTGTTTGACTGTGCATATTTGTTACCAGTGTTTTATTTTTATTTCCTTTTGTTCCAATTGGGGAAAGATGAGGAGAGAAAATAGATTTTTATTAACTGAAAACATTAATTATAAAAAGAAAAAAAATGAAAGTACTTTCCCTATGATGTCATTCACTATGTGTCTATATACCTGATGGATTTAATGAAGGTGAGAGGGAAGCTAGGGTCAGTCGGGGAGACAGGGAGAGAGAGGAATAGAGCCTTTGCCTAATCACTGGGAATACTGGGTGGGGGCCTGAGCTGAACAGAAGATATCTTACTGCCATGTATTAGTACAGCTCCCCCAAAGCAGAAGAGAATAGAGGAACATGAAGTCTATGTGCTGGTCACTTTACAGTAATTATCTCATTTAATCCTCACCACAATCCTGTAAAGTAGGTACATATCTTATAGTAGATTACTATTTTATAATAAGGAGGCCCAGGTAAATGGGGAGATGCCAGGACGGAGGAAGAGTATTGCTGACAGAAAAGGTTGGAGGATACTAATGGGCAAACTTTGTGTACCTATAATAGACAGACAGAAAGACAGACACACACACACCTACCTTGAAATTTAAAAGTTTATGAAGGGGCAGCTAGGTGGTACAGTGAATAGAGCATGGGCCCTGGAGTCAGGAGTACCTGAGTTCAAATCTGGCCTCAGACACTTAACACAAAAGCTAGCCATGTGACCTTGGGCAAGTCATTTAACCCCAATTGCCCTCCAAAAAGCAAAAAAAAGTTTATGAAGCACTTTCTGTAGAGCAAGCCTGTGAGGTAGATAAGTTCATGGAAGTCAAGGTTCTTACCAAGAATGGAACCACTAAGCTGATAAGGAGCAGGGCTGGAATTCAAACCCAGATCTCTCCTAAATCCAAGTCCAGAGTTTTCTTTACACCCCCCCCCCCATGACTTCTTGGCTAAGCTTCCTTCACTTCCAGTTCTCAAAACATGCAGAATTGAAGTCTTCTTTGGGGTTTGGCTGAATTCTTTAAAAATGTATACCCTTCAGAAGAGAAACTTCTGACTTCTCTGAGTTATAAAGAGCGTAGAAATGCAGAACTGTGGGAAAGACTTCTCCGGCTGTGCTCCTGCAGGAACTAGTTGGAAAAAATGCCAACTGAATTCAAATAGTGAGTTTATAAGAGTTAATGAAGGGTTGTTTTCAAAATAACTGATTGGTTGATTGAGTTCAACTTTTTTTCGAAGAAAGCCACCACCTTCTACTCTCCAGCATCAAATTGGTTTGTGTGTGTAGAGATAGCTTAATTTTTAAAACAGTAATTTTGAGTGAAGCAGTGCAGTTCTGCCCTTTCCCCCACTCAGTTAAAGGCTCCCACATTTCAATGGAAGTAGTTAAAGATTCAATCAAATGGAGGTAGTTATAGATTCAATCAGTTAAACTAATCACAAAATACTAGGTATTAAAGTACTTTCCTACAATGTGAGAAAGTCCTTACCAAATTTGAAAGGATTATATAACTTTAATTACTGGATCAAAACAGATAATTAGGAAAGAACTTTGATTGGCTAAGAAAATCACACCTCCTTTGGGCCTATGTATAGATGCAACAAATGAATCTAGTTATGATCTAATTCACGGGATTTTAAAATGTTTTATACTACCTATTCTTATTATACCACATTGGTACATGCTCCAAAGCTAATTTAGAACCAGGCACAGTGGTCACCTGCCTGTAACCCCTGTTCCCAGGTGGTCTCAGAGCTGGTGGATTGCTTGAGCTGGGGAGTTCTGAGATATAGAGTGTTAAGCCATTGGGTTGTCTCCACTAAGTCCAGCACCAAAGGGATGAGCCCATTAGGGCAAGGGTCATCAAGCTGCTTGAAGAGGAGTGAAATGGAAAGGAAAGGTAAGAAACAGAGCAGTTCTTGTGCTGATCAATAGTGAGAGAAGGTCCTGTGAGTAGCTACTGTACTTACAGGCTAGACAAGATAGTAAGACCTAACCTCAAAAAAATAGAAAAGAAAAAAGAGGAAATTGATACACTAGTGTGGGGGGGGGGAGAGGGGGCAGGGGAAAGGGTACTAGAAACTTGGTCTGTCAAGGTTAGCCCTGTAACTTTTTTTTTTAATGAGCAATCGGGGTTAAGTAACTTGCTCAAGGTTACACGGCCAGTTATTTCTGGGTGTGGTGCTGAGTATCTGAGCCCAGGATTTGATCCCCCAGGTCATCCTGACACTGGAGCTGGTGTTCTTACTCGCTGAGCCACCTGGCCGCCCCTAGCCCTGTAACTCTGAGAATAGTAATAGCAGCTGTCCCCTGGGTACTTGGCCCACTAGTCTCAGAGTTGAATGAAAGTTGGGGAAACAACCACAGAAGGGTTGTTATATTCATGGCCACTTCAAATAAGCCTTTAGGTACCCATATACTCCAAAAGTATATGCAGGAAGGGCCTTTAGGGGTCATCCAGGTCAATGCGCTCACTTTTCAGGTGAAGCTACAGAAGCCCATAGAGGTACCAGACCTTACAGAAACATTATTCAAGAATGGCTGATGTCTTCACAAGGGCAACATTGGGTAAAAGCTGGTCCTTGCTATCAGTGTTGACTTTTGCTTCTCCCCTAGCTCTTTTGACCATAAAGAAAGGTACTTTAGGGACATTGTACCCAGTAATTAAGATTCCTGGGCTTTTAAATATTATCGTATGGTCTCTAATGTTTAAATCAATGAAACATCCCTGAACCCATTTACATCGAAAGGGACATAATTTAGAAGGCCTTGGAAATTTGGTAGATTAAAAAAGAAATATGTTTTTCTCTCCCCCCAAATAAATACTTTCTCCACTCTGGCTTAAAAATGAACTCCAATATGATTTATGAAATGGCCTTATTTCTGCAAGTTATTGTGATTCCTGAAATAATGAAGTATAGTACTTGAAAACCACATTTAATTTACTCTGAGGGAAGCAAGCTAATGGTGTGCGAGGTTGCTGGGGAAACAGCAAAGCTTCTCCAGGCCTGTGTTGTGTTAGGGAAGGAAGCTGAGATTTCACAATTTATTCATGCTCAGAACTCTGGAGGCTCCCCAGAATTTTAGCAACACATCCCTAATTTTGCATCAAATATTCATGTCCCTTTCTAATCTGCTCTTTTTTTGGGTAGACTATGGAAATTTATAAAGGGGAGAAAAAAACTACTTTGAGACTTTAAGCTGCTTCTTATCACAGCTCCTCCGCCCTCCCCCCTCCCCAGTACATTTTAAGTTATTTCCCTCCAACCCAATTCAATAAAAATGACGTCTTGTCTCAGCAGCCAAGATGCCAACTCATTTCAAGCCAGAGGAGCTAATTTCTTGGTCAGCTACAGGACAGGTTACATGGTGTGAAGACAATAAACTTTTGGATCAAATAGAAGATGGGCTTCCTCTAGCATGAATTTTTGGTCCAGGTCTACGAGGCTCCAGTTATTTAGATAATTCTGGGCGTAGGTGGAAAGGGGGGGCGGGAGATATTTATGATAAACCATGCAGAGGTATATAACGGATAGAACCCCAGACCTAGAATTGGGAGACCTAGAACCTGCCTCAGGAATTCCCTAGCTGGGTATGGGATTAGAGGAGCTAGGTGGGAACCCTAACTCTGCAATTTCCTGTATGACCTTGGGAAACTCACTTCACTGTTCTGTGATTCAGTTTCCAAATCTGTAAAGTAAGGGAACTTGATCACCTTGAAAGTTCCTTCTGACTCCAAATTTATGATCCTGTTATTATCACTTAGCTCTCTGAGCCTTACACTTAGCATCTTTAAAATCAAGATAATAATATTTGTAGTGCCAACCTCCCAGGATTATTGTGAAGAAATCATTTTGTACTTGGAGAGGCAACCTGATAAAGTAGCTAGAGGGCTGCATTTGTTGTTGTTCAGTCCATTTCAGGTGGGCCCTACTCTCAGTGACCCTATCTGGGGCTTTCTTGGCAAAGATTCTGGGGTGGTTTGCCATTTCCTTCTCCAGCTCATTTTATAGACGAAGAACTGAGGCAAACAGGATAAGGTGACTTGCCCAGGATCGCATAGCCAGTAAGTGTCTGAGGCCAGATTTGAAGTCAGGAAGATGAATCCACTGCTCCACCCACCTTCCCGGGCTACATTTAGAGGAATGAAAAATTGAAATCAAATTCTATCTCTGGCACTCAGTGACATTAGCCTCATAAGGATGTCTGCATCGCCTATGTTCCTGGCTTGTGATGAAGCTGAAATGAAATGATGGACCTAAAGTGCTTTTAAAAATTTTCTGTTATTGTCATAAAGTGCTCTAAAAATTTGTGCTTTTATGAAGATGTCTGCTCGGCTTTACTTACCTCAATAAAAAGGAGAGAGGCAGCTGTTCAATCAGTAAAGGGGTGGGGGAGGGTACACGGGAGGGAAGGTGCAGGATCTTTGGATTTGTCACAAGACGGCCAGCCTTTTACTTTTAGCTTCTCTGTGTAGACATAAAAATGAAATGAACTGTTACTCACACTGTGCATTATAGTAAATTCGGACCAGATCAGCAATCTGAATTGTTTTAATATCATTGAAAAATTGTGGGCAAAAAAAGAATAATACCATGGAAAGAACCGTTTTTGTCAAAATGGAAACAGTTTTTGGAAACATAGTCAGTGTGTTATAGTATAAAAATGAATAAATGAAAAAGCATTTATGAAATGCCTACTATGTGCTAAGGGCTGGCAATACAGAGAAAGGAAAAAGTCTGTCCTAAGAAACTCCCAGTCTAATGGGGAAAATAACATACATGTGTGGAGGGAGGGTCCAAGACAGGAAAGGTAGCAGGGGCCAGGCAGTGAAGGTCTTAGAAGAAGAATATGGCAGAGTCACAGAACTTATCATAACTTTTGACCCAGTGATTCCATTCTTACAACTTTGTGCCAAAAACCTTGTAAAAAGGGAAAAGGGATTTATCTATACAAAAATATTCATAGATGTTTTATTTATAATAGAAAAAAATGGGAAAACCCCTGTAAATTGACTGGAGAATGGCTAAACAAACTGTGATATATTAATGTAAATTGACACCCTAAAAATAATGAATATGAAGCAGATAAGGAAATATGCAAAGACTTCTACAAAGTGATGTGAAGTGTCAACAGAATCAGAATGTGCACATATTTACTATGACTATATATTCCTTTTTATTTGTTTTCATTTTTTTGAAGGGTAATTGGAGTTAAGTGATTTGCCCAAGGTCACATGGCTAGTTTTTGTGTTAAGTGTCTGAGGCCGGATTTGAACTCAGGTCCTCCTGACTCCAGGGCCGGTGCTCTACTCACTGACCTACCTAGCCACCCCTTTATGACTATACATTCGTTTTTTAAAAATTTTTATTAATTTGTTTGTTTTCTTTTAGTTTACAAGATTCAATTCCACAATTCCCTGAGTTTCAAATTCTGTCCCCCTCCTTCCCGTCCCTCCCATGGCTACATACAATCAAGTATAGGATCTGCAAATATTTTCACATTAGACATCAGTCAGGTTATCAAGAAGGATTGTATCAGATGGAATGAGAAATGGTAAAGAGGAAATGAAACCAAACAAGAAAAAGAAAAATATCAGGTAGTTTGCTTCAATCTGGATTCAAACTCAGTTCTTTCTAGTTCTTTCTCTGGATGTAGACATCTCTCTCCATCATGAGTCTTTTGGGATTGACTTACATCACTGCATTGCTGAGAAGAGTCCAGTCTATCAAAGTTGGTCATCATACATATGTTGTGTCTATAATTGTGTACAAATTTCTCCTGGTTCTACTCTTCTCACTCAGCATCAGTTTGTATAAGCCTCTCCAGGTAAATATGAAGTCCATCTGCTCCTCGTTTCTTATAGCACAAGAGTATTCCATTACATGCATATACCACAATTTGTTCATTCCTCAATTGATGGGCACCCTCTTAATTGCCAATTCTTTGCCACCACAAAAAGAGGTGCTATAAATATTTTTGTACATATGGGTCTTTTTCCCACTTCTATGATCTCTTTGGGATATAGCCCTAGAAGTGGTATTGCTGGGTCAAAGGGTATGATATTATTTATAGCCCTTTGGGCATAATTCCAGATTGCTCTCCAGAAAGGTTGGATCAGTTCATAACTACACCAGCAATGCATTAGTGTTCCAATTTGCCCACATCCTCTCCAGCATTTGTCATTTTCCTGTTTTGTCATCTTAACCAATCGGACTGGTGAGATGTGGTACCTCAAAGTTTTGATTTGCATTTATCTAATCAATAGTGATTTAGAGCTTCTTCATATGCTTATAGATATCTTTAATTTCTTTCTCTGAAAACTACCTGTTTGACCTGTTTGACCATTTATCAATTGGGGAATGACTTGTATTCTTATAGATTTGACTCAATTTTCTGTATATTTTAGAAATGAGTCCTTTATCAGAGACATAGGTTGTAAAGATTCTTTCCCAATTTCCCACCTCCCTCTTAATCTTGGTTACATTGGCTTTATTTGTGCAAAAGCTTTTCAATTTAATGTAATCAAAATTATCCATTTTGCATTTTATAATGCTCTCTAATTCTTGTTTGGTCCTAACGTCTTCCCCTCTCCACAAATCTGACAGGTAAACTATTCCTTGCTTTCCCAGATTGCTTATAGTATCAACCTTTATACCTAGATCATGCACCCATTTAGACTTGATTTTGGTATATGGTGTTAGATAATGGTCTGTGCCTAGTTTCTGCCATACTATATTCCAGTTTTCCCAGCAGTTTTTGTCAAATTGTGAGTTCTTATCCCAAAAACCAGGGTCTGGGGGTTTATCAAACAATAGATTACTATAGTCGTTGACTTCTGAATCTCATGTGCCTAATCTATTCCACTGATCCACTCCTCTATTCCTCAGCCAGTACCAAATAGTTTTGATGACTGCTGCTTTATAATACAGATTAAAATCTGGAATAGCTAGTCCACCTTCCCTAGCATTTCTTTTCATTAATTCCCTTGATATTCTGGACTGTTTATTCTTCCAAATGAATTTTGTTACTATTTTTTTCTAGCTCTATAAAGTAGTTTTTTGGTAAATTGATGGGTATGGCACTAAATATATAATTTATTTTAGGTAAAATTGGCATTTTTATTATATTAGCTGGACCCAGCCACGAGCAATTGATGTTTTTCCAGTTAGTTAGATCTGACTTTATTTGCATAAAAAGTGTTTTGTAGTTGTGTTCATATAGGTCTTGGGTTTGTTTTGGCAGCTAGATTCCCAAATATTTTATAATGTCTACAGTAACTTTAAATGGGATTTCTCTTTCTATCTATATTCTTAAAAATAAAACTTCAAAAAGACTTGGAAAGGGACACAAAACAAACTTATTTGTTGTTTGTAGTTTGTTCATTCATCTGGTGCTACTTTATAAAATGTTAAGGGTATGTAAGGTGTTATTCCTTATTTTAATGATTCATCTTTGGTAGTGGTTATTAAATTTATTTTTTTTTGGAGGGCAATTAGGGTTAAGTGACTTGCCCAAAGTCATACAGCTAGTAAGTGTGTCAAGTGTCGGAGGCCAAATTTGAGCTCAGGTCCTCCAGACTCCACAGCTGGTGTTCTATTCACTGCGCCACCTAGCTGCCCCTGTTATTAAATTTATAATTGAAACTTTTGGAATAGAGAATTCAAATGGCTAGTTTGGCAAATGAGGCAGCTGGGTGGCACAGTAGAAAGAGCGTCAGGCCGGGAGTTAGGAAGACTTATCTTCCTTGAGTTTAATTCTGGCCTCAGACACTTCCTAGTGGTGTGACCTTGGGCAAGTCACTTCACCCCATATGCCTCAGTTTCCTCATCTGTCAAATGAGCTGGAGAAGGAAATGGCGAACCCTCCAGTATCTTTGCCAAGAAAACCCCAAATGGGGTCACAGAGAGTGAGATACGACTGAAATGATTCAACAAAAAGTTTGGCAAATTGTTCTTGTCTGTGGTTCTGGGCTAACCCATGCCTCTTATATAAAACCTATAAAGGTTACAATAAATACATTTTGGATAAAGAGTTAGAGGGGCTTTTATTTTATTTTTCTTTTGGAGTGGGGGAAGGCAGAGCAGTTGGGGTTAAGTGACTTGTCCAAGATCACACAGCTAGTAAGTGTCAACTCAGGTCCTCCTGACTCCAGGGCTGGTGTTCTATTCACTGCACCACCTAGCTGCCCCTTAGAGGGGCTTTTAAAGACCATCTGCTTCAACCATTTAGTTTTATAGATACAGAGACTGAGGCTGAGAGAAGTTAAGGAGAAAGTCCTCTTCATATTATAGCTGATCATTCTGATTGCATTGAATTATTTTTTTATTTTTGTAGAATAAATTTGATTGATGCTTATTGTTTTTCTGTCACGGCCATTTCCGTATACATTTCATGTACCATGACTCCTTCTTTGAATTCTCCCTTAATAACAAAGACAGGGGGTGGCCAGGTGGTGCAGTGAGTAAGAGTGCTGGCCCCGGCGTTGGGAGACCTGGGGATCAGTACCGGCCTCAGATACTTGGCACCCACATAAAATAACTGGACGTGTGACCTTGAGCAAGTTACTTAACCCCAATTGCTTAAAAAAAAAATAAAAAAGACAGAATAGTTGAGTAAAAACAACCAATGAAGTGAGTATCTGACAATGCATAGGACATTCTGTGCTAGTTATCCTCCATCTCAATGCTGAGAAGAGGCTGTTCTGTTTTATCATATGTTCTTTGGCACCATTATTGGCTTTTGAATTACTTAGAGTTTTCCTCCATTCAGTGACTTTCATTTACATGGGTGTAGTCATTGTGCATGTTGTTCTCTTGGATCTGCTTATTTTACTCTGTATCAGTTCATATAAATCTTCCTACAGTTCTCTGAATTCCTAATAGGCATTATTTCTTCCTTCACAATAATATTCTGTTGCATTTGTATGTCACTTTGATTTTATCTACATGAACGAAAGGACAGAGTTGAAAAAGTTGAAGGAATATTCTGCGATGAAAAGAATCATAGAATGCAAAAATGGAAAAGGATCTTCAAGAACAACTATTCTAACCCTCCCGTTTGAGGCCCACAGAAAGGAAGTAACTTGCCCATAGTCACATTATTCTTTCATAAGAGAGTAAGGACCAGGGGCGGCTAGGTGGTGCAGTGAATAGAGCACCAGCCCTGAAGTCAGGAGGACCTGAGTTCAAATCTGTACTCAGACACTTGACACTAGCCGTTTGACCTTGGGCAAGTCAACCCCAATTGCCCTGCCTTCTCCCCTCCAAAAAAAGAGAGTAGGGACCAGAATTCAGGTTTCACTTCTTCTTTTTTAAAAAGAAAACCATTTCCTTATTTATTTTTAACTTTCTTTTTCAAAAATTTTGAGTTCCAAAGTCTCTCCCTCCCACCCATCCTTTACCCCTTGAGTAGGCAAGCAATATGATATAAATTATACATGTGCAGCCATGTAAATGTATTTCCATATTAGCCATAATGTGAAAGAAAACACACAAACAACAAGAAAAAATAAAGTGAAAAATGTATGTGTCAGTCTGCACTTACAGTTCATCGGTTCGCTCTCTGGAAGTAGTTAATGTTTTTCATGATGGGTCCTTTGGAATTGTCTTGAATCACCATCTTCATCAGAGTAGCTAAGCCTTTCACAGTTAACCATCTTTACAGTATTGTTGTTGCTGTGAACAATATTTCTCCTGGTTATTCTCCCTTCTCTTTGTATAAGACTCATTAAGATTTTTTTCTGAGACCTTCCCCTTGTCATTTCTTGTAGCCCAATAGTATGTCATCATAGTCATATACCACAACTTGTTCTGTCATTCTCTAATTGGTGATCACCTCTCAAAGGGCTGGCATTTGGAAGAAGGATTATACTTTTTCTGCCTGACCAAAGAGGACAAAATTAGAGACAATAGGCAAAAGTTGCAGGCAGGCAGATTTCATCTCAGTGGAGGGAAAAACTTAACAATTAAGCATTGTCCCATGGTGGAATGGGTTGTCTCATAAGGTAGTGAGCTCCCCATCACTGGCAGTCTTCAAGCAGAGATGGAATGACCACTTGACAAGTTATATAGTATGTATTTTTCATCAGGTACAGGTTGGAATACATGCTCTCAAAGGTCCCTTTCAACCCTGATATTCTACAAATACTCTGTAAGAATTGAAAGTTCTTTAAGACAGTCAGTTGATAAGCATTTATTAAGTACCTAGTAAGTGCCAAGCTTTTACTTTTCTCAGATGGTATGAATTTCAGTGCCACCAGAAAATCTCTAGGCTCTCACTAGCCAGATATCCTGAGCACTCAGTAGATTCTTCATAAATAAGAATAAACCCTGGGACCCATGATTTCAGTGGTATTAGGAACTCTGCTGAGAAAGTAGGGCAGCACCTGCTTGGCAATTGACAGGAGGATAATGACTTTCCCAGAACCATGTAGGTTTCCATATGGCTGAGACTGGCTCTCTGGACACACTATCCCATGGTGCATCTCACTTCATAAACTGTCAGTTAAAATGAAGTAAAGCATTGATGAATTCCTGATAACTTTGGGTAGAATTTTCACAGTTACTCCAGGATTGGAGGGGACGTTCCATTATTTTTTGAGTGAAAATGGTTTAAAAGACCAAACTAGATAGTGAACAGGGATGGGCATTGTCATGTCTATTTTATTTATATTTTAGATTTGTACCTTTAAAAAAAAAACAACATAATTCTGGGATGTATTTTAGTACAAAAAAACCTGGGCCTTTGTTTCATTTGAAAGCTCGAGGCCATTATAAAAGCTCTGCCATTTCCCAAAGGCAATCTAGCCTCCTTTTCTCCTCCTGTTGAATTTGGGGCCCCACTCATTGTTCATTTTCAGCATCTGCGCAAGATGTATGGACTGGTGGAACAGCCCTTTAGATTCTTCATCCAACTGTGTTTCGTAGTCTCTATAATAGGCTTTTTTCCTTCACTCAGTGTTTCCTGTGAGGATAGTTAGACCAAACTCTTTTTGAATAATCATGACTCATTAAGAGGCTCTGAAATGGTTTGGGGCTTGATGTAATCAACACAATGTTATTTCCCCACCAGGAGCATCTGGAATATCCCACCATCTATAGGGAATTCCTCTTCATTTTGGATCTTGCACTGACCTTCCTTTGTGATGCTGAAAACCTTTGGCAAGCATGTGTCTCCCTGTTTTATGCCTTGCTTGATATTGACATTCAGAAGAATGCTGAATAAAGTTATCTCTTATCAAAAACCCTTGTATATTCTTAACCTGTACGTGAGAGACACCCTTGTTAGAGAACTTTTAAGACTGTATTTTGCTTTATTGGCTCAATACTTTATTTTGTAATCAAAATAAAGTTGAAAAAATTTGATTGAACAAATAACAAATATAGAAAAATATTATGTTTTCTGCATAGCCAGTTGTATGACTTTGAAGATGTGCTTTTCTGAAGAGTATCATTTAGGAAACCCTATTTTCTTTCCCTAGTCATACTTTTGTATACTACCAACGATCTTGTACCTTCTTTCAGAATTTTCCCCTCTTCGGGATATCTTTAAAAAAACAATCCCTGGTCAAACCCAGTCAATCTTTCCCAATTTTTCTTGAGTACTATTTCCATGTCTTCATGTGAGCACATCAGCTATTGAGGCTTTATTATCTGAATGTAGTTCTTCAGAGACTGTTACGAGAACAGATTGCTATAGAAAAATTGGCAAATCTGTTCTATTTCACATTTATTTGTTGTTCTTCCAGTTTTCTCTATAAATATTCTTGGCATGATCTAGCTTAGTTCACTTTCGTGCCAAACTTTCTCTAGACTTGGTTTGTTTACTGTGTGGTTTGGTTTGGTTTTGATTTTTCTGTTTTGTGAAGTGATACTACTTATAATCTTCCTTCATCCTTTTTTTGTATGTTTTACAAATCTGTTTTAAGCTGGGCATGTCTTTTCCTGGCAAGGAGAGCAAGTGTTGGCTAATGTGGCTTCTGAACTCCTTTGGTTCTCTTTGCTGTACTGATTATTTTGTGTCAGTGAAACTTCTCTAACAAATGTAGGTAATTTAAGGCAATGTTTTTACTTTTCAGTATCACTAGCTTGTTTAAATTGGTTCAGATAGAATTTTTGTAAATGCATGTAGTATCTTCTTATATCTTTCCTTCTAATTTGGTGTTGATTTTAACCTTTTCTCAACTCATGATCTGGCTTCACACAGACAACTGCTTTGGAAATGATTCCCATGTCAGTAACCAGATACAGTCAGTTTCATTTTCTTCAAAGTTAGAGCAACATGCCCAGGGCCTTCCAGCTTTCTTCTTGGAAGAAAGTATTCATAAGACACAAGAGTTAGCTTCTGAGTACTTTTCAAGCCTCTATCATCTTTCAGTCCTTAATCTTGTGCCATTTTTTACCCCCCTCTCCTGTTTCCATCTCTACATTATTACTCTCTAATCTTTGTCATCCTATACCAATACAAATGGTTCCTATTTAAAGCCGCGTTAAGATCCATCTATCTATCTATCTATCTATCTATCTATCTATCTATCTATCTATCTATCTATCTA
>NW_027187369.1:15976665-15989705 GCF_028583685.1 Petaurus breviceps papuanus
TCTGTCTGTCTGTCTGTCTGTCTGTCTGTCTGTCTGTCTGTCTGTCTGTCTGTCTGTCTGTCTATCTATTTTTTCATTCATCCATCTATTTATTTATTTATTTGTTTGTTTATTTATTTATTTAATTTTGCTTTTTGGAGGTAGGGCAATTGGGAATAAGTGATTTGCCCAAGGTCACATGGCTAGCTTTTGTGTTTAATATCTGAGGCTGGATTTGAACTCAGGTCCTCCTGACTCCAGGGCTGGTGCTTTATTCAGTGTGCCACTTAGCTGCCCCACTGTATTAAGTTTTAAAAGTGCTTTCTTCACAGCAATCACAGGAGGTAGGGAGTGTGAATATTGTCATCTTTTTATAGATGAGGAAAATGAAGCTCACAGGGGCTAAAAGACTTGGACATAGTCATCTAGGCAATAAGGGTCAGAGGTGGGATTTGGCCAGGACTTACAACTCCAGTACTTTTCCTCTTACGCTGTCTCTCTCAAGTAAACAGAAGGTTTTCCATGCAGTTTAGAGATGCTGATGTAACTGTCACCATTTCTGGAACTAGGGGAAGGCAGGTGCCTGAGTCACAACGTGCACAGGGATACGATGGGACTTTTTTTTTTTTTTACAAATTCAAATTTAAATATTTTGAACGTCAGAAAGTTCTGTTTTCCATGCTCATAGAGAATTCTTTTGTGATCCATTGGATGTTACAGTGAAAATTCAGAGTCCATATTTTGCTCTGGGAATAGTAATAAAATCAATACTGCAATTTTTTTCTGGAAAATGCAGGACAATGATTGTTCAGTGTCCCTACTCACCATCTCCCCGACTCCCCAGACCATAACTGCCCAGCATTCTCCTCTGTGAGTTGCCTCCCCCATTAGAATGTAACTTGCCCGGGGCAGCTAGGTGGCACAGTAAATAGAGCACCAGCCCTGGAGTAAAGAGGAGCTGAGTTCAAATCCAGCCTCAGACACTTAACACAAAAACTAGCCGTGTGACCTTGGGCAAGTCATTTAACCCCAATTGCCCTCCAAAAAGCAAAAAAAAAAAAAAGAATGTAACTTGCCCACAAGGACTACTATACTTTTGTATTTGTATTCTGAGCATCTAGCAGAATGTCTGGAACACAGTAGACACTAAATAAATGCTTTTTTAAATTTATTCAAATCTACACTTCTGTATTTTACACATTTATAAATTTTGCACAAAATATGTTCATAACTCGCAAAGTCAGCATATAAACATTCATTAATTCCTTTCTATGTGCTAGACACTGTCCTAAGTACTGGGTATATAAAAATGCAAAAAAAACCCCCAGAACACCCCACCCCAGTCTCTATCCTCAAGGAGCTTACATTCCAAAGGGGGGAGACAACATGTAAATAGCTAGGCACACACAAGATGTGCTGGGGGATTAGAAAAGGCCTTGTATAGAAAGTGTGATTGAACTAAGTTTTTTTAAAATTTCATAACATTTTATTTGTGTATATTAAATAATAATGAGTGACCATAATAGCAAACAGTGAGTCATTTTTATGTGATGAGGTTATGCCAAATTTTCGAGTTTCATTTTTAAAAATTTACTTAGTATTTTATTTTCCCCCAAGTTATATGTAAAAACAATTTTTAACATTTGTTTTAAAACTTTGAGTTCCAAATCATCTTCCTTCCTCCTTCCCCTCCCCCTGCATTGAGAAGACAAGCAATTCGATATTGGTTATATGTGTGTAGTCATGCAAAACATTTCCATAGTAATCATGTTGTGAAATCAAAAAGATAAAAAACCCTCAAGAAATTTAAAGAAAGTAAAAAAAAAAGTATGCTTCAACCTGTATTCAGACACCATCAGTTCTTTCTCTGGGAGGATGGATAGCATTTTTTATCATAAGTCCTTCTGAGTTGTCTTGGATCATTGTATTGCTGAGAATCGAGTCATTCACAGCTGATCACCTTAGAATACTGCTGTTACTTTGTACACAGTACATTTCACTCTGCTTCAGCTCATTTAAGTCTTGAGCTAAGTCTTAAAGGAAGACAGGGACTTAAAAAAGTGGAAGTGATGGGACAGAGCATTTCTGGCATCATTGTAAGGTTACAGAGATGGCAGAAAGAGTGTAGGGTTTGTATTAGATTTTTTTTTGCTTTTTTTTGGAGGGCAATTTGGGGTAAGTGACTTGCCCAAGGTCACACGGCTAGTTTTTTGTGTTAAGTGTCTGAGGTCAGATTTGAACTCAGGTCCTCCTGACTCCAGGACTGGTGCTCTATTCACTGCGCCACCTAGCTGCCCCCTAGAGTGTAGGGTTTGAAAAACAACAAGTGAATTAGTGTATAAATAGCTGTATCATAAACTGCATCCAGGAAGGCAAATGTAAGAAAATTGGAAATATAGGAAAGGACCAAGTTATGAAGGGCTTTTAAATACTAAACAAAATAGTTTGTATTTGATTCTGGAGGTAAGAGGAAGTTGCTGGAGCTCACTGAGCAGAATTTGGCATGGTCAGACTTATGCTTTAAGAAAATCACCTTGGGATCTGAATGGAGGATAGATGGAATAGGAGAGGGAATTGAGGTATGGAGACCAGTCAGAAGGGTATTTTAATATCACATGTTATAGGGGACAGAGGTCTGAACTAGGTTAGTGGCTTTGTGAGTGGAGAAAAGAGAACATGTACAAGGAATGATGTGGGGTGAGTGAGAGTGAGAAGTCAAGGATGACACAAAGGTTGCAAGGCTGGGGAACTAGAAGGAGATTGGGTAGAAAGGAGGCTCTGGGGGAAGGATAATGAGCTCTGTTTTGGACACATGGAATTTGAGATGGGTCATCTAAATTTAGGTGTCCAAAAGGCAGTTGGTAAAGCAGGACTGTAGCTCAGGAGAGAGATTAAGGCTGGCTTTATACATTTGGGAATCATCTGCATAGAGATTGTATTAGACTTATGGGAGCTGATGACAATATTAAGTGAGATAGCAGAGATAGAAAGGTCAAGAGAGCTCAGGACAGAGCCTTAGGGGACAGTGAGAGTTAGTGACATGAAGAATCAGCAGAAAAGTCTGAGGAAGAGCAGTCAGACATGTAGGAGAAGAACCAGGAGAGTGCAGTGTCCTGGAAATCTAGAGAGGAGAGAGTATCCAGCAAGAGGTGATGAAGAGTATTGAATGCTAGAGAGAAGTCAAGAATGATGAGGATTTTCATACCCTTTGATCCAGCAATACCACTCCTGGGGTTATATCCCAAAGAGATCATAGAAGTGGGAGGAAGACCCATATGTACAAAAATGTTTATAGCAGCTCTTTTTGTGGTGGCAAAGAATTGGAAATTAAGGGGGTGCCCATCAATTGGGGAATGGCTGAACAAGTTGTGGTATATGCATGTTATGGAATACTGTTGTGCTATAAGAAACGAGGAGCAGACAGTCTTCATATTTACCTGGAGAGGCTTATACAAACTGATGCTGAGTGAGAAGAGTAGAGCCAAGAGAAATTTGTACACAATGTATGTGTGATGACCAACTCTGATAGACTGGACTCTTCTCAGCAATGCAGTGATATAAGTCAATCCCAAAAGACTCATGATGGAGAAAAATATGTGCATCCAGAGAAAGAACTAGAAAGAACTGAGTTTATATCCAGGTGGAAGCAAAATACCTGATCTTATTTGGTTTTATGTCCTCTTTACCATTTTTCATTCCATCTGATACAATCCTTCTTTATAACCTGAATAATGTCTAATGTGAAAGTATTTGCAGATCCTATACTTGACTGTATGCTGCCATGGGGGGTGGGAAGGAGTGGGAGGAGGAGAAAATTTGAAACTCAAGGAATTGTGGAACTGAATCTTGTAAACTAAAAGTAAACGAACAAATTATTTAATAAAGACCAAAAAAAGAATTATGAGGATTGAGAAAAGGCTATGAAGCTGCCATTCGGAATTTTGGAGACAACACTTTCAGTTGAATGATGACATCAGAAGCCAGACTGCAGAGGGTTTAGAAGAGAGTGAGAGGAAAAGAAATGGAGACACTTCACGTACTCCAGGAGATTAGCTGAGAAAGGGAAGAGAGGTGGAAGGCCATCACTAGAGGGACTGTTTGCATCAGGTGAGGGCCTTTTGAAGATGGAGGGGGCATGGGTGTGTTTGTAGGCAGCAGGCTTCTTTGCCAGTCTAATTTTTTGAGACTCCCAGAGTGATTGGGTTGAATAATTCCCACTAGCATTTATGATTTCTTGTTTTTCTTTTTCTGTCACAGTCGATGTTTGACTTTCAAACTATTTGAGATTTACAAAGCAGCTAATGAAGAAGGCGAAGAAATGACCCAGGTATTCTGCAGAGACAAAAAGCAGATGGAATGTTCCTGTTGGATCTCCAGAAGCACCAGTGATTAAAATCATGCCTGACAGGTAATCCCTCATGGGAAGATGGTGAAGTGAGACAAATAACTGGATAGAATCCTAGTTGCAGCACTGAAAGGAACCTCAGAGGCCAGCTAATCAAACCCATACACAGCAAATAATCTCTACAACACACTTGAAAAATGGCCACTCAGAGACCACCAGTGATGGGCAATTCACTACCTCCTGAGGCAGCTCCTTCCATGTTTCTGTGGCTCTCATTTTTAGAAGATTTTTCCTTACATTCAGCCAAGATCTATCTCTCTGCAACTTTCACCTGTTGCTTCTAGTTTTACCTTCTGCAGTCAAACAGACCAAGTCTTATCCCCCTTCCATATAACAGGAATTAAAATACTTGAAAACAACTATCATGTCCTCTCTGAATTTTAGGATCCTCTATTTAGAGCCAGAAACCTTGGAGGTCATCTAGTCCAACTTCCTATTTGACTGATGGGGAGCCTAAGGCACGTGGAGGTTAAGTGACTTGTCCAAAGACATGTAACTACTTAGTGTCAGAGGCAGAATTTGAACCCAGGCCCTCTGACTCCAAATTCAGTATTCTTTCTAATGTGCCATGCTGCCTCTTCATTTTTCAAGGCCATTTACTTCAACAGAAACTGTACTTTCCTCAGTTATCTGAATCTAAAACCCCAGATGATGACTCCTGACACTCTATCATGTTCTCATGTGGCCTCCTCTAGTCACAGTCATTTGTTCTGTGTGAGCCTAAGGGGCTGTGTTTGTTGATGGAGATCTAATTAAGATGATCTTCAGACCTCTGTCTGGATCCAAGCAAGACCCAAACCAGTTGTTTGATCACTTCTTCTCTACTTGGAAAATATCAAGCCTGCTAAAAAATGGGGTGTTTTCCTACCTTTGTCCTTTCGGTGGTGCATAACCCCAAGACTGTGGATTCTGACTTTTACCCTGTTAAGTATTTAAATAAACCCTGGGTCATTACTGTAATTAAGTGAGTGGTTTTTCATTTTCTTGATTTTCAGATAAAGTAGCATCAGGAAGGAGAGTGAAGGAATCATAAATGAGAAAGAACTCACACAAATCCTTTTTTTTTTTTTGCTTTTTTTTTGGGGGGGGGGAAGTTACGGCAATGGGGTTTAAATGACTTGCCCAAGGGCACACGGCTAGTTTTTTGGTGTTAAGTGTCTGAGGCTGGATTTGAACTCAGGTCCTCCTGACTCCAGGGCTGGTGCTTTATTCACTGTGCCACCTAGCTGTCCCCATGAATCCTTTTATGTGTAACTTTTATTTTTACTTTTTTTTTTCAATCAACAAGCATCAATTTTCTCTGCCATGTCCCCAGTGAAAAACAGCACTCTCATAAAAAATATAGATAGTTATACAAAGCACATTCCCACATTGGCCATGTCTAAAAACATATGTCTCATTTTGCCCCTAGTCTATCACCTCCCTGTCAGAAGGTGGGGAGCCTGCTTCCCTTTTCAATCATGGTGGGACATGGAGTTGATTGGAGTTAACAGTAACCCATCTTCCCGTTTGCCCTGGAGTCAGGAGGACCAGAGTTCAAATCCGGCCTCAGACACTTAACACAAAAACTAGCTGTATGACCTTGGGCAAGTCACTTAACCCCAATTGGCCTGCCTTCTCCCCTCCAAAAAGAAAAACAAAGAATGGAGAGGGGGCTTCCAGGTACCAAGCGAGTCTTCACTCCAAGAGGAACATCCAAATGAGATGTGTGACTGGATCCAGGGCTCATGTAGTTTTTTTCTTTTAAACTGTCAGTCAGGCAAAAAACATTTATTAAGTACCTACTGTGTGCCAGGGTGCTATGCTTGGGGCCGGCTATGCAAAGAAAGGCAAAGGACAACACCTGCTCTCAAGGTGCTCACAGTCCATTGGTGAAGTCGACATTGCAAACAAATAAGTACAGACAAGCCATGCACAGGATAAATTACAGATAATAAACAAAAGGAAGGAACTTCTATTAAGGGGGATGGGGAAATGCTTCTAGCCAAAGGTGGGGTGTTAGCTGGCACTTGATGGAAGCCAGGGAACCTGGGAGTAGAGATGAGGAGGGAGAGCATTCCAGGCCTGGGGAGGGGGCAGCCAATGAAAATGCCTGAAGTCTGGAGATGAGTAATTTGTGTGGGTAACAGCTAGGAAGCCTATGTCCCTGGACTTGCTGAGTACAGAGAGATGGGAGTAAGGGTCGGGTTTTTTTTAAATAGTCACTAGTTTTGAGTTTCATCTTTATTTCTGGTGGTGATACAGTAAAGGTCAGTGAACTTACGGAACCAATCACGGAAACAAGTTGTTTCCCAAGGCAGGGACAAATAAGACCCTCTCCACAACTGTTCTTGTGTCCAATTGGATCATGATTCAAGCCAGCCAACACCTGAGTGCCTGCTGTCTACAACACTGTGTTCTTTACAACCTGCTTGCAGAAGTGAATACCACTTCTGAACACTGTGCCTGCTTGCATTGTAGACAGTAGGGGGTGGAATTGAGGTGTAAGAAGACTGAAAAGGCTGGAGAGCACCATGAAGGCTCACGACTGGATTTTATGTTTTATTCTAGCAGTGATAGGGAGCCACTGTGGTTGAGTGAGCAAGAGGGGGAGCAGTTTGTGGCAGGATGTGTTTAAACTGATGTTCAACTTTATAATCCCAGCAGGAGTTCATTGATGGTATTACCAAGGAAGTTTCTCTTGATATAGTCTGGCAAGAAAAGATGGCCCTGTTCATCCCTCAGTCCTGTTCAGGGGTACAGTGTCTAAAAGGAGAAATGGATTACAGGACCAGAGCAGAAAGGGAGCCCATCTGGTCCAGCCTCCTGATTTTATGGGTGTGGTGGTGGTAATTGAGGCCCAGACAGGAGAATTGACTTGCTCAAGGTCACTAAGGTTGTAAATGGTGGTGCCAGAAACCGAACCAGGTCATCACCCTCCCAATTGCAGAAAAACAAGTTCAAGAGCATTTTACTATTATCAGAGGAAGTTTAAAAGAAATTTGTATAATAAGAATTGATGACTTTTACTTTAAGGTTTACTGTACAATCATTATATGCAATGTGTGTGTATCCTTATAGGTAGAATAAGCTCCTTGAAAGTGTGAACTGTTTTTTTTTCTGGTTCCTTACACATATCAGACATGAAATAGATGCTTGTTGAACAGAATTGAATTGAATTGACTCTCAGAGCTAGAAGTCTTTAGAGATCATCTAGTCATTTCCCTCTCCACCATTTTACAGATGGGGAAACCAAGGCACAGAGAAGGGAAGGGACCTCATCAGGGTCAGTCAGCTAGTTAGTACAGCCAGGCCTCCTGACTCCAAGTGCTCTGTTCTTTCTACTCCATCCCACTGCCATCTTCCTAAC
This sequence comes from Petaurus breviceps papuanus, assembly GCF_028583685.1. Lineage (NCBI taxonomy): Eukaryota > Metazoa > Chordata > Mammalia > Diprotodontia > Petauridae > Petaurus > Petaurus breviceps. Next base: position 15,984,399 of record NW_027187369.1, read on the forward strand.
CATCCACTCGCAGTTTACTTGGTACCCAGATCGAGTATTTCAAAAAACAGGAAGAAAGTGACCTATTTTGGCAGGCAGTGGGTAGCCTGTCGGGGTTCTTCAAAATGTGTGGAAAAGCAGCAAGGCCTCAGACCTAGGCCAACCCTCCCCAGCCTAGTACAGTGCCTTACCATTTATTATTGACCTTCAATAACTGACCTATCATCAACCTTCAATAAATATTTCAAATCAACAGACTAGCCATGTGACTCTAGGCAGCTAGGGGCCACAGTGGATGTATTTCAGTCTTGGAGTCATGAAGCCCTAAGTTCAAATCTTCCCTCAGCCACTTTCTAAAAATGTGACCCTACAAAAGTCACTTAACTTTTCCTAGCCTCAGTTTCTTCATCTGTAAAATGGGGATAATAGCACCTCCCTCCTAAGGTTTTTGTGAAGATGTATAAAGTGCTTTGCAAATCTAAATGTTAGCTATTATTTGCTATAAATCACCTAACATCTCCTGGCCCCAGTTTACTCAACTGTAAAATATTTCTAAGATTGTTATGAAGAATTAGCATCATAAGCCTTAAAGCACTCTAGAAACATGAATCGTTGTTGTTACTGTTGTTCAGTGCTTTTCTGGTAGTAGGGAGACAAAAGTACAAATGACAGTCCCTGGCTTCTGTTCTACTGTGGGCGGGGGATAGAAATGGGACTTGAGGGAGACACACACGCACAATACAAGGTAAGGTGGTAAAATGTGAGGAGGGAGAAAACAGTTTCTGCTGGAGAAATCAAGGCAGGCTTCTCTAAGAGATGCTACTTGAGTTGAAGCTTATTCAGAAGCAAAGGGGAGATGAAGAAATGTATTCCAAGGGGTCATGACTTGCTTGAATGCCCAGAGCCTGGGGAGTGAGCAACTGCTAATGCAGTTTGGCTTGGAATCACCTGAGAAAGGGAAGGGATGGGAAACAAAGTGGGAGAGAAAGATTGGCACCAACTTGTGCAGGACCTTGATGCTGGACTGAGTTTGTTAGATTGTCTTTAAGGAAATAGGGAGCCACTGAAGGCTTCTGAGCTGTGGAGTTACCCTGAAGAGCAGTGTTGTTGCTAAATGCTAAAATTAATGCTTCCCTGGGGGACAAAAGCCTTACAAAATAAACACAAAGCTTATAGAGTTGCTTTGTCTTTGCCAAAGGGGCCAAGTATGAAAGGCAAAGAATTATGCTGGGGTCTCTAGTAAAGTCTTGGCTTTTGGGGTCAGAAAAGGACAGTCGCTTCTTTATTTGGTCTTAAGTAGTAATGGCAAGAAAAAATGCGAAGAGGAGGAAGGAAGGAATGAAGGCCTGTGGGAAAGATGCTTTCTTCCTCTTAAGGCTTGCCTGGTTTGAAAAAAAAGCCAACAACAACTAGGTCTCATCAGACAGACTTTTCAACTCAACCATTCATTAATTCATTCATTCAACACCCATGGTGTAATGAGAGGAACTCAGGACTGGGAGGCAGGAGAGGATCTGGGTCCTCTGAGAAAAGTCAAAGGCTCAGGATCCCCCATCCTCCGGTAACAGCCCTGCCTTTGCAACCCAATTAAGACGAGGGGACAATAGTGAGAGGAGTGGAATTGTCCCAGTCTGAAGGACATTTCTGCTATTGTGATTTGAGTTGAGGGCAGGGGCCTGAAGGAAGGTCCCTTGAAAAACTTCGCTTGGCAGCCAGAATAGAAACCTGTGCTCCTGGGTGGTCTGCTTCCAAGCATCAGGCCCCTGAAAATGGGGATGTACTTTTGGGGGTCATTAGCAAGATGTGGTAATCAAAGCCAAGAGATTTTGTGGACCGTATCTGTGGCACATTCTTCTGGAATTCCGAGATTTCCCCTTTAATTTATTTCTTTTATAAATCAGATTTTTTTTCTCATTAGCTTGTTTTGAACCTTTCTAGCTACTCTTTTCCACTCTGGCAAGCATTTTATAGGTCCCTTCTATGCGTGTAAGTTAGAGATTGGCGTTTGCTGTGTTTACAAAGACAAAATTTCAATCATCCCCTGCCCTTGAGGAGCTCACTTTCTCCTGGGGAAAATAGCACACAAAAAAACAAGTACAGAGCAGATTGTTTCAGAAGGGAGACAGCACTATTAACCAGGGGAATTAATAAGAATCCTTGGACAAGATGCCACCTGAGCTGAGCCTTGAAAGAAGCAAGGGATTGGAATAGGCAGGTGAGGGGGGAGCGCACGGGCAGGCAGTGAGGACGGGCTGGACAAAAGGCTAGCTCCATAGAGTTCAGAAAAGAGCCAGCAGGCCACTCTGCCTTGAATGCAGGGTGCTTAAAGGGGAGTGAAATGAAATCAGCCAGGACAGATGAACTTGGGAGCCAGGTGGTGAAGAGTTCTGAGTACCCAGCTGAGGAGTTCTCAATTTATCCTTCGAGGAAAGCGGAAACCACAGAAAGGTATTGAACAGGCAAGTTCTTTCTGCGTGTGGGACCTTGGCCATTCTCATTGCCCTGCTAGCATCTTGAAAGAGCCAACCTCAGGTCACAGCTGTTTCTGCTAATGTACTGGTTTTAGAGTCAGGAGGCTTGAGTTTGAAGTGTCTGCCTCTTCCCTTATGCACACACTTAGACCCTTTATTAGCTGTGTTATCATGGGTAGATCGCTAAAATTCCCGAAATTCCAGCTAAAATGAGGATACGAGTTGAACTGTGAGGCAGTCCTTAGGATATGCCTGGGAGTCTGTAATGGATGTGAGCTCTGAATGTTCCTGGGCAAGGCAAGGTCTTAGCTCTGCAGCTACCTCTCGTTCTTTGGGACATCTTCCCTAAAGGGCAAGAGGGGACCCCAACCCCCACAGACCTTGTGAAGGCAGGAGAGGACCCCACTGAGGAATGAGGACTGGGGGCTTCTCTCTCCCAGGTTTGGAGCTGGAGCTGTCCGAGCAGTGTGAATCTAGAGACTCCTGCCATTTCAGAGCCGGGGAAAAGTTGTTCCTTAGGCTCCCCAGAGAGCGATCCAGGAGGGAGGAATTCTGGTCGTTAGGAGGGATGCTGCCCTGCCGACACCAGTGGGGAGCTGTGGGGAAATGCTAGGCCAGGAGGGACCTGCAAAATCAATATTCATTTTTTAATTAAATTTTTTTTTCTCCCCAGAGGCTCTTACAATGGAAAGAAATCCTAAAATTGAAGGGATTTTTTTCTTTCTCTTGAACCAGATGAACAAGTGGCTTATTTGATGAAAGTCCTGACAAATGTGTAAACTAGAACAGGATCATAATAGGCCAGGTAGACAAGGTGCACTGGCTCATTGCTTTCCCCATTAATAATAATAACACAAATCCACATAGCTCAGAAGACATAATCAAATAGCCAGAATTCATCTTATGTAATAAGCAATCATAAATAATATAAACCCTTAGGAGGATAATCAAGCAGCCAGATTTTGTATTTATTACAAGCAAAGTAATCCAAATATCAAGAAAAACACAGCCAGGCATATAATATAATAATAATAATATATTATTATTATTATAAATAATTATGTCATCCAGATAACTAGAAAGATAAACTCAAGTATCCAGAAGCTTCATATGCTAGCAGATGCGTAAATATATCCTTCATAAGCAAACAGATGTCAAATCCTGATATTGTAAATGAAAACTTCAAAGTATCCTTGAGAGTTCAAGAAATAAACTGTATAGGAACCAGAGAATTATTTTGAATAAAAACGCCATCCACAATTGCCCACGAATAATATAGACCCATAAAGGATTAAGAACAATGTTTTAGATCATTTTTGTCATGCCAAACACTCATAACCTCCAAAATAGGGAGAATGAAAACCTTTCAAAATTCAGAAACCTAGCAGAAGAAATTCAAACCATGTGGGATCAGGAAGATGTATATACCACCATCCATTTCATTTTGTCAGCTACTGGAGTTGTTCTGAAGATGTTTCTGGCGAGTTCCAGTGAGCTTACATAAGGACAAGTTTACTTTCAGTTGCAAAAATCAATCATTTCTTCTACCTACCTGTGCAATAGTCCACTGAACATCAAAGAATAATAGAGAAACTCCTTATCCAGAGACTATTTCTGTCTGCCATAGTGTATAAAGAAGAGAAGAAATTATTATCATTATCATTGTTACTTAATAATAAAATATTAAATAATAGCTTATATTTATATGATACTTTAGGGCTCTTGGGGTCTCTATATGTATGTATGTGTGTGTATAGGTGTATATATAAGTGTATGTATAGGTACATATGTATACATATATAAATACACACACACACACACATATATATATATCCATGCACACACATATAGAAATATAGATGTTCTCATTCGATCCCATAAAATGAAGAGGTTAGACTACGTGATTCAGAAGTTGACCTGGAATCAGAACCGTTGCTGAAATACCTGGCTCAGCTACTCCCTAGCTGTGTGACCCTTGGTAAATCTCCTCTCCTTTCTAGGTGTCATTATCCCCAGCTATAAAAAAAAGAGGGACCACGTTAAGATGATCCTGACTGCCTGTGACTTGGAGTGAGGAGGACCTGTGTTCAAATCCTACCTCTGCTCTGCTTAATGGAAAGACAATTGGATTTGGCATTAGAAGTTCTAGCTCTAATGGCTCAAATGCTGGCCCAACCACCTAATACGTGTGACCTTGTACAAGTTCTGTTAGCTCCCTGGGTCTCAGTTTCTTTATCTGTAAGATGAGGAGACTGGACTGGATGGGCTCTATAGAGATGTCTTCACTAAAACTGTTACCATCTGGTCACTGTCTCTTCACTGAGCCCCACTTTCCTCCTTTGTAAAATGGGTCTAATAAAAGCACCCATCTCACCAGGCTGCTGTGAGGGTAGAATAAGTTATATAAATGTCATCATCAATCATCACCGTTAACAAGATCTCCAAAGATCCCTTTCCACCCTCCACCTCAGGGACAGCAGCAACCGAACAGACCATCTCTAACCACAAGCCAGGGAATAGAGTATTTCAAGTGACGAAGTAGGGATATTTTGTTGCTGAGCCAGGACCCCCGGCTTGAACAAGTTACATTCCCCAGACCTGGGGCTCTGGGAGCTGGTTCCCTATGTGGAGGGGCATTCACTTCTACCCCCAGCCGCCGCCCCCCTTTATTTCCACCCACTCCAAAGCTGCCCCACTGAGCTTTGGCTGGGGCCGGAGGCAGGTGTTCCCCAGGCAGCTCTCTTGAAGAAGATGCAAGTCTAAGAAGCACACGCTCCAGCTCGATCTTTATTCTCCTACGGTTTGGCGTGGGGGGGGGTCTGTCTTTCCCCCTGACCAATTACACCCCCCCTTTATG
>NW_027187369.1:15989715-16000385 GCF_028583685.1 Petaurus breviceps papuanus
CCCCCCCTTTATGGAAATGTAACATTTTGTATGAATGGGAAGGACAAGCCCCTCTGCATGCTAATGAGGGAGACAAAGTAGCTGGCCTCTTATTTGCAACTGGGCCAGACCTTCCCATTAGCGAATTAAATCTGTTCAAATTTATTTACTAATATCTTCCAAGACCCTTCAGGCTCACCCCCTGAACTGTATTCTATAGCCTCAAAAATAATTAGTAGCGTGTAATGTACCTCCTGTTTATTTCTCCCTGGCGCCCTGGGGTCAGCTGGATGGTGGGGTGGCCATCTGCATTCGCCTGGGAGAGGCTTGATTCCTTTTTTTTTTAAATGCCTTAGTCACTTGGGAGAATGGCTTTTCTCCATTGCAATCTTTTAATTCAGGTGTGAGACGTGCATATGCCTCTCATCTCTAGCCTGCACATATAATACGTATATATAATAATACAAATCATATAAATCTTTCTCATGTTTTCTCTTCTGCCTGCCTCCCTGTTTCTCTCTTTTTGTTTTTCTCTCCATCTTCCCTTTTTGGTTTCCTTTCTCTTTCCCTCTATTCCCTTTTCTTCTTTTGCTTTCTCTTTCTCTTTCTTTTCTCTTTCCCTCTCTGCCCTTCTTGTATCTCTTGCCCACTTTTCACTCTTCTGCCTTCCCTTTCCCTTTCTCTCATACTCTTTCCTTTTCTCCCCTTCATTGTTCTCTTTCCCTCTTCTTTTGTTTCCCCTTTCCCTTCCCTCTTTCCTTCCTCTGTTTTTCTTTCTTTCCCATTCCTACCTTCTCTTTCTCTCTTCCTTTGTTACCTTTCTGTTTTTCTCTCTCCCTCCCTTCCCCCTCTGTCTTTCTCTTCACTCTCCCTCTTTCTCTTTTTCCCTCTGCCTCACACCCACTCTCTCTTTCCTCTTTCCTTTTTTTCTCTCCCTCACTCCCCTTTTTCTCTTCCTCTCTCCCAGCCCCTGATGATGCTGAGGGCTGGGTTTTATCCATCTCAGATTTGCAAACACCTTTCCCCCTTCTCTGCAGCCTGCCTGATGTTTATATTTACTGCCTGATCCCAAGGGCCAGCCTTTATTCCTCCTCATTATACTAATGCTAAAATGATTAGCACTCGCTCTGTCTTCTCTTACGAAACCTTCTCATAATTACCTTGTAGTGGGACCCCTTCTTTGGTTGCTAATGAGCATGAAATTTGCAAGATGCCAGGCATGGTTTGGGGATGAGGGAAGACTGTACTTTGCTGACCCCTACCTTTGGCTTGAAAGAACAAGCCTTAGATCTTTTCCCCTCCAGAAATCTGTTTGGAGGCCTAGGGTGAGCTGGAGAGAGCCCAGAGGAGGGGAGCCAAGATGGTGGAGTTCACTCCATGTGAGAATCTCTTGGTTCAAGGAACTGAGAGTATTCAGCTTGAAGAAAAGAAGACTGGTGAGGGGGCATGGGCACTGAGTCCCAGTGTGTGCGGGTCTGTCCTGCAGGAAGGAAGCAGTTCCACTTGTTCTACTTGGCTGCAGATGGCACTGTCAGAAGCAATGAATGGGAGCTGCAGAGACAGGTGGAAGTTCAAGGCAAAGAAAAAAGAATCACTTCCTAACAATGAGAGCTGTGGCAAAGTCAAATGGATTGTTAAAGGAGATAGTGAGTTCCCCAATACTAGAGAGCAGCTTGGTGGCACTGCAGGACATAGAGCACCAGCCTTGGAGTCAGGAGGAGCAGACTTCAAATCCAACCTCAGGCATGTACTAGCTGTGTGACCCTGGCCAAATCATTGAACTCCCTTTACCTCAGTTTCCTCATTTGTAAAATGAGCTGGGGAAGGAAATGGCAAGAAAACCCCAAATGGGGTCACAGAGAGTCAGACACAACTGAATCAGCTGAACAGTAACAATCCTGAAGGTCTTTGAACACAAACTCATTGTGGAAGATGTTCAGTTATGGGTTGTACCAGGTGATCTCTAGGGGCTTTCCTAAGACCAACTTTTGTTAATTTTCTGAATGCAAGGCCACAAGGCCAGTCAACCAATGGGAATCCAGTTGGCAAGTGGATGGCCACTGAGGGCTCAAGAATGATAGCCAAAGACTTTTCTCTTTATAGAAATCTGAGAGTAACACTCACATTCTCCTTTCACAAATGAGACCTGACAGTAGAAAGGAGCCTTTATTTGGCAGGTAACTCAAATCCAAACTCCTGAGACCAGTATTCAGGGTCATCCACAGTCTGGCTCCAACCTACTTCTCTTCTTCACATAATCTATGGACTTTTCCTATGACCTCATGCCATTCCTGTATGCTGCCCACAGTAGCAGAGAAAGGGAGGGGGAGGGAATAAATATTTATGTAGTGCTTGCTCTATGCCAGGCACTATACTGAGCACTTTTTATTTTTTTTGGAGGGCAATTAGGGTTAAGTGACTTGCCCAAGGTCACACGGCTAGTACTGTGTTTCCCCGATAATAAGACCTATCCCAAAAATAAGCCCTCCCCTTACTGTGTAAGATTCCTCTAAAATAAGCCCTCCCCCGAAAATAAGCCCTATTGAGATTGCTACTGTAGTGAAGGTGATCCCCTGCGCTACATGCTACATTATGGTACCCTCTGTATGCACTGTCCCCCCCCCCCCCCCCGTGAAACGCATGCCACGCTCCAAGCTGCATCCAATCAGAGCTGCAGCAGTGAGCGCGTCATCCTGTTCTTTATTGAATTCATTATTGAATAAAGGTACATTTTTTTGTTCACATTTACCTGTTTATTAAAATTGCTGTCAATGTTCATTAAAATAAGCCCTCCCCTGAAAATAAGCCCTCTGGTGTTTTTCTGTCCAAAAAATTTAATAAGACAGTGTCTTATTATCGGGGAAACACAGTGAGTGTTAAGTGTCTGAGGCCAGATTTGAACTCAGGTCCTCCTCTCTCCAGGGCTGGTGCTCTATGCACTGAGCCACCTAGCCGCCCCATTGAGCACTTTTTACAAATAATATCTTATCTGTGGGGAAGGTTCCATTTTATAGTTGAGATAACTGAGATAAACACATAGATTAAGTCACTTGCTCAGAATCACACAGCTAAGTAAGTATTTCCTATGCTTGTAATATATGCAATCCTTCCCCACTCTGATCCCCACCTCTGCATATTCAAATCCTTCTCATCCTCTTGTGGAAGCTAGGGGTTTGTCAATAGTAAGCTATACTTGCTCAGAAGATCTGGGTTCAAATCCTAGCTCTGACATTTACTAAGTCGCTTCAGTCAGCCCACTTTTCTCACTCCTTTCTAAAACCATGGTCTGCGATCTGGTTTCTGACCTCAACATTCAGTTGAAACTGTTCTCTCTAATGTCACCGGTAATGTAGAAATGAACAAAGAAGCATTTAGTGAGCACTAACCATGTGTAAAGCATGGTGCTAAGTGCTGGGGGTAGAAACAGAGGAGTCAGACAGCCCCTGCCCTCGAAGAGCTTACATTCTAAGGAGGAAGACAACACCTAGGGAAAGCTTCAGCTTCATGTCAGATGGAAAGGTCCTTAGGGCACTGAAGCGAAGCAGAAAGCAAGGCCTCTTCTTTCATGCCTTTGTACCTTCAGAAGCAGTTACTAGGCCCCATTTCCACAGGGCCTGCTCCCTAGGATGATGGCTGTGGAGGGTGTGCTGGAAGATGACCTAGTGGGCTGGGAGGGCTCTTGGGCTTACCTGCTTGTAGGGGGCAGTTGGTTAGTAGTTGGTGCTAATGGTGGCAAGGAAAGTGGGCAGCGTGTCCTTAGTAATTACTCCCCTCAGCAATGCCTTGGACTCAGGGCCAGTGATTTTGGGGAGGGATGCTGCTATTCTCAAAGTTCTTGGGTTCAGGGTTCTGGGCTATCTCCCTCAGGGCCTGAGAGTCAGTGGTGGTAGAGATGGTAGAAGCCAGGTTTGATATATTTTTAAATTTTTTGCTTTTTGGAGGGCAATTGGGGTTAAGTGACTTGCCCAAGGTCACACGGCTAGTTTTTTGTGTTAAGTGTCTGAGGCTGGATTTGAACTCAGATCCTCCTCTCTCCAGGACTGGTGCTCTAGTCACTTCACCACCTAGCCGCCCCAGGTTTGATATCTTATTTGCTAAATCTAATGACCTCTCTTTCCTCATCCTTTTTGACTTCTCTACAACTTCTGACATTATTAATCACCCTCTTCTGGGTACTCTTTTCTCTAGGTTTTTGTGACACTGCTCTCTTCCTGGCAGTCTCCTTTACTGGATCTTCATCTAGGTCAGAGCCATCAGTTGTGGGTGTCCCTCAAAATTCTGTTCTGGGCCCTCTTCCCTTCTCCCTACTATCTTGCTTGATGATCTTAACAGCTCTCATGGATTCAATGATCATATCTATACAGATGCTTCCCAGATCTTCCACCCCAACCTCTCTCCAATTCCAATTTTGCAACACCAAATCCTTCTGAACACCTCAAACTGAACATCTTCTAGGCATCTTAAACTCAACATGCCCAAAGCAGAACTCATTATTTTTTTCTCCCCAAACCTACCCCTCTCAATCAAGGGTACTACCATCTTCCCAGCCCCTCAGGTCCACAACCTCAGTGTGTGTGATTCCTCTCTTGCACTCAATCCCCTGATCTCATCTGTTGCTAACCCCTTCCTTTATCTACCTACACAACATCTCTCAATTCATACAGTCATCGCCCTCGTAGAGAGAGGCCTTCATCTTCTCATGACTAGATTACTGCAGTAGCTTTCTGGTTGGTCTCCCTGCCTCCAGTCTTTCCCCACTGAGGATTCAATCCTCCACTCAACTGCCAAAGTGATCTTTCTAAAGGGTAGGCCTATGCCCGCCCTCCCTGCCCTACTCCCACATACACACACTTGATAAACTCTATTTGTTCCCCATTTCCTCCAGTATCAACTATCAAATGCTTTATTTGGTGTTTAAAACCTTTCAAAACCTGGCCCTTTTCTGGGTTTCCTTTACTTTATTCCCCTGATACTGCTGTTCCTTACCTAATCTCCTGTCTCTGTGCCTTTCCCCCATACCTGGAATCCTCTCCTTTCTCACCGCTGTCTCCTGGTATTCTGACTTTCTTCATGCTATTGAGGAGATATCAATTGGGTAAATTGATGTATGACTACTGATTACTGATATTGATGTTACTGACAGATATTAACTGTCACTTGCAAATGGTAACTGGCAATAATCATTGGTGCTTGATATTGGGGGGACTAAGCTGATAGCATTAGAACTCTACTGCCCCCCAGGGGTATACCTTCAATCCTGAGGGAGTGATGCAGCTGAACACCCTCTGGGGACCCTGTGCACTAGCATGCCTATGATTCGGGGCAGTAAGTGCAGGCTCTTGCTACATTAGGCTCATAGATCTGGATTTGGAAGGGAAGTCAGATTCCATCATTTGACAAATGAAGAAACAGTCCCAGGAAAATGTGGTGACTTCTCCAGAATAGGGCAGGTAGTTGACATCTGAGGTGGGATTTGAACCCAAATTTTCCAATATTACAGCCAGTGGGTTTTTTTTTCTGCTGAACTATGTTGACTCCCCAATTTCATAGTTCCAGTGTTGATTTTAAGGTTATTGTCACATAAAATTCCTCACAGTCTCCCTATATTTTAAAAATAAGTTTTATTGATGACTTTTTTTTATTGGTTGTTTCTGGAGATACCTTTCCTTGATGTATCAGGGAAAGAAAGTTCCCTGAGGTTAAGTCCCTTAACTCTTCTTGCCTCAGTTTCCTTATCTGCAAAATGAGCTAGAAAAGGAAATGGCAAACCACTCCAGTATCCTTGCCAAGAAAACCCCAAACACAGAGTTGGGCACAGCTAGAAAACAACAACAAAATAAATAGTCTCTGCTTGAAGACCTCCAGTAATTAGGAACTCACTACCTGACAGGAAAGCCCATTCCACTGTTTTTATCTGAAGAAGTTTTTCCTTTTATTAAACCCATGTAAGTCTCCCTGTGGCTTCCACCTCTTGATCCTCTCATTGCCCTCAGGAGTCAAATAGAATAAGTGTAATCCTTTGACACAGAACAACCCTCAGATACTTGAAGACAGTGTCATGTCCCCTCTTAAGTTTTCTCTTCTCCAGGCTTAACACCCCAGTTATTGCCACTGATCTTCATGAAGCATGACCTCATGGCCTCTCACTTATCCTGTCCACCTTTCTCTAAACTCTCCCATTTAGCAGGATGCTTACTAAATTGGGTCACTTCTAAATGACCACAGTACTTGAGATGTGGTTCTTCCCCAGGCAGAGGACAGCAGGGCTCCTGCCTCCCCAGTCCTGCAGACTCCATTAGCTTTTCCACCTGTCACCAAACTATTTCTACAAAGAAAGTCCAAGGAATGAATGCCCTTCAGGCTTTAGGTGAGTGACTGCTGACCCCTTGTGTCCAAATTCAGGCATTGCACAGATGTGTAATTCCTTTGGATGAAGGGAATGAAAACTATTCTTGCTGACTCCTGGTATGTTTTTTTTTTTTTTTTACAAGTAGGATAACTGGACCTAAAGTGTGGATCTTAGAGGAACAGCTGAATTCAGTGCATGCAGAATCAATGTCCTACTTATGGGCCATGAGAGTGGAAGATCCGGGAACCTGGCCCATCCTGGGCAAGTACAGATCCATGGGGGGAAAGCTCTGGGCATTGGATTAATTTCTTTGTGGTTAAATAGAGGCTGAGCCCTGTACTTGCCCCCTCCACTTCATCTTATCCCATCACCTCTAGGACCTGGCATTCCCTCTCTCTTGTGCATCTGTAATCTTCACTCTCCCACTGGCTCCTTTCTATCTGCATAAGACTACTCCAGAAACAAGCCTGCCTTTGGCCCACTTATCCAGAGTGGCCCATCTATCTCCTTACATTCATGGTCAGATTTCTTGGAAAGAGTTGTTTACTACCCTGTGTCCTTCCTACTTGGTGTGTGAGATTGTCAGAAGAAAATGCTCCCCAATCACTGGAAGGGGCTGGCAGTGGGGATAGAAGAGGAATTAAGCCCACTATATCTAGCTGGTCCCAGACCAGCAGACCAGACCATGCTTCACATCTATCTAGCTATCCTTCTGTCTGTCCTGTCCTGCTCTCCCCCCCCCCCCCCCCCCATCTCCAGCCTTTCTGCTTTTACTCTGGCCCCAGTGATCAAATCAATACTGCCATACTATCATTATTCCTGTAAGGGGCAAATGTCAAACCATTGCTTTTTATTAGCTTGCAATCATTGTAACTCTCCAGACATTGCCTTCCCTGACCAACTGTCACATAGAGAATTACTATTGTTCAGTTGTTTCAGTCGTCTGATTCTTCATGGCCCATTTGGGGTTTTCTTGGCAGAGATGCTAGAGTGGTCTGCCATGTCCTTCTCCAGCTCATTTTACAGATGAGGAAACTGAGGCAAACAGGGTAAAGTAACTTGCCCAGGGTCACACAGCTAGTAAGTGTCTGAGGCCAGATTTGAACTCAGATCTTCTTGACTCCATGCCAGATGATTTATCCACTGTGCTATCTAGCTGCAGATTTACTGAGAATTGCTGAGATTTAGCTCATAATTACCACCTATACTTTAAAGCTACCCCTTCCATGAAGTTTTCTCTGTTCCTCAGGTTGGTAATGGCCTTTTCTTCTTTCCCAGCCCATTACTTCATTTCATATAGCATTTAACTCACCATTCGAAAATAAGCTTGTCGTGTGTTCTGTATTATAACTCTCTGTACAAGTGTCATACCCCACTAATATATTTAGAGACTTCATGAAGGCAGAAACTGTGTGCTCTCAACATAGGTCTTCAGTCACTCTTTGTGGAAATAAACTTAGCATTCAGGGCCCTGTTCTCTCAGTCATCTGAAGCTGTTACTATAGGAGGGGGAACTGAAGGAAAAACTAGTGGGGTGACTTGCCCAGCATTAAACAGCTAGTTAACAATGGAGTTAGGGTTCAAAACCATTTTGAACCTCTCATTCCTGGCTAATTGTGCTGTCTACTAGGCCACAGTCTTTTCCATTGTGTACTGTTTCCTCACATGTATAATGAAACTGGTAATAAAAACAGCATAGGTGGCCAAAAAGCAAATAAATAAATAAATAAAAACAGCATATAGATTAGTAAAAATTCCTGTCATACCCATTCATTCTTATGAATTAGAGCTATTACTATAACTGAAACAAATATGTTTATGGTGAGAAAAGGTCCCCTTTCTCTAAAGACCTTCTCTGGTAATTGACTACTTTCTAGAAATGTTTTCTTGGGAATTTAGGAGGAATCCTTGATCACTATTCTTTTTTTTTGGAGGGCAATTGGGGTTAAGTGACTTGCCCAAGGTCACACAGCTAGTTTTGTGTTAAGTGTCTGAGGCCAGATTTGAACTCAGGTCCTTCTGACTCCAGGGCCGGTGCTCTATTCATTGCATCACCTAACCGCCCCGATCACTATTCCATAGTCACAGAATGTTAGAGCTAGAAAGGAGCTTGGACATCATATAATACAACTTTCTTAGGCCTAGAGATGTGAAGCAGGTTGGCCAAAGTCATACCTGGTAACAAGTGGCAAAAAGAAGACCTTAACTTAGCCCAAATATTCAGATTTTAAATTGACCATTCTTTCTACTCAAAACTGAAAGAAGATTCCTTAGATATTATTTGTTCCCACATATCCACTAAAGGCATCTCATCTTCAGGTATCTCAGGGTAGCTCAACCCAGGGACCACTTACAGTGGGCTGAGCTTTGGAAAGATCTGACCCTGGTTTAGGTCTGGGTGACACAATGTAGGCTTGCCCCAGTTTGGAGCTCTAGTAACTTACTGCTGACCTCAAAGCCCTGTAAACTAGCTGGAAAGCTCTGCAGGTTGAAAGCGACATAGCTGCAGGCTCCCCCTTGAACTCAGCTCCCTGCCCTGGTCACTTATCTGCAGGCCTCAGAGCCACACAGCTACCTTCTGTTCTTGCTCTTTGCTAAGCACATAACCTGGGATCTGTGACCACCTCTTGCCAGCCATGCCTAGGTTCAAGTCTCCTTCTCTGTGACCTAGCTCTGGGATAGGAGCTAAAAAGCTGCCAGTTGGATTTTCTTTCTGTTCCCTGCACAGTGTCTGACCTGGCCCAGCTGGATTTGGGACCTCTTATTTTTTGGCTTTTTGGAGGGGGGAGGGCAGGGCAATTGAGGTTAAATGACTTGCCCAAGGTCATATGGCTAGTAAGTGTTAAGTGTCTGAGGCTGAATTTGAACTTGGGTCCTCCTGACTCCAGGGCCTGTGCACTATTCACTGTGTCACCTAGCCGCCCGTGGGACCTCTTCTTGCTCTACAGCCATAGGCCCCAGTAATGGAAGACTCCAGGTAGTGCCCTTTCAGCTAAACTCTGTCCTCAGTACCCCAGACCTCTCTCTATCCCTATGCTGACCTGGACTGGAAAAATGACTCACTATTATTTTTTACTTGGATATCTTGATTACAACTTGATCTGATGCCCTTTCTAGGTCTTTATTGGGGTAGTTGTAGAAGAGAGCTGAAATATACTGCTTCCTTGTACTCTCCATTTCTGTTGGTGTCCTTTGATGTCCTTTCTGACAACATTCCTGACAAGTGGTCATTCAGTTCCTGCTTGAATACCTCCAGTGACAAAATGCTCAGTACCTCACAAGACAGCCAATTCCATTTTTGTATAACACGAATAGTTAGAAGATGTTCTGTATTGAAACAATAAGGTACTGAAAGAACTGGTAGATGTGTTTACTAGGCTGTTGTCAGTGATTTTTTTTAAATTTTTAAAAATGCTTTATTAAGTTCTGATTTACATCATCCGTTTCCGCCAGATTTGAGTTACAAATTTTCTCCTCATTTCTCCCCCACCCACTGCCCCCAAATAGCAGTCCCACAGGATATCCCCTCCTCCAATCTGCTCTCTCCCACATTTTCCCCTATAACCCTTTCCACTTTTCCAGTGGATCTCTATGCCTCAGTGCCTGCACATCCCATTTCCCAATTACATGTAAGATAGTATTAATTATAGAATATATACACACACACACACACACACACACACATATATATATATATATACATATTTGAATATTTGATTTCAAAACTTTCAATTCCAGATTCATTCCCCTCCTTCCCCGTCACCCACCCCTACTGGGAAGATATGCAGTTCAGTATAGGTTGTACATGTGTGGCTAATGCAAAACAATAACATAGTAGATGCATTGTAAAAGACTGATTACACTTCCCTCCCTCCCATCCCACCTCCCACCCGCTCTACTCTCCACTTTGATCCCATCTATTTTCAAAAGTGAGTGCTTCCAACCTCCCTCCCCCCCCAGCCTACCCTTCCTTCTATCATGCCCCCCTCTCATCCCCTTCCCCCCCTATTCTCCTGGAGGGTGAGATCCCCTATTTAGTGTGTATTTCACTCCCTCCTCAAGACAAATTCAATGGGAATAAGGTTGACCCATTCCCTTTTGCCTTCCTATTCTTCCCCTCCATTGTAACCATTTTCCTTTGCCTCTTCTGTATGAGATAGTTTACCTCAATCTGTCTCTCCCCATCTCCTCTCATTATATTCCTCTCTCACCTCTTAATTTCACCTTTTAAGTATCATCCCTTCCTGTTAAATTGGTCCTGTGCCCTCTATCTATGCATACTTGTAAACATATATACACCCATTCACATATGTATTCATATACCCGTATACCCTCATATATA
>NW_027187369.1:16015385-16021242 GCF_028583685.1 Petaurus breviceps papuanus
GTGGCCCATGCAAAATGGTCCAGTGGAATTGCAAGTGACTGTACAAGATGATTATGCAAACTGGAGCCTATGGCAAAAACAACAAAGCCGAAATGTACCTTTGGGATTTTGGTGTAGGAAACTCCCTTCATCTGGAGTCCAGTATACACCTTTTGAAAAGCAGTTGTTAGCTGCATATTGGGCTTTGATGGAGACTGAACAACTGACTCTGGGCCATGAAGTGATATTAAGACCTGGAATCCCAATTATGACCTGGGTAATGAGTACCCAAGCTTCTCACAGAATTGGACATGCCCAAGAAGGCATATAATCAAATGGAAGTGGTATATTCAAAATAGAGCGAAAATAGGCAAAAGCAGAGTCTCTGCTCTACGTGAATCTGTAGCAAACATAGAAATTGAGAGGAATGACACACCCCCTGAGCCAAAGCAACAGTTGGTACAGTCCACTGTAAAATGGAATGAGGGATATGATGTATTAACTGAGGAACAAAAGAGACATACATGGTTTACCGATGGGACAGCAAAATATTTGGGCCAAAAAAGACATTGGAAAGCAGTGGCCTATAACCCATGTACTAGAAGGACTTTGGAAAGTACTGGGATAGGTCGAAGTAGCCAATATGCTGAACTTATGGCAGTATATCAAGCCATCAAAATAGAACAAGGAGGACAGTGTCATATATTCACTGATTCATGGGCGGTAGCTAATGGGTTAGCTACATGGATGCCTATGTGGAAAAATGAAAATTGGGAAATTCATGGCAAACAAGTCTGGGGCAAAGAATTATGGGAAGATATCTGGAACATATCTTTGGTCATTGACTTGTCAGTTTTTCATGTATATGCTCATGTGGCCCTCACCACGCCAGAATGTGAATACAATGCTCATGCTGATCAACTGGCAAAGATTGCTACTGAACATATTGTCCCTACTTTGACAACAACTGATGATCCGGTATTAGCAAAATGGGTCCACCAAACAGCACGCCATTTGGGGGTCCAGACCACACACCAGTGGGCACAAGATTGAGGTATTAGTATCTCTCATTCACTGTTAAAACAGATAGCAGAAGAATGTCATATATGTCAATTGAAAAAGGAGTGAACTGTTCCTCGGGTAGTAACTGGAGAGATAGCAAGAGGAAAAGGCCCATCCCAAATCTGGCAAATAGATTATATTGGTCCACTACCACTAGATAAAGGATGTAGATTTATATGTACTTGTGTTGACACCTATTCAGGTGTACTAGTGGCTTGTCCTTATAAGAATGCAACCCAGAAAAACACTTGTAAAACTCTAGATCTCATAAGTCTATATTATGGAACCCCAATGAAGATTCAAAGTGACAATGGGTCACATTTCAAAGGCAATAAAATGAAGAAGTATTGTATACTAAACCATATAGAATGGATATATCATATTCCATATTATCCAGAAGCATCTGGGTTAATTGAAAGAATGAATGGATTACTGAAAGAACAGTTGAGGAAGTTAAGTTCCAATAATTCATATCAACATTGGAAGGATAATTTGTTCATGGCTTTGCGTAATTTGAATAATAGACCATTGGGAGGAAGTACACCTCTAGCCAGAATGATGACCCCCAATCTGCAAATTAGAAAACAATAAACACATAAGATCCCAAATATTGAGTATTGGACCTTGAGGCCAGATGTCCCAGCACTGTACCCAGGACCACCTGGTTCGGTGGGGTATGATTTACATTGTTTAGAAGACTTTTGGTTGGACAGAAAAGAAATAAGAAAAATCTCCACTGGGATATGCATAAGAATCCCTAAAAATCACTTTGGACAGATTTTGCCCAAATCAGGATTAGAAGCTCAAGGAATACATGTATTGTCTGGAGTAATAGATTCTAATTATCAAGGAGAAATTGTTGTAATGTTCCATAATTTAGGTGAAGGGCCCATACAAATTCATACAAATGATAGGATAGTTCAAGTGATTATCATTCCTTGTAAAACAATACCACTTGGAAAAACTGACCCTCCTTCCAAAATAACTGTCAGAGGAACTGAAGGATTTGGTTCTACTGATAGAATAAAATCAGGAGCTAAAGTATGGGTAAAACGGAAGCCAGATGATGTTCCAAAGGCTGCAGAGATTATAGCACATGGGAGGGATAACACTGTAACTATTGTTTATTCTGGAGAAGATGATTACAAAATTGTACCCTTAACTCATTTAATCTACCGTGAGTGAGGCTACAATAGTCTGGTTATTGTCTCTTTGCTTCTTCTTGATTTTTTGTCTGTTCACCTTGTTTGCTAGATTTGTTTCCACAGGCTTGGTACCCTCCACCTGTAGAAGCCTGATAGCTTAAGCTGAATGTCACCCCCTGTCTGCAACTGTGATATGTCACCCTTGGACCTGGCATCAAGCATATTAAGAACTGACCTCTCAAATGGGACCCCCTGGGACAGGGACAGCTCTACATCCGATTTCAGCAGCAAGTAGCCATGGAAGAAAAGTCCTTCACCCCTTACCACAAGATTTTGGGGCCCCATTTGTTCGGGGTGGGGGGAATGATGGGGAGCTTGTGCTCAAGCCCCACCCTAAAATATGGTTTTCTGTGTTTATTGTGTGCTATTCTTGTTATATTGTTGTGAAATTTTGTTGACACCAGTTATTCCTACTGTATTTTTGTCAAGTAAGGGACATTAAAGATCTTGGGGCCAAATATAAGGGTTATGGGATTTAAAGATCTTCTATGCTCCATTGGACTTGCTGACGTAGCAGGAAGGGGCGGAGCAAGAGGTAGCAGAAGCCAAGCTAGAGTTCCTGAGGTGGCTAGAAGTGGTGGCGATGGCGGCAGCAGCAGAAGAGGCAGCGGCAGTGGAAGCACGACCCCCTTTTTGAGTCAGCCAGAATTTCTGCTAAGGACTCCTGCTGAGGACTGCCAGGGGCCGGAGCTGCTGGGAGCATGCTTCCTGGACGCTGGGTGGTTGCTGTGAGTGGGGAGAGGAGGACCTTTGCCTGAGGTAGCCTGTTCTGTTTTAAAAACTTGAGAATGTGGGTGTTTCTACTTTATCTATCTGTGCCAATTTCATAACTACTCTTATGGCTTTGACTTTCTGGTTTTGGGACTCAGTCTTTTGGTATTCTAATAAATGTTCTCTCTTCATCCCCCATATAGCAAGCCTGATATATTTTGTGATTGATAACTATGTCAGCATATCTGTAATTTCCGTAGGCATTGTGAATATTGCATTGCTGATACAATCCCTAGAAAAGCCTTCAAGAATCCAGGGTCACAGGTGGCTAGGTGGCACAGTGAGTAGAGCACTGGCCCTTGGAGTCAGGAGGACCTGGGTTCAGATCCAACCTCAGACACTTTACACACACACACACACACACACACACACACACACACACACACACACACACACACACAAACTAGCCATGTGACTTTGGGCAAGTCACTTAACCCTAATTAACTCCGCCCCCTCCAAAAAAAAAAGAATACAGGGTCACTCCACAAAGTCTTACTCTGAGGCCTCATTGTGCTGGGCAGATCACCGGACAGGCACAGAATTTTCCCACCACCTCATTCTGACTCCCCAATGGGGACAGTCACTTCTGTCTACTTAGGCTCTTGTTATTTCAGAAATGCAGAAATAATGAACAAGACCAAGAGAACTATTACTTCACATTATTTTTATTGTCCCCCTCTCTGCTTCCATTTCCAACTGATTTTTCTTTCACTACAAAGTAAGTATTTGACATTGGGTGTGTTTGTTGGAATCTATTCAGGAAGGTCTGAGGACAACTGGACCTGGTTCTATCCGTTAGCATCTTGCATTTTCTCTCCGTCATGATTTTCCTTCTCAAGCATTTTCTGAAGTTCTCCAATTTGCTTGCTCAGACTGGAAATTTTCCTGTCTTGGGTGTTAACTCCCAAACTCTCACTTCTTTTTACCTTCCCAAACATTTCTCTTCTTGTCAAATTCAACCTGGAAACTAATCTCCTTTTCTTATGTCTCTTTTTCTTCCTCTCAGTTTTCAAAACTAAAATAAAACATATTTTTGAGTTACTGACATATGGGTACAGATATACCCTACAGAACAAAATCATTTCCCATCAATCCCACCCAAACACCTTTGGAAGTAACTTTCCCCACTAATGTCCCTTGCCTTAATGTTATGTTTTCAACAGTTAATGGCATTAGGTAGGGGACTGTTTCCAATATCATTAGAGGGTTAAGGGTTCAGTTGAATTCCCCATTTCAGCCACTTTCTCTGACAATTTCACGATCTGTCACATTTGGCTAAAAGAGTGTTATGAATTGGCTGCACACAGACATAGCTAATCGAGACCCAATGTATCCAATTATTCTTGGGACCAGAACACAAGCACATGGATGTTCACAGAGATTTCCATATCCTTACAAAAATGGAGGGGCACAGAGAGGGAATGGCACTATGCTTTCACTGGTGTAGGGTAGTCCCAGGTGAGGAAACTACCTCTACCAATGATGCTTGGCACTTTCTCTGCAAATTATAGTCTTAGATTTTCTTGCAACACTGAAAGTTTGAGTACTTTGATCAGGGTGACAGAACAGCATTGGTGGCAAGATCTGTATACCTATCACATCGTTTTATTGAGTTGAGAATATAATTTTGACAGTAGCCATCAAGAACACATCCGCTAACACTAACAACAGAGGATTGCATAGCACTGGAGAAAGACAGAGACATAGCTACCACAAACAACAGTAAGGTCCACCTTCCTTAATGCCAGCAGACATTGGCAGACAAACAGAGCCAGACAGCACGTGTTTCCAGGAGCAGACTTAGCAATTGCCTACCTCCCCACCGGATAGCCCGTTTCACCCCTCCCCTCCCTAACTCACAACTCTTGTCTTCAGAGAAAGTAGTATTCTGCACATTGAATCCCTCTTCCATACGACAGCCCCTCAAATACTTGAATACAATTCTTATGCTTCTGAGTCTTCTTCATCTCTAAACAACCTCGGCTGCTTCAACTAATGCTCAAATAGTAATGTGGTCACTGTCCTCTGAATGCATATCAGCTTATCAATGTCCTTTATAACTGTAATCACAGTTTCATTTGGAGGTGCTGCCTCTTTTTAAGGGACAGGCCAATTTTGGATCTAGGTCCTGTCCTGGTAGCAATAGAAAACTGTTTCCCCCCATATCTAGCCAGTCCCGTTTTAGTGGGAGCCAGGGAGGGGGGATAGGGATAAATGTTAAGATCTCACTTCAACAAATCCAACAAGCATTGATCAAAGACCTGAGGTATAGGGGAGTTACATTAGGAAGTTCTTTTGATCAGTTTAACCTTTTTTGGTGGCATGGACTCCTTTGGCTGTCCAGTGAGGTCTATAGGCCGCTTCTCAGAATCACATTTTTAAATCGCTGAAGGAAATGGCAACTTTCACTTAGGCGTTATAATGTGAAAATACAGATGGATTTTTTTTTCATTCACCCACCCCTTATTCTATCTGTGTACCCAGGTTAAGAAACCCTGCTTTAAATGAAGAATCAAAAAGGTTTGTAGCAAACAAGAGAAAATTTGCAGTAATGAGGAAGAAAATTCTTGTTATGAAAATGACATTAAAAAGGTTAATTTAAAGTTATTTCCATTCTCATCATCTGAACTCTAAAAGCACACCAGTAACAAAGCATTTACCTGGGTTATGAATTCAGTTCATAAAAGCTGGAATTCATACAGCATTTTAAGGTTTGCAAAGTACTTTTTTGAACAATATTTTATTTTTCCCAATGTAATGGAAATGCAGATTTAAAGATCTTCCCTGCCCCTCGGCTAACGTGCACCTGGAGCCTGGGGTGGGAGGCTTGTTTTTCAGTA
>NW_027187369.1:16021252-16023640 GCF_028583685.1 Petaurus breviceps papuanus
CGATATATGTCTGACTGATTAAAGTAAGCTTGTTAACCCATTTTGAGGTGCTTTCCTTTAGCAAAGCAGATCCAAGAACCTGTGGTAGCTGCAAACCCTGAGGACGCTTGGGGTGCTTGCTGCTACACCCAATTACATGTAAAAACAATTTTTAACATTTTTTTAAATTTTGAGTTCCAAATTCTCCCTCTTCCTCCCTCCCCTACCTCTTCTCATATGGTAGCAACTTGATATTGCAAAGTACTTTAAAGGCACTGTATTTGAACCTCACAACATCTCCACTAGGTGGGCACTGCAGTTCTATCATTATGATAAATGATTATTGTAATATAATGATTATTATTCCCATTTTGCAGATAAGGAAAATAAGGCTCACCAAAATTCAATCATTTGCCTGTGGTAACACAGCAGCTCCATGTAAGAGGTAGGACTCGAATACAGGTCTTCCTGGCTCTAGGTCAGATGTTCTATCCACTAAGCCACACTATCTCTCATCAAAAGGAAAGGCTTTCTCTATGTAACGAGGGCAGTCTACCACACTAACATGCACCACAGAACTAGATAGATTCTGTCCCCCATTCAACTTGTCCCTTTCTGTGTGTGTGTTATTGTTGTTGTTGACTCATGTCTGACCCTCCATGATCCCATTTGTGGTTTTCTTGGCAAAGATACTGGACTGGTTTGCCATTTCCTTCTCTAGCTCATTTTACAAATGAGGAAACTGAGGCAAACAAGGTTAAATGACTTATACAGGGTCACACAGCTAGTAAGTGTCTGGGGCCAGATATGAACTCAGAAAGATAAATCTTCCCGACTCTAGGCTTGACACTCCATCCACTGTACCACCTAGCTGCTCCTCAGTTTCCTCTACCTTTGATTCTACTTCTTTCTAGGCTCTGATTTTCCTTAAAATAGTTTTGCTTTGTAAGCAAATGGGTCTTTTATATAAACTGTACCTGAATGAAGTATTGATTTGGACTCCCTTTCCTTTTCTGTCTCCTTACTATGTGGCTTCTTTAGGTCTGACCTGTCAAGTTCACGTGGTGGTGGTAATGGCACAAGTTTCTCAGCAAGATTGTCAAGTTCTCTGGTTTCCTCACGATTCAAGTGGGTGCTGGAGAAAAAGAGCACACAGGAAGTTATTTCAAGAAGGAAGCTTTGTCATTTGACTACCAACTGATATCTTTTAATAATAAATAAATGAACAAATAAAGAAATACTCTCGACTTAGAAATGTGGGAGAACATTTTATAAACAAGGAATCCACGTTAGAAGAACCAACTCTTAATCAACCCTCTGGGATCTGAGATAAGAGAGACAAACAGTGGCACAGATACTACCAGAGAGCAGATAAGAATCATTTTGGCTTGGTATGTTCCAAGTACCCCCCTCCTCTCCCCAGGAGATTTTTCTTTCTGCTTAAGGGAAGATTTAAGTTAAAACTCTACATCGTATTTGGTCTATAATAATATGCTGCAAATTGAGAGTTGGGGAAGAAAATCTTTAAAGAATTGATAAGAGGTGGTTAGTTTTGTATTTACAAGTGATCACAGATCAACACGGATCAATTATGATTACAGATGATGAATGACAAAGAATGCCAGCAACCTCCTAACTGAAAGGTGATGGAATGTGGAATCAGATTCACATTTTGGGACATGGCCAACATGGGAATCTGGTTTAACTATGCTTATTTGTCACAAGGTTTTTCTTTCCCTTTCTTTTTTTTCCTTTGGAAATGGAGAGGCAGGAGGGAGAAGAATGCCTGACAACTGAACAAAAATTAAAATTAATCAGGGAGAATAAACTGTAAATATGGATAATACAGTTAATGTTTACTCTTACCGGCCCATATTTCTATAACCTTTTCATCATAACAACTCTGTTAATCAAGGAGTATCAGCATCTCCATTTTATTACATATGTAGCAAAAGAGGCCCAAAGAGGTAAAGCTCCTGCCTAAACTTTGGGGCTAGAGTTTGAACCTAGGACTCAGTATTTCAGGCAGTACACTGAACATCTCATCTTCAAAAAGAGGTGCAGACATGCTGGAGTAGTTTAGAAAATTATCTGCTAGCGTTCACTTGTGTCAGTACAGAAAGTTGCCCACTTGTCTGGTGAAATCTATCACTTTAAGACTATGAACGTTTTTCTTCATTTGCCACTCATGACTGTCTCTATGGTTAACAGTCTCCACTTACCTTTTTTAAAATTTTTTTTTAAATTTTATTTATTAAGCAATTGGGGTTAAGTAACTTGCTCAAGGTTACACGGCCAGTTATTTCTGGGTGTGGTGCTGAGTATCTGAGCCCGGATTCGATCCCAGGTCATCCCGACACTGGAACCGGTGCTCTTACTCGCTGAGCCACCTGGCCGCCCCAAGCAATC
>NW_027187369.1:16023740-16047131 GCF_028583685.1 Petaurus breviceps papuanus
GCTGAGCCACCTGGCCGCCCCAAGCAATCAGGGTTAAGTAACTTGCTAAAGGTTACACGGCCAGTTATTTCTGGGTGTGGTGCTGAGTATCTGAGCCCAGATTCGATCCCAGGTCATCCTGACACTGGAGCCAGTGCTCTTACTCGCTGAGCCACCTGGCCGCCCCAAGCAATCGGGGTTAAGTAACTTGCTCAAGGTTCACGGCCAGTTATTTCTGGGTGTGGTGCTGAGTATCTGAGCCCGGATTCGATCCCAGGTCATCCCGACACTGGAGCCGGTGCTCTTACTCGCTGTGCTACCTGGCCGCCCCAGTCTCCACTTACCTTAACCCTGCCTCACCCATTTTCCACTCCAAGCCTCCTATCCTTTTCACTCTGGCCTGGATCTCTCTTTTTGTATCATCCCCCTTCAGAGTATCTCTTTTTTCCCCAAAGTTTTACTGATGGTTTTTTAAACAGTATATACTTTTATAGATGACATCAATTTCATGAAAGTTCTCTTGTAATAAAGTAGGACAGTTAAGTAAAACCAATGCAACTTCATCTGAAAGTGAAGACACATTCCACCTCTGTAGTAACCCAATCTCTCTATTTTAAAAAAATTAACAGAAATTGGGGCAGCTAGGTGGTGCAGTGAGTAGAGCACAGGTCCTGGAGGACCTGAGTTCAAGTCTGGCCTCAGACACTTAACACAAAAACTAGCCGTGTGGGGGAATGGCTGAACAAGTTGTGGTACATGCATGTTATGGAATACTATTGTGCTACAAGAAACGAGGAGCAGATGGTCTTCATATTTACCTGGAGAGGCTTAAAAGAACTGATTCTGAGTGAGAAGAGTAGAGCCAGGAGAAATGTGTACACAGTTACAGACACAACATATGTGTGATGACCAACTTTGATAGACTGGACTCTTCTCAGCAATGCAGTGATATAAGTCAATCCCAAAAGACTCATGCTGGAGAGAAATGTGTGCATCCAGAGAAAGAACTAGAAAGAACTGAGTTTATATCTAAATGGAAGCAAAATATCTGATCTTTTTCCTTTTCTTCTTTGGTTTTATGTCCTCTTTACCATTTTTCATTCCATCTGATACAATCTGTCTTTATAACCTGATTAATGTATAATGTGAAAGTATTTACAGATCCTATATTGACTGTATGTCGCCGTGGAGGGAAGGGGAAGGAGGGGGACAAAATGTGAAACAAGGAATTTTGGAATTGAATCCTGTAAACCAAAACTAAACAAATAAATTGAAAAAAAAACCAACTCTGATATTCCCATCCATCAGGTTGGCAAAACTGATTTAAAAAAAAAAAAGAAAAAATGACAAATGCTAGAGAGGCTATGGGAGAACATGTACATTAATGTAATGTTGGTGGAACTATGAACCCAGCCAGTCTCAAAAGCAATTTGAAATATGTCACCAGCGTTACTAAACTGTGTTTATTTTTGCTCAATTGGGCAGGAGAAGGAAACAAGGAGGATTTTCATTCATTGGGAAAAAAATATAATGTAATAGAAAAATAAAAAAATGTGGAACCTTATAAGGGTTTTCATTTTAAGGAAATAAAATTGACAAAGAATTCTCTATTAAAAAAAAAAACTAGCCACGTGACCTTGGGCAAGTCACTTAACCCCAACTGCTCTCCAAAAAGCAAAAAAAAAGTTAACAGAAATCTCTAAGTCTTTCATAGGACTCCATCACATTCATATACTGCAACTTATTCTGCCATTTCTCAACTGATGGGCATCTCCTTAAGTTTCCAAGTTTTTCTGCTTCCACAAAAGAGCTATTATAAAAAAAATTTGAACATATAGGACCTTTTTCTGTTTGTTTTGGGCATAAGCTTAGCAGTAGTACATATATAGTTGGGTCAAAGGCTATGTACTCTTTAGTAATTAATCCCAAATTGCTTTCCAGAATGGTTGTAAGCATTCACACTGGACTTCTTTCCCTCATACTCCAGCTGGGTGCAAGACATAAAAAAGGTTAAGAATCCTTGCTCTCTATGATTATGTATGCTCCTATCATTTCATCTCTCCCCATGCCTCATTCCTTCTAAACCTATTTGCTGTCCTCTGTGAGATTTCCAATCCCCTGGCCCTCAGGAGTCTCTTAGGCCATTTTATTCCTTCTCTGACTTTAGTTTCTTTTCTTCTCACTCTTGGAAACCAGTTCAATTCCACATTATTTACTCTCAAATCTCTCACCCCACCCCACCTTGTTGTGTCATGAATCATGCCTTGCCAAGCCCCAGGCCTAGACTGCTTCCACCATCTACTTCCTCTTCCCTTACTCACATACTGCTGATTAGAACTGAAGGAAGTCACACATTCATGCTAAAATTCATGTTGCTTAACTTCAACAGGACCTTCACTACAGAAAGGCAAACATTTTATTCCTCCCCAATCAATTCCCTGTTTCATTGCCACAGAATCTCATCCAAACTTTCTTTCCTTTCCTCAAGCTTCCATACCTCCTTCTCCTTCATTCCTTTCAGGTAAGGGCCTTGCCTCTTATTTTACTGAGAAAATTAACCATGTGCAGTGAGCTCTGTCTTCTCCCATTCTATTTCAAAACCCTCTGACTTTATCTACTCTATTCTTCTTTCCCCAGGTCTCTGACAAAATGGCCTTTCTCTTTATCGGGGTCAACCCCTCTACATGTATGCTTGATTCTATCCCTTCCTGTTTTCTCCAGAAGACTTCATCTTCAGTCTCTCTACAATCTTTATCCTTTCCCTTTCAACTGGTTGCTTTTCCTCCTGCCTTCAAATAGACTCAAGTCACTCCCATCCCCATATTTATAAATATAGCTGTTCACATTACAGTGCAGAGTGTGGCAGGAGATCTGGACTCCTGGGTTTTAGAACTGACTTTGCTTTTTCACTAGCCATCTGATTTGGGGGGCAGTTAGGTGGTGCTACAGTGGACAGAACTTGGGGCCTGTAGTCAGGAAGATTCATCTCCCTGAGTTCAATTCTGGCCTCAGATACTTACTAGCTACATGACCCTGGGCAAGTCACTTCACCCTGTTTGCCTTAGTTTCCTCATCTGTCAAATGAACTGGAGAAGGAAATAGAAAAACCACTCCAGTATCTCTGCTGAGAAAACCCTAAATGGGGTCACAAAGAGTCATATACAACTGAAAAAAAAATGACTGAACAGCATTAGGTAACCTCTCTCAGCACAAGTCCTCACCTGCATAATGGGGATAGTATCAGTCCTGCCAACCTCACAGGGTTGTACACAGAGGAGCTCAACTAATGCTTATTGATTGAATGAAAAAATATACATAAAAGAAAGAATTTTGGAAACAATCAAGTGCTATACAGAATCAGTGAGTTGCAGAATGTTAGACAAGAAGGGAACCTTAAAGATCACTTAGTCAGACACTCTTCATTTTGCTAAGGAGGGAATTGAGGCCTAGAGGAGTAAGGAGGAGACCTGATTTCTAATTCTGTTACTGCTACTTGCTAACTTACATTCAATGCAAAGTTCCCACAACTTGAAAAGTTAAAGATACAGAAGGAAATGAGATGCCGAAGGAATTTCCTATACAAAAAAAATCTAGATCAAGGCTTTCATGAGGAAATAACTTAGCATGAGAGTCAGGCCATTGGATGGCCTTGTGACTTTGGCTGAATTGGTTCGTTTTTCTGACATAAAATGAGTTCTATGAATCTATATTTAAGTTCAGGCTATAAATATTCTCTCTAGGGGTCATAGATAATTTAAGGGATGGCATAATGTTATTTCTTTACATATCACCAATTAGAAATTAGTAGCTGCTGCTTCCTAGTGTTTGTGAAAGGAGAAAACAGAAAAGGTGTCTAACTGTTGTGTCACTTGCCTACAAAGCAGACAGACAATGTCCCTACACAAATGGATGAGAGCTAAGCACCCTCTTTTGATCTACCTTGTCCCTTTGACACACGTTCACAGGCAGCGTTCCCTTTCCAAAGTGTTAATAAAGTCTTCAGAGTTGACTTTTGGCCTAACACCCAATCTTAAGGGAAGGAAAGTACCAGTGTCTGCATCTAGCACAGATCTTGTATGTGAGGGCTATGAGAACAGTCCCAAATGAGAACCAGTCACTACTTACAATAGGCTATATAGTACAAAGTCTTCTACCACTGGCTTGAGCCTAGGATGATTTGCTCATTCATTTCCATTTGTACTTTGTCACAGTTGGTAACATCTCCTTTTAGTTCGTGGAAAGTCATGAAAGTGTTAATTTTCCTGTATAATTCACGTATTGATCTAGTGATGGAGATATAGGTCATAGATAAGGTTAGAGACTGAGAAGCAGAAGGGACCTCAAAGTCATCCAGTCATCACTTTAGAGTTGAAGAAAACTGAGGCTTGGGGAAAGACAGTGACTTTCTCAAGATCACACAGATAGCAAAGAGCAGAGCTGGGATTTTAATTCATTTCTTCTGCTCTCAAATCCAGTAGTTTTCCCACTGCACCATACCCATTCTAGGTCCATCACAGAATGAGAAAAACATTCCATTTATCGGCTTACAAATATACTTACTATATGGTTAACCACAGAGCTGCTCCGCCAGTCAAAGCAAATAGCAAAGATAAACAGCCAAACGACAGGACTTCTGCAAGAAGAGGCCGGTTATGTATCACTATTTAAAGCGGGGAGAGGGAAAAAAAAAACACACACACACACAAGTTCAATCGCTTGGCCACAATTCAGTTGGATCTGTCAGTTGATTCCTACATGACTATATTGACTACACAAAGGACAAAGTACTTACTGTGTGGATGTGGCCGTGAACATATAAGGATACCTACTGACCATTTAAATAGCTTTGATTTCTGGAGGGCTTCATATTTTAGGTAGCTGCCTCCACGTATATCTTATCATCTTATCTGAACCTCAGAACAACTATGTGAGACAGGTAATACAAAGCTTATTAGTTCATTTTACAGAGGAAGGAAACTGAGTCTAGAAGAGGTTGGGGTTAGGTCACACAGCTAGGAAATGGCTGAAGCTGCATTCACTCTCAGGTCTTCTAATCCTAAATGCAGTACTCTTACTACCATAGCAGAATCTTTTTTATTCTATATAATATTTTTATATATAGTATTTTTTTAATTTCGTAAAATTCTACCAATGTATACATTTCAAATCTGGGGATGATTATTGCCTGTTTTCTAATTTGTAATGTAAAGTCAAGTCAACAAGAATTTATTAATCACTTCCTATATTCCAGGCACCATGCTTAGTGCTAGGGATACAAAGTAAGGTAAAAGATAACTATGCCCTCAAGGAGCTCACAGTCTAATGTATATACTAGATGGTACATACAGATCACAATCCATCTCTACCTTTTTATCTTGTGCCACTCTTATCCATGTCCTCCCTTATCCATGGGGGTCCACTCAACTCAGTGGGAACCTTATGCTTCACTACTCACACAGGAAAACCAAATAGATAAAGAATTCCATGACTTCAATGGACAGCCTATTGAGTTAGTCCACCATTAAAGAGAGGATAAACACTTTGGATGGAAAATGAAATGTGTCCAGAATTGAACAGTAAGGAGAAAGGGAGCATAGTGCTTCAAATGATCTCAGATTTCTCCTTGAAACAAAGGAAAAATCAGTATTATTCCAACGATATCATAAATCTGGGAATCTTATAACATCATAATTTCTTTTTTTTTGCCTTTTTGGAGAGCAATTGGGGTTAAGTAACTTGCCCAAGGTTACATGGCTAGGTTTTTTTTTTATGTGTGGGTGTTAAGTGTCTGAGGCTGGAACCAAACTAGGGTCCTCCTGACTCCGGGGCCAGCCCTTTTACTCACTGTGCCATCTAGCTGCCCTAACATCATAATTTCTAAAGAATTAAATTTGGGGGGTGGCCAGGTGGCTCAGCGAGTAAGAGCACCGGCTCCAGTGTTGGGATGACCTAGGGGATTGAATCCAGGCTCAGATACTTAGCACCACACCCAGAAATAACTGGCCATGTAACCTTGAGCAAGTTACTTAACCCCAATTGCTTAAAAAAAATTAAATTTGAGGGCTCCCTAGAGGGCAAAGGAGAGGAGGTGACTAGGCAGCACCACATAGCCACTGGAGAATGGAATGAGAAAATTGGTATAAAGGATATCATCAGAAAGATGCATGACTAGAAAAGGAGGTAGGCCAGCCATTTGGTGCAAATAAAAGGTAACTAACTGATGGACAACTCACTTGCTGTACTGTTAGAGACACAAGATCAAGAGATCTAGGGGGAAGGCCCTCTCACCCCTCCACCCCTGCTTTCCTTCACCACGGAAGACTTATGGGAGGGTACACATAAGAATGGTCCAGTCTAAGCCATAGTGGACAGGTTGTGATCTGTATTAGCAGAAAGAATATCCCTTCCTCTCCTGACCACACAGTCCACAAACTTGTGCTACTTATGTAATGCCTTCCACTCTTTTCTACTTCTACCCTAGTCAGTTACCTCTCTGGCCTCCACACTCCCCATTAGAAAGTCACCTCACTGAAAGTGGAGGCTGTCTTTTCTATTTGTATCCCAAGAGCTTAGCATAGTGTTTAGCATACAGTGAGTGGTTACTAAATGCCCTTCCTTTTTTTTCATTCATTCAATCTTCCACATTTATGAGATCAAGGACACTCTGACATAGCAATGTCATCATACTTTTGTCCTGAATTATGTATTTCTGAAATCAATTTATCATAATTAGACTTCATCAACCTTTTTCCCAGTTGATTCCTTTCTTCTCCGGGGAACGATCTTTCAAATGCTCATCTGGTTCACTGTATGTCCTATCCATGTCCATGTCAGTATCTGTAGTGTCTGGAATAAAAAATGAGCATTAGTTAGGAAGTCACTATTAGGATTAAACTGTGTAGCAACAAGGTATGTATAACTATAATACTCAGAGATGTTCTTAAGAGTATGGTCATTAAGGTATTGGTCCCAATCCCTCCAATTCTGGGGGAGAATTGATGGGCAAGAATTCAGGGAAGAAGGAGTTGGGGAGAACTCTGCATCAAGATATTGTCAACAACAATCTCAAGTAGATATATATGTATGTATCTGTATGTGTATATGGGTACATATATATTTTATGTATACATTGTCATATACACACATATACACACACAAACATAGATACAACTAGTCTACAATTTCTTATCATGGAGACAAAACTAGCTGTCAGCTCTTTATTCCCTTTATTTATCCATTTTATTCTCTTTATACGTGTCCTTTTGTGAGAATCTTTCTAGGCAGTATGTCTAGTGACATGGATATATGTGTCACTCAGGCCAGTGTGCCTGTTGAGAGATGTGTGTTAGTGCAGGGTCACACAACTGAAGGTATAGAGTGATGTGTGATTGTATGTGTGGGAGTCATTCATCCCATTGTTTTCAGTGATAGGTGAAGGGGTGTGTGTGTGTGTGTGTGTGTGTGTGAATCACACAACTAAGTATGCCACTGAGAGGTGTGTCTTTGTGTAGGAATAAGCAGTTTGTGTGTATCTTTTGTAGGAGTCACTCAGACCAATGTGTCTAGTATATAGTGTCTGTGCAGGAGTCACAAGGCCAGTGTGTTGTGTCTGAGTAGGAGTTATTCAGGCCAGTATGGTCAATGATAGGTGTGTGTGTGTGTGTCTATGTGCGTGCGCACACGTGTGAGAGTACAGATCTGTATGTGCAGTGAGCTCCATAACATCAGCCATAGGAAATAGGGAGAGGGTGAGGGTGAAATAGCCAGGATGGGAAGGCATAGCTTGCACAGATGGTGCACCTCCTCAAATACAGGTCTGGGCCCTGGTCAATGTGGACAGTGCTGAAGTAAAGTTGGCAGGAGTAAGGCCTCACAATTTCCCCAAGAGGTATTTAGCTACCACCCTAGACATTATGCATCTGAGATGAAAGGACAATTTATGACAATTAAACTTTACCAACCTTTCCAGACATCTCCTTTCTTGAACCAAATACGGCCTTTAGAATTGTTCCCGGGCTCCGTTACCGAGAATGTCTTTTTGAAACTAGGAACTGAAATTTAAAAAATGAGACCTAACCTGGAGATCATTACTGCAACTGGATAACATCACAACCAGTTGTGTGTGTAACATCCTTGGAGATGTCCTCCCAGCATGGCCTTCCCCCAGGGGCCTTCCTAGAATGAACACCAATGACTGGGAATGGGCATGGAGGCTTGGAAAATAAAGCACCAAGATCATTCCTGGGTCCAGATGGCACCATGTCTTTCTTGGAAACTACATCCCTCACAAACCTCTGAGGCGGGTTTGTGCAATGTGCCACATAACTTTGCAAGCCTTCAGAACAAAGACATGGGGGATTATGGATAAAGCTTGAAGGCAGAAAGGAAACAAGTGGGTGGCAGCAGAACAGGTGACCAGAGGCCAGGGGCTAAGCAGTTTGAGCATAACCTCGGGTGGTCAGGAGTGGGCAATAGACTGGGAAAATATCTATCTCTGAAATGTGCCATGCAGTCTCTCTGCTCCATATCTTTGCCCAGACTATCCTTTGTGCCTGCTAAGCTCTTTACCAGTGGAATTTAAAGGTTAACTATTCCAAGAATCCCTTCTTAACTCCCTCCTTCCCAGTTATAATCTCTCCCCTTAGACCTTACATTTCCTATGTATGAACTGTGTGTGTGTCTGTGTGTGTGTGTGTGTGAGAGAGAGAGAGAGAGAATGACAGACAGAGAGAGAGACAGAGAGAGAGAGAGAATGACAGACAGAGAGAGAGACAGAGAGAGGGATGGAAGGAGACAGAGAACACACAGGGAGGGAGAGACAGAGAGAAAGACAGCTAGAAAGCAAGTAGGGAGGGGGTGAGGGATGGTGAGAGATAAAAAGACAGAGACAGAGAGGGAGGGACAGTCAGAGAGACAGACACATAGGCACAGCAAGATAAGAGAAACACACAGCAGAGAGACACATAGAGACAGACAGACACAGAGCGAGAGAGGGAGGGAGAGAGAAAGATAGAGACATACACATAAGACACAGACATAGAAAGGGATGATGAGACAAAGACAGAGATAGAGACCAGAGAGAGGCAGAGAGACAGAGACAGGGACAGACACACAGAATATGCATGTAGTGATAGCCTGTTCAGTGGGGAGTGGGTATTCAGGGTATGAATACACACCCGAAATAATCATCTATGGATAATTGGATTATGGGAGTTTACCTGAAGAAAGAAAAGAGGAAACTAACATTTGAAGTTACAAATGTCCTCATTGCATGCTACTTCCTCTGGGCCTCAGCTATACAGATGTACTAAATATTCAGCATTTGTCTGATTCTGGACCCCAGAAAAGGCCTGAGGTTTCTGGTCTCCTCTTGGCTTGGTTGGAGCATAGGGCCTAGCAGGTTTCCCAATAAGTTGCTCTTTTTTTAGAATTGCAATTTGTTCTAAAGTGACAATGTAAAATGACATGATAATTTAGGATAAAAACACTGTATCAACCTCTATGCCAACTGAATCCTTTCCTGAGTAAAGAATTTTGAAGTGACTTACCCATATGTTGCTCTCCCATGTCAGTTTTCCCATTGATGTGGCCTGGAAAAGAGAGAGGGAGAGGATTTGCTAGGAGGTGACCGTTGCCATTGAACAACATAGCGACTAGATATCACATGCCTTTATAACATCAGGCCATTCCTAGGCAGAGGCTAAGGGAAACTGAGGATCAAACTCCCAAAGCAGTAACTTCTACTAATTCAGATCAGCCCCTCCTCTTTAACTTTTAGTCTCAGAGGACTTCCTGGGGGCACTAGGTGGGTCAATGATGTGCCCAGAGTCACCCAGACAATAAGAGTCAAAGGCTGGACTTAAACCCAGGTCTCTGTGATGCTAAAGCTGACCGTCTGTCCATTATATTCTGCTGTCCTCCCACAACCTCTATGTTCTAGACAGAGGAGATGACTTACTGGCCCCAGTCACAACCTGCTTGGTACCACTTGTTCATGTTCTTTTGGGAGTCTACAATGCCCAATGATACATTATAGACGAAGAAAACTGAGGCACAGACAAGTTCAGTGACTCACCTCTGGCCACATAACTGGTAAGGGTCAGAGGTAGTATTTGATCTTGAGTATCTTAACTGTATACAGTTTTTACTCATGACCAATAAAGTGAAATGAACACAAGTCAGAACAAGGGCCACATCCATGTACTATGCTTCCTGAGCTCTTTCTTCCTAGACCTAGTTGTCCCCTCAGCTACTCTTTTCCTAGTAGAAGTTATTCTTCTTTTCCCCTTGTGGGGCTACAGCAGCTTTGCCAAATATAAACAAAATGATGATTTACCTGGGTTGGTACTGTTAGGAACAAACTGGTCTTTCACTTCGAAGACTTTTTCATCCATATCTAGAATTCTTTTAATGATCTTCTTCGATGAGTTATAGGAATTTACAGGAGCTACAAAGTACTTTTTTTTGTTATTTGTCTTGAAAATAAAGCAAATTGCCAAACAATATAACAGCATCATTGCACCCCCCCCCAACTCTCCAGAATAAAGCCATCAATGGAATAGGAACATCATGTCCATTTCAGCCTAGGTAATGGTTTGGTCAGTTTCAACTCACCTGAAGAAACAAAGGAGATGTGGAGCAGAGATTCCATTGAAAGAAACCAAAAACACACCCAAATATGCAATGGAAACCGATTCATTGTTTTAACCTGTTGAAAACAGAATTTTAAAATAAACATCCCCCCATTGTTCATCCCCTTTCTAGCAAGGGTTCAAACTAATCTTGAGCTGTTCTCAGGTTCTAGGAAGAAAACCAACTGCCTTTTCCTTAAGGGTCTGGATCCTTAACTGCCCCTCCACTATGATGTCACACCCAACTGACCACTCCTCTCAGGCAGGCCCTTGGTTGTTATGGTGAGTAGAACCAAACAAAGGGTGGGAAGGTTCATCAGGAAAGCAGGCCTTCAGTAGGCTGGATACCTCCAAACTCTGAGCTTTGGAGGACTAGTGCTTTCTTCTTGGCACCAAGTTCAGTGGTGAGCTTTCTGCCTGTGTCCTCCATGTTCTACTGAATAAAACTAGTGCCATCATTTGAATAATAAAATTGAATAATAAAAACTACATATAGACAGCTCCCCTTGGGTCCAGGGACTGTGCCTTAGTGTGGCTGATACATCCAGGGTGACAAAACTAAGGAAATTAAAGTAGATGGACAAGTAGGTGGTTATAAGGGATCTAGGGGGCTGTTCTGACTATGGTTTTGTGATGGTACCCAATTCAACTGAATTTACTCAATCCTTAATATGCCTACTATGACTAAGGAAATACTTTGAATTGGGGTAAATTTAGTGTTGGTGATTTAGAAGACATGATTAGTCCACTGATTTTGGGACATGATTAGTCCACTGATTTTGGGAACTGGATCTTAGAGAGCCTGTATTGCAGGGGTTATTAACCCTAGATTTTAGGTTATCTGTGAATTTGGATGGGAAAAATGACATGTTTATTTTTGGTAACCTCTAAATGTCATTAAGCATTTCTTTCATTTATTTAAAAATATTAATTATTTTGGCAAGGGGTCCATAGGCTTCACTGGTCTGCCAAAAGAGTCCAGTTCAGCTCCACCTTTAGCAGAGGGGGGAAACCAAGGCGGGGGGGGCAATGATTTATCCAAAGTCACTCAGATAGGTAATTACGAAGTTAGGACTTGAAATAGGATGATTGAGTTTCTATTGCTAATATTGTTAATTAAGGCACAGTTTTGTTTCTCACGTAAACACATGTGAGCTAGTAGAGGCTGTTTATAGAGCGGGTTCCAGCATGGGTCCCAAGATAGACTAGAAGGGGCAGCAACTATTCTTTGAAAGAAGGCTGAACTTTAAGTCATCTCACCTCCAGGGCCTTCAAAGTTTCCTCACCTATAAAATGAGGGCAGGGGGATTAAATAACCCTTCTAGACCTATGTGCTCCCTAATGGTAAGAGATATTAAGACCAATTTTCCCTAACGTCCCCCCTCCAAGGAATCTGTAAAACAGCATAGGAAGAGGGCATTTTTTGTATGTTCTAAATTCTAAAACTGTGGTTTCTAGAGGAGTATTTCATCTCAAGTCTGGAAGTGGTAAATTATTTTGGAATTTGGATCTAAAAGAGGGTCAGTCAGCACTCTAGTTAGTACATGACTCTTCCATCCTTCCTTTCCTTTCTTCTCTTTCCCCTCTTCCTAGAAATATTCCCTTTGTCCATTGTCTTTTAAGAGTTTCAGAATCTATAGAGCTTCTAACTGGGTTACAGAGAAATACAGGCCCAGAGTGAGTCAAGTTGAGACAACCTTGCTACAGAATTCCTATTAACACTAAAATGTTAATATGAATATTCCTTATGAGTATTAAATATGAACCTCAACATTGGTATTTTAACCATTAGTACTAAACACTCCTTATTCACTAATTCCCAGTATTAATACTAAGTACTCATCATTAATACAAATAAAAATGAAATCCTTGCCTAGGGAGTGGGCAGGGTGCAGTGGTAACAGTTCTAATCCCAAAGCCTGAGCTCTTTTAATGACTCTCAATGGCTGTTGTTTATATTTTTTAAATTTTATGTTTATTTTTAGTTTACATCATTCATTTCCACAAGATTTTGAGTTACAAATTTTCTCCCCTGTTTCTCCCCCACCCACCACCCCAAAACAATGATCCCACTGAATACCCCCTTCCCCAATCTGCTCTCTCCCATATCCTCCCCCATTCCCCTTCAGATTTTCCAGGAGGGCAAGCTGGACCTCTATGCCCCAGTGCCTGTATATCTTATTTCCCAGTTGCAGGTAAAAAATAATAATATATATATATATATTTAAACATTTGATTTTAAAACTTTGAATTCCAGATTCTCTCCCTTCCTCCATCATCACCCACCCTTATTGGGAAGATAAGCAATTCAGTGCAGGTTGTACACGTGCAAAATGGCTGTTGTTTATAGTGCTTACCCATGAGATGGATACAGTTGCAGATTAGAGGTCCCATGCACCCCCATGCACTATGCATCAAGTGGGGCCAATTCACTTTCAAATATCATTTTAATACAATTAAGTTCCATTCTGAGCTTCCCTGAGCCTTGGAGCCTCACCCTTTTTCATTTTAGTTACAAGAAAACATGATTATATTGCAAGGTGAAGTTTGTAAAGTAGGCCTCAGGATATCCCAGAGGCAACTGAGTATTCTTGGAGATACAATTGCTCAAGTGGGACCAGGAGACCTGGGTCCTAGCGTTCTGGACAACCAGACAGAGCACTTATTAAGGGCTAATTTTGGGCCAGGATACTATGCTAAAGACTGGGTATGCAAATGCAAACAGGCAAGTAACATAGTCCCTACCCTGGAAAAAATTCACATTCTAATGGGGGAAGCGCATCCCCAAACGCTGGGGGCGGGGAGAGCTGTGCTTGGAAGCCTGCATCAAAGCCTAAGGGTGGAGTCCAATTTTTGGAGGGAACAAGGCAGAAAAAAGGAAGGGAGCAAACACTATGCTAAGCCCAAGCATTTTACAAATATTATTTCATCTGATGATGCCTAGGGAGTAGGGAATTGATGTTATTATTAACCCTATTTTACAAGATGAAGCTGAGGAAAACAGGTGATAAGAGACTTGCCGAGTCACCCAGGTTTCCTGACTGCAGGCCCAGCACTCTGTGCACCGTGGCGCCACCTAGCGGCTGAAGAGTACAGCTTGAGTAGAGAGCACATGGACCTAAAACGCATGGGATTTTTTTTTTTTTTTAAGCTTAGGCTATGCATGGAAGCACTCCTATAGAAACCACAAATACCGAACATGCAAAATATGCCCTGAGATCCTGCACTTTCTGGAACACTCATTAAGTATTTTAATAGATGCTTCTCTGTAGCATTAGGGATCTTGTTTTTCCAAATGAACTGGCTAGCTGTGTGACGTTGGGGGAGTCACTTTCTCTCACGAAGCCTTGCTTTCCTCCTCTGGAAAATGAGGAGGGGTTAGATTAGATTCTAGGTCCCTGGAAGTAGGGACCTCAAAGAACATCTGGTTAACCCCCTTCATTTTGTAATGGAGGAAACCTAGTCCATTTTCAGCTTGAAATCTAAGAAATGAATGTTTTAAGTGGAGCTTGCCAAGGATGGAAGTTGCTCCAAAGGAGGGACCCCCCACCCCACCCCCAAAATCTCAAAGACCCAAATGAAGAAACTGATAATAGCCTTACCTTGGGAGATTTCAATATCAGAGCTCTGGCTGGCTTGTAAGAGCAAATAGGCCACAAGTGTGCAGGTCTTATTTGCTCCTGCTTCTTCCTCTGCAGCGAATTTAAGCCAAGAGTTTTTTGAATCCTCAGAAGCCCAAGATACGCTGCTTCAGCCTTTTCCTATTGGGTGGTGGGTTGCCTAGACAATTTCCCCAACACCTTTAGGCCTGACAAGTGGCTCTCTACAGTTTTAGGAGCACTCAGTGGTATTTTAATAAGAGATTATTGATTGATCATGTCTGGCTTGTTTCTCTTTCTCTAGCTATGATAACTGCCTATAGAAATCTATTTTGCAATAAGGTTTCATTTTGTGTCTCTTTGACAATTGAAATTTTCTTTCTTCAATTGGGGCCTTCTCCTGTTGCTGCTGTAATCTACCTTTCTCCCTACCCTGCACCCTCTTTAACCCCACCCTTGATAAGTTAGGTACTGCTGACTGGCTGCTTCTCTGGGAAGCCAGCCTAGTGTGGTTTCATTTTGGTCTATTTTATCCAGTGTCCCAGATTTTGTTTGCCAGATGTTCATTTTATAAATTATTATTTATAAACTGAAGCAAAATTTTCTCCCCACATAAACACAATGTCTCTAAACAGAAGGTTAGCACAGAAATCACTGTTGGGGTCGGGGTGGGAGGAGTGAGCCAGTGTTTTGCCCTTGAGATAACACTGAACAGAATTCACTTTGATTTAACAAGCATAGGGTCCTAGGATCTTAAAACTAGTGTTGGAAGAGATCTTAAAGAGAATCCAGTTCACTTCCCTCATTTTACAGATAAAGAAACTGAAGCCCACACAGATAAAGTGACTTGCCCAAGGTCACACTGGTAATACGTGGCAAAGGCAGGTGGCCCTTTAAAATAAGGCAAATGGTATAATTAAAAGTCCATAACTCTTAAATATAGATAGCTATATGTATATTTACACATACATATATGTGTGTTTATGTATGCATGAATATGTATTGTGTTTGGGTGTCATAAACACACATATATGTATACATAAGTATGATGCTGGATTGTCCCTTACCCATGAGAGTTTGGACA
Organism: Petaurus breviceps papuanus; assembly: GCF_028583685.1. Classification (NCBI taxonomy): domain Eukaryota; kingdom Metazoa; phylum Chordata; class Mammalia; order Diprotodontia; family Petauridae; genus Petaurus; species Petaurus breviceps. The sequence continues at coordinate 16,039,034 of NW_027187369.1, forward strand.
AGTTGCTTCATCTTTCTTGGTCTTATTTTCCCCACCTATGAGATGAGACAGTTGACTAGATGAAGGTCTCCTCCAGCTCTAAATCTATGACCCTGTGAAAAAGCAGGCCAGACTAATTCACCACATTTGCCCAACTGTGTATCAGCCTGGTGTTTCTGTCTCCCAGGAAAAGTCTTTCCATCATGTGATGACTGTGATATTTCCTGTGTCTGATGAGCTTAATGCATTCCCAAGAGAGACCCTGAAACATGCTTGCACTTGAAACTTGGGAATGCTTTACCACCAGCACCCAAGGGACCAGACTATTTAAAGTGAGACCCATGGGGCGGCTTGGTGGCAAAGTGAATAGAGCACTGGCCCTGGAGAACATGAGTTCAAATCCGGCCTCAGACACTTAACACAAAACTAGCTGTGTGACCTTGGGCAAGTCACTTAAACCCAATTGCCCTACCTTTCCCCCTCCAAAAAAAAGTGGGGTCCATTTTAAACATCTGAGAGACAGATACCATGATTACATTTCACTTATATAAAGGGGGTTTTCCATACCCTATTTAGCCTATAAGCTACAGAAAGAATATCAACTCTGTACCTGATTTTTGGTTTTTATTTATTTTTGTTTTTAAAAAATGATATTGATGCCTTTTGGTTTTAGGTCACAGGCATTTTCTGATACACTCTGTCTTGCTTACCCCATTCTCCTCCCTAAAAGACTAGTTGGGGACCCAATGTTAATTAGTTTTTAAAGTAAGTTTTATTAGTAAGATTTGGTCCTAAAAGTGAAAGGACACTCTTGAACTTTAATGCTTCTAAGGGGAGCTGACAATCCTGAATAAGTCTATTACAAAAATGCAAAGGAAGCAGCACTTGCTAGTGAAAACTGGGGAGCACATATCTGTGCAGAATGTACCTTCCATCACTAGATGGCGGACGAAGATCAGGTTTCAAAATCTTAGCCCTGGTCCCCTTTGCAAAACCTTTCTTCCTCCTTCAAGTCCAGCAAACTTCAACCCACCCCTTTTTTTTTTTTAAAGCAATTGGGGTTAAGTAACTTGCCCAAGGTTACACGGCCAGTTTTTTTGTGTGGGTGTTAAGTATCTGAGGCCTGAACTGATCCCGGGTCCTCCCGACTCTGGGGCTGGCGCTCTTACTCGCTGCGCCACCTAGCCGCCCCTCAACCTTTTTTTTTTAAAGCAATCTCTCTCTCCCATTGCTCCCCCCGCCCAAAGTGAACAATTAACTAAAATAGAACCCTCATAACAAACGCAGGCAGTGCAGCGAAGTATATTCCCACATTGGCCATATCCATGCCTCACTCTGGGTTTTAAGGCCATCACCCCCTGGCTGGGATAGCTGCCCTTATTCATCTTTAAGCCTCTGGACTCAGTCTAACATTGCCTTGGTCTGAGTTCTAAAGGCTTTCAAAGTTGTTTTTCTCTATAATGTTGCTGTTATATAAACTGGTCATGTTCTTTTTGCTTCACTCTATATCAGGTCTTAGAGGACTTCACAGCTTCTTCTAGAACTATCCTTTACATCATTTCTTATGGCACTATAATACTCCACTATATTCATATACTACAATTTGTTCAGCTATTCCCAAATAAGTTAGTATTCCCTTAGTTTCGAGTTTTGGCCTATTATGAAAACAGCTGATACACACACAGATATACATATATACACAATACACATATCTATATATATACACATATGTATGTATATAACCTATGGGCCCTTTTATTCCTCTTTTGATCTCTTTGGCATGTATCTGTATGTCTATCTATCTATCTATCTATCTATCTATCTATCTATCTATCTATCTATCTATCTATCTTTCTATATATCCATCCATCCATCCATCTATCTATCTCTCTATCTCTCTCTCTATCTTTGGCCTAGTAATACTATGGTTAGGTCAAAGGGTATGCACAGTTTGGGGGAATACTTCCAAATTGCTTTTCCAGAATGACTGGACCAATTCACAGCTCCATCAACAATACATTTGTATCGGGGTGGCAAGGTGGTGCAGTGAATCAAGCACTGGCCCTGGAGTCAGGAAGACCTGAGTTTGGATCTGGCCTCAGACACTTAACACACAAAAAAACTAGCTGTGTGACCTTGGCAAGTCACTTAACCCCAACTGCCCTCCAAAAAAAAGCAAAAAAAAAACCCCACCACCACCAACAACAATACATTTGTATGTTTATTTTCTCTCAACTCCTTCTACATTTGTTGTTTTCCTGTTTTGTTATCTTTGCCAATCTGATAGGTGTGCAGTGGAACCTCAGAGTTGCTTTAACTCATCATTGATTTAAAAATTCATTTGAATTTGTCCATCTTGACTATTCTTCATCATCTTGCTGGAATAATCTCTTGCTAGAGTTAGAGTGATCCCTTTCCTTTCTCCTTCTGTGTTTTGGCTGCTGTGTGTCAAAGCCCTCTCCAGCATCCTTTCTAAAGTGTAGATATTAGAAACAGATTCAAAAGCAAAGCCAAAATGAAGTCAAGAACTCACTTTATATATATTTTTTTATTTTTAATTTTGATTTTTGGAGGGGTAATTGGGATTAAGTGACTTGCCCAAGGTCACACGGCTAGTAAGTGTTAAGTGTCTGAGGCTGGTTTTGAACTCAGGTCCTCCTGACTCCAGGACTGGTGCTCTATTTACTGCACCACCTAGCTGCCCTTAGAACTCACTTTAGAAGACAAAAAAGAAGGAAGGAAGGAAAGAAGGAAGGAAGGAAGGAAGGAAGGAAGGAAGGAAGGAAGGAAGGAAGGAAGGAAGGAAGGAAGGAAGGAAGGAAGGAAGGAAGGGAGGGAGGCTTCCAGTGGAATTTGACTTGTTGATCATCAGTGGTGATACCCAAGTGTATACTTCCCAGATGGAAAATAGCCCAAACCTGTTGTCTTGTTAATAGATCCATTCTTGACTTGATTATGCTATTCACCTGCTATATTTTGGACACATACACAGCTTGAGGATAGAAGGGGTCTTTGGGCCCATGGTATACCACTATAGTGACTGAAATACTGACTTGCAGTCAGAGCAGCATTGTTTCAAATCCTACATCTAGGAGGCAGCTAGGTGCTATGGTGTATAGATCAGTGGCCCTGGAGTCAGGAGGACCTGAGTTCAAATTCGGCCTCAGACACTTAACACTCATTAGCCATGTGACCTTGGGCAAGTCACTTAACCCCAATTGCCCTGCCCTCCCCCCTCCAAAAAGACAAAATCAATAATTTTTAAAAATCTCACAACCGACACTTAGCAGCTGTGCAACCCAGTTAAATTCTCTGAGCCTCAATGTCTTCATCTGTTAAATGAGGACAATAGCAGCTCCCACTGCTGTGAGACCTAAGTGAGCTGATGCATCCAAACTGCTTACAAACTCAGAGGCAGTTATGTCGATGTCATATATCCTTAGTTAACTGGAAAAACAAATTTTAGGAGGAAACTCTAGGTAGGTAGGGTTCTCTGGGGTGGGGTCCAGTGGGACTATTGTGATGGGTTTAAAGTCAGAGGACCTGGGTACAAATACTGGCTCTGCCCCTTTTTAGCTATGCAACCTTGGGCAAGTCTCCTCCCTGCCCTTGGCCTCAGTTTCCTCCTCTGTAAAATGAAGAACATTGGACTGGCTGGCCTCTGTTGTCCTTTCTAGTTCTAGATCTATGATTCTTTGAGTGACCTTGGGCAAATCTGGTCCTCTCACTGGGCCTCAGTTTCCTCATCTGTAAAATGGAAGGGATTGAACTAGATGGTCTCTAGATCTATGATCCAGTGAGTGACCTTGGCAAGTAACTTCTCCTTGAGTCTCAGTTTCCTCATCTATAAAATGAAGGGAGTTGGACTAGATGAACACTGAGGTCTCAGCTCTGAATATATGATGTGATGAGAGCAATGTGAGTGTGATTTGTACCAGCACCCTTGAGGTGGAAAGAAACGTTCCTGAATTCCCAATTTCTCTTTGGCAGGCAGTGCCTTGAAATTATTGCTTCCCTGAGAAAAAATATATGCCAGTGACTACCATGGTAATACGCAGGCTCTCTGAGTAGGCCTGGCCAGGGCTCTGTGTGGCTAGTAGGGCCACTTCAGCAAAAAAGAATATTAGTGAGGATCTGTTGCTAGGAGACGAGCTATCCAAAAGCCTGCGTATGCAGTTGCAGGAAATGTACTGTAAATCACTCAGCTTCAGGGAGTTGGTTCCCTGGGCTGAATAATATCCCTTTATGAATATGCCCTGTTAGTCTATGGAGCTTAATGCATCTGCAGTCGTGGGAGGCTGTTTGTAGGATCATGACCCAGCTATTTCGTTTTCTCCAAGGTATGCAGCCCTTTTGAGGCAGGCCACATTTTTACATGGCTCCTGCAGGTCCTGAACATTTCTCCCCCCTCAGAAAAAATCCTCAAACCCCCCCAAACAAGGAGCTTTGTTTTTTTCTAAGTCTAAGTAACTGAGGACTCTTTTCTGGACAGAAAGCCCCATGTGGTGTTGTTTTTATGTTGTGATAGCCTGTCTAGATGATTAAAGGAGAGCTGGTTCCATCAGCAACACTGGGAAAATGAACTCTGTGGAGTATAAATATTCAGAATAAAAAGCTAGGACCATCCTGCATGCTCCCAGTTTGCCTGACAAAGGGAAACTGGTTGCTGGGTGGAAGGGAATGTGGAAAGTGCATGCCTGGGTCATGGGTGGGAAACTTTCTAGCAAAAAGAGTTAGTGACCTAGTTCCCCTGCATCTTGATGTGTTACTCTGGAGTTAAGCACAGGTCTTAGACGTAGCTGGGATCCCAAAGGCTTCTGGAACTCCTTCCTGGAATTGGGGGGAAATGCTCTTTGACAGGGGGGAGAAGGAAGAAGTAACCTTTATCTTAGTCATTGCTACTGGATGAGAGCCATGAGTGTAGGGAAGGGGGAGAGAAGGAGAGAGAGAGACAGAGAGAGAGAGAGACAGAGAGAGAGAGAGAGAGACAGAGAGACAGAGAGAGAGAGACAGAGAGAGAGACAGACAGAGACAGAGAGAGAGAGAGAAAGAGAGAGAGAGAAAGACAGAAAAACGAGAAGAACCTTTGTGTTGAGAGTGATGGCTAGATTAGAGAAAATGAGCAGATAGAATCATAGATTAACTATGCCTTGGAATACAACCTTAAAATGAAAGCTGTGCACCTGAGAGTCTTGCCTTTATTTTAGACAGTTAAGAGTCAATTTGGTGTGGAGAACAAAGTGAGTGGAGGAATGAACAGCCCTTGTATGCGTGACAAAGAGTGTAGAAAGTTTCAACAGTAGCTTTCATCACCATTATCAATATCAGAGCTAGAAAGAACTCCTTAGTTTTATGGAGGAATCACCCCCCTGTCCCATGACTTGCCCAAGGTCACATAGATAATAGTAAAAAATAGCTAGCATTTTTACAATGCTTTGAGGTTTGCAAATCACTTTATAAATATTGTCTCATTGGATCCTGACAACAACCTTGGATGTTAGGGGCTATTATTAGTCCCATTTTATAGATGGGGTCTTTAGAGGTTAAGTGACTCTCCCAAGTTACACAGATAGTGTCTTAGTCTGGATTTGAACCTGAATCTTCCTGGTTTTCAAGTCCAGCACTCTCCACTGCACTCTTCTGCCTCTGATCTGAATACTATTGATACTATTGCAAGTAATAACAGACAAACTAAGGCTCAAGAGGGACCCTGAGTCACCCAAGCTCTCATGCCTACTAAGTGGATGTTCAGTCATTTTCCGTTGTGTCTGACTCTCTGTGACCACATTTGGGGTTTTCTTGGCAAAGATTCTGGAATGATTTTTCATTTCCTTCTCCATCTCATTTTACAGATGAGGAAACTGAGGCAGACAAGGTTAAGTGACTCGGCCAGGGTCACGCAGCTAGTAAGTGACTGAGGCCAGAATTGAACTTAGGAAGATGAGTCTTTCTGATTCCAGGCCTGGCCTGGCACTCTCCCCACTGTGGTGTCACCTAACTGCCCCAGTAAGTGGGTGAGCAGGATCTAAATCCAGATCCTCAGCCTTGCAGCCCATCTCTATTCCCACTCTACTAGATTGCCTCACAGGGAGTTCCATAAACTAAAACTTTTAAGTTTCTTTGAGAGGATGCCTGGAAGAACAGAAGCTTTTTAGTCTATCTACCTGGAGATTTCTTTTGTAGATCAATTACTGAGGAAAACCAGAGTAAAACAGCATTCAAAGTGGTTTTTATTTCTTAGAAATTCAGATCATTTTGACATCTCACCTGGCAGGAAAGAAAAAAAAAACAAAGGAGGATGACTTTTTTAGATTTTTGAATTAGATGAAAGAGAAGCAACCTGGGAAGAAACAGAAGAAGGTAAAATCTTGAAAGAAAAGTCAGCTCTGGTTATTACTGTGGTGTTGCTCAAAATGGGGCATTTATCCAAGATACTCTTCCTTCTACCATCTCCATTACTAGAAGAGTTTCTGGGTAATGGTGACACAAAAGACCATGTGCCTTATGGCATTCTTGAGGCCGGGATGGTCCACTCCTGAAGGCTGAGGAGCAGGGACCATGGAGAGAGGCCACTGCCAGTGGCCTTTCCTACTCTGAGGGTCAAATCTCCCCACCATACATATACATGGTGGGCGAATTGAATTGAGCACAGCTCAACTGTTGGCGTTTCTGATCCGCACGTGGTGGTTGAAGGTTGCTTACAATTTGGAGTTGATGCAAACTTGTTGTAAACTTTCCTCAAAAGTTCCCCCCAAATGAAGTCATTGTGGGGAGATGAGATTAGTATGGACCCTAATGGTTGGGGGTGGGGTGGGTGGGTGAGAAAAAGGGCATGAAGCCAGCAAATAGTAGATTAATACTCTTCCAGAATCCCACTTAGTCTGAAATATCCCACTCTATTCTCTACTCATCTCCTGTGTTAACATATTTCTCCTTGTCTTGAGAATCATTTATATGTTTCATCTTAATTATTATTGGAATTGTTCTTGTGTCCATTTGGTGTTCTTATACTTTTTATGCATCTGCTGTGTCTGTATGGTCTATTGGTGACTTCAGTGGTACTTCAGTGGGATTACTCCAATGAAACAGGAATGAAATCATATGAAATCAGAGCTAGAAAGGACCTTAGAGGTTGGCTAGCCCAACACTAACATTTGATGGATGGGGAAACTGAGGCTTAGAAATGAAAAGTGACCTGGGCAAGGTCACATATGACATCACTTCCAGAGCAGGGTAATAAAAATAACATTAGATTGGTTCTTCTACTAACTAGCAAATCTTGGGCAAATTGCTTCATCTCACTGGGTCTCCATTTCCTGATGTGTAAAGTGAGGGGACTGGTTAGACTGGCTACCCTCTAAGCCTCCCTTCTCAGTGTTTCTTGGCTCCTAAGGAACACTGTTTCCACTGTGCCATGCTATATCTCCATTAAAATACTTTCTGATGATAATGATGGACAGACCCTCTGAACTTATGACTCAGACAATGTAGGTTCAAATCTTGGCTTTTTGGTCATGATATCAAACAAGTGAGTTCACCTCCCCACTCATATACTGGGTTCACACAGAGTGCTGGACCTCAAAGTTCTGTTTGAGCTTCAACATTCTATGGTTCTTGAGGTAGGAACCCAAGAAAGTGTGATTGCCCCAGGCCATTATTAAGGATATCCTTTCCTTCTTCTAATTAAACTTGTATAAATGTTAACATAGGCTGTGAGATAATAATAATTGACATATACATATACACACATACATATATATACATATATGTATATATTATGTGTATACACACACACACACTCCCATACATATAGCACTGGAAAATTTGTAAAGCATTTTACAGACAAGATTTCAGGTTTCATGATACCCATAGGAGGCATTATTATCTCTATTTTATAAATGACAAAACTGAGGTAGAAAAAAATTAAGTGATTGGGTCACACAACTAGTAAACCATTGAGGTAGGATTTGAACCCAAGTCTTTTTTTTTGGCTTTTTGGAGGGAAATTGGGGTTAAGTGACTTGCCCAAGGTCACACAGCTAGTTTTGTGTTAAGTGTCTGAGGCTGGATTTGAACTCAGGTCTTCCTGACTCCAGGGCCTGGGCTCTATTCACTGTGC
>NW_027187369.1:16047141-16073296 GCF_028583685.1 Petaurus breviceps papuanus
GAACTCAGGTCTTCCTGACTCCAGGGCCTGGGCTCTATTCACTGTGCTACTTACCTGCCTCCTATAACCATACCACTGTCTGTTTAAAAACACATTGGATTGTTTATCTCTGCTGGGTTTTTAAATTTATTTTAATCTACTGGGTTTCTAAATCACTGAAACTGCCAACTTCTGTGACCTGTGAATATCTGTGTGTTGATATATTTCCTCTAAGAGATAGCCTGATGGTAAATTCAGCAGGGCTTAGAAAGTGATTTTCTTGTGCTCCTAGAGATCAACCTGGGCAGCAGATCAAGCATATTGGCTCAGTTGGAGTCAGCCCCAGGCCAAGCCAAAGCAGCGAGGAGGAAAACAAGGAGGACCTTACAGGCCGTATAATTCAACCTTCTCATTTTATAGATGGGGAAACTGAGGTCCAGAGAGGTTACATAAGCATTAAGTGACAGAAGGGGGATTTCCTCTGATGCCCATCCAGCCTAAGTGCTCTTTACACTCTTGTATTATGCACATCTCTACTCCTTCCCTTTAGTGTACATCATCATCATCATCGCAATCATCCATATGACACTTTGCAACCACCTTGTCGAGTAGTAAGTGTAGAAGCTAAGAATTGAATCAAGGTCTGTTGACTCCAAGTCCACAATTCCATGCTGCTCTGGTGGCCATTGTGCAACCTGATACATTTGTGATGTGAAGAGGGCAGATGGCACTTAACTGAAGTAAAAAAGATTTGAATTTCAAATGATGATTTTTATAACTGTTCTGTGGAAGGAAATGACTTGTCTGAGGTCACAGGCTAAATTTGTGGCAGAACAGGAGCTGAAACCCAAGTCTCAGTGGATCCCACTAAACCATGCTGCCTCCATTGCTGACTCAGTTTCTATGGGAGCTGCTGAGACTGTTTTCTAAACCCTCTTTAGCAGAAACTGTTCTGGGAAAGTTCTGGTCTTAAACTTCATGATAAATACCTTGGTGGTAATGTGGCCATAGTAGCAAATCCCTTTCTTATCCTTGCCAACTACCTTCTAGTGGATGTTTGGATCAAAGTCAGGGTGGAAACTATACCATAATGGGTTTGTTGCCAACTTCATAGAGCCAGATATAAGGTAATGCAAGAGAAAAAGAAACAATAAGTTCGTGCAAAAACCACCACAAAAATACTTAGCTGAAGTGTGGTATGTTTGTGTGTGTTTAGGCTCCTACTTTAACTAGAAAACCAAACCCCTGACACATCAGCCCAGTGTGACGATGGGGAACTACCATAAAAGGCAAATTTGGTGTTCTTTCTATTGAGGCAATATTCATGCAAAGAACAATGGTCTAGGAGTTTAAAAATCTGGGTTCTTATTCTGGATTTTCCAGTTACTCTTTGTGTGTCCCTGGACATCTTCCTTCCACTTTTGCGCCTCACTTTCTCCATTTGCAAAATGAAGGGTCCTTCAAGTCCTAACATTCTATGGTTTATTATCATTCCTTTGGAAAGAAATCCTTTGCTGGTGCCAGTGAATGCTTCTAGTAGCTCAGGAAGGATTGCTCAGTGGTCACATAATATGTATGACTTTTGAACATTTGAAATATATCAGGTAGATCCATTGCATTTAGAAGTGCATGGAATCACAGACACTGGCCATTTGTCAATCAGAACTAAGTGGCACTGTGGGGGAGAACCAGGCCCTAGGGCATCAGCTCAAACAAGTGAAAATGAAAACTCCTTTAGTATGTATTACATTCATTCTGCCATAGGACAAAGGTGTCTAACAGGGTCTATTCTGTTGCTTGGTATTTACCATCCTGGTATTAAGCAGGAAACCACAATTGCTTTCTAGTATTGCTTTCTGGAAACCTCATTTTCCTCTTGTTTCCTGTATCACTGGAATGGAAGTGGCTGGGCCAGGAGAGAATTGTGGGCAATGGGTAGGGAGGGTACTGAGGCATGGAGCCCAGTGCAGTCCCCAAGTGCAGGAGGGATTGCTTCAAGTCTCTCTCTGCTCCATCCATTCCCCTACTCACCTGCCAAAGTGATTTTATTTTTTGCTTTTTGGAGGGCAATTGGGGTTAAGTAACTTGCCCAAGGTTACACGGCTAGTTTTTTGTGTTAGGTGTCTGAGGCCGGAATCGAACTCAGGTCCTCCTGATTCCAGGGCCAACGCTCTACTCGCTGCTCCACCTAGCTGCCCTCAAAGTGATTTTAAGTCATTGTTCTGACCATGTTACACTCAATAAACAGTAGGGACTCCATATTACTTCCAGAAGCAAATATGAAATCCTGTGTGGTATTTAAGCTTTTCAGAATCTGGATCATGCCTACCTTTCCAGTCTTCTTATACTTTGCTCCCCTGCAAGAACAGTATGATCCATCTATGCTGGCCTGCTAGGTGTTTCTCAATCAGAGCCATCTGTTGCCCATCTCCCTGATTTTTGTAACTCAGACTGAAATGCTGTCTTTCCTCACCTCTCCTTTTTAGTTTCTCTGGTTTCATTTAAGACAGCTCAAATTCTACCTCTTGGAAGGAGGCCTTTGCTGGTCTCTCTGTTCCATGTTGCCTTCCTTCTTGTTCAGTTGTTTCCAGTCATGTCTGGCTCCTTGAGACTCTAGTTGGGGTTTTCTTGGCAAAGATACTGGAATAGTTTGCCATTTCCTTCTATAACTCATTTTATGGATGAGGAAGCTGAGGTAACCAGGGTTAAGTAACTTGTCCAGGGTCACACAGCTAGTAAAAGGTCTGAGGCTGGATTTGAACTCAGGAAGATGAGTCTTCCTGACTCCAGCCCCCTGCTCTGTGCTCTGCAGTGTCACCTAGCTGCCTTCCATCTACTCTGTATAGATTTTCTTAGTAACATCGTATTTACATGTTGTCTCCCTTATTGGAATGTGAGTTCTGGGAGAGCAAGCGCTGGCTTTGCCTTTCTTTATGTCCCCAGGGCTTAGCACAGGCCTGGCTGATGGACTCTTAAAAGTCCTATTTGGGTTGCATTGATCATGCCCAAGGTGGCCCAGGTAAAGGACCCTGGATTCCACATCTAATGATCTATGATAAGATTCCTTCTCCATGTCCCTGATCAGAGGAGTCTTAAGCAATTGGGGTTAAGTAACTTGCTCAAGGTTACACAGCCAGTTATTATTTCTGGGTGTGGTGCTGAGTATCTGAGCCCGGATTTGATCCAGGTCATCCCGACACTGGAGCCGCTGCTCTTACTCACTGAGCCACCTGGCCGCCCTTAAGCCATTGGGGTTAAGTAACTTGCTCAAGGTTACACGGCCAGGTGTTTCTGGGTGGGTGCTAAGTGTCTGAGCCCGGGATTCGATCTCCAGGTCTTCTCAACACTGGAGCCGGTGCTCTTACTCGCTGTGCTACCTGGCCACCCCATCAGAGGAGTCTTAATAAATGCAGTCAGGAGAGAAGGGAAGGGATGTTTTCTTAGTCATCATCTTTTGTGGTCGTTGACAGAAGCAGCCAGAGGAGTAAGAACTCCACAAGAAACATATTTGCCTTTTTATCTCAGGAATCAGAGCAATAAACCCCAGATTCATCATTCAGGAAATGTTGCCCAGCTCTGATTCCAGCTTTATTGGTTTAAGGATTTAGGAGAAGCACAGAGATGACCCAGAAAGAGAGCCTTCATGAAATGAGAATGATGAATCAGTAGGCCTTTTTTGAACGTGTCTCTGCTATTAAGCATTCCACTGCATCACAGGTAGCTGTTGTTCCATATGGAAATACCAGCCATTTAATACCACCACAAAGTTTTAGAAAAGAAATCACAGACCTTAATTTACTAACAAATGACACACCAAATGCCTTTGGGGCCTGACTGAGCCCCCAATCTGGAAATTCTGGTTTCAAGGTCAAACCACAGTTTTGAGGGATTCTAAATGTTTTCTTGTTGCAAACTCTTGAAATACCAGTGACAGGAGAGAGCAGGCAGCTTTTCTTTTGCCTTTCCTTGTCTCCAGAATAATAACTCCCTGTCCATCTGCTTTTCTGTTCTCCTCTGAATTCAGAGTGCTTGTAATATCCTAAGAAGCCTTTGAGGCAAGGGTTCTGGGAACCTGAAATGGACCTTTGGGGCTTGTGATTTTAAAGGCCAATCTGGACATGGTTAGAAGGAGGATGCAGCCCTGGGAGGGGAAGCCCTCTTACTGCTATGCCTGTTGTCTCCTTCATGACATAGAATAGATCTGAAAGGGCTATTTTCTTTCTTCCTTCCTTGCTTCCTTCCTTCCTTTCTTTCATTCGTTCGTTCATTCAGTAAACATTTAGTAAGCACCTATGAGGTGCTTGGTGCTGTGCTGAGTGCTGAGGATACAAAAAGAGGCAAAAAACAGTCCCTGCCCTCAAAGAATTTTGAATCTAATAATAGAGGACATGGCATGCAAAGAAATATATAGAGGGCAAGCTATACAGAATAAATGGGAAATAACCAACAGTGAAGGCACTGGAATTAAGGAGGGGTTGGGGAAGGCTTCCTGTACACAGTGAGATGGTAGTTTGACTTAAAGCAAACCAGAGAGGTCAGTATTTTGTAGCTAGAAAGGTTCTAGAGCTCCATTAGATTGTAGTTTCATAGAGCCAAAGCTAGAAAGGACCTCAGAGGACATGGAATCCAATCCTCTCATTTTACAGATGTGGAAAATGAGGCCAGGGAAATCAAGTGCTTTGGCCAAAGTCGCATAGGCAGCAAGTTAGAGAGCCAGAATTTGAGCCCAGCTCCTCTGACTAGGAATCTAGTACTTTTTCTTTTTTTTTTCTTTTTGGAGTGGGGAGGGCAGGGCAATTGGGGTTAAGTGACCTGCCCAAGGTCACATGGCTAGTAAGTGTTAAGTGTCTGAGGCCAGATTTGAACTCAGGTCCTCCTGACTCCAGGGCCAGTGCTCTATTCACTGTGCCACCTAGCCACCCCTGAATCTAGTACTCTTTCCTCTACATATCTGAGACTGACAGCACTAAGCTCTTCTAAGAGAAGTCAAGTTCAGGCCAGGATGCCTCATGTCAATAAATAGTTCACCATTACTTGCCTGCTATGTGCAGTGATCTAGGCTCAAGTCTCACTCCTGATATAGCATAGCTGGAATTCATATAACACTTGAGAGTGCTTCATAAAACTGATCTCATCTGATTTTTACACAAGCCTTGTGGATAAGGTGCCATTATTCTCTACATTTTGCAGATGAGGGTACTGAAGCTTGAAGTCATGAAGTGAATTATGCAAGGTCACCCAGCTAAGAAGTACCTGAGAGAGGATTTGATTGTAGGTACTGACCTTTCTGACCCAAAGTCCACCCAGCCCCCTTCATTCATTGCATCAGACTGCCTCATGCACATGACCCTGGGCAAATGACCTTACCTCCACCTGCTTCAGTTTCTTCACTTGAGAAATGGGGATAATGATAGCACCTGCTTCACAAGCTTGTTTTGGACATCAAATGAGACAATGTGTAAAGTACTTTGCAAACCCGGAAGTGTTAGAGAAATGTGTGTTTTTATTTTCATTATTATTCACCTCTCATTGACTCAGGCAACTTTCTAAGATTAAATTATCTACTCTCCATACATGGAGGTCATGTCCACACATGAAGTCCATCACAATAATGCAAACCCAGGTCTTTCTTCTCTCTAACTCCCAAAAAAACATTTTGGGAGGTGCTATCAGGGATTGTGGAGAGGGAGGACACAGAGGAATTTGACAGAACTGTCTACAGGAAGTGTGTATCTTTAGAGGCTCAGAAATAGCCAGAGCTGGGGAAAACCCTACTGTCTGTCTCTGTCTTGCTCTCTCACAATATGCTCATGAGTGTGCACACACACAATCTCAACAATTGTCTTCATTTGTAGTATTTTAATTGCTTGTTATGCTGTTGTTGGTTGGCGTGATGTTAACAGTTCAATCAGCCAGTAACAGGGACGCAAAAACATTGATTGACTCTAGACACATCCCTTCTTCCTTCTCTCTCCTCGTCCCCCGATCAGCAGGAAAGAAAGACAAGAAGAAGATGGGAGACTTCAATGGCCTAACGCTACAGAGGGTCCCCTGTGACTCCCCGAAATCTCCAGCCTGCTACGCACATAGTGTCTCTCTAAGCGTTTCCCTGAGTAGCTGTGGGTACAGCTGAGGCCCAGGTGTTCCCAAGTGCCCACAGTGCTGAGCAGTAGCATCTCAGGACTCTCAGAGGGGCTTGCTTAAATCATTACATGATTTTATGAATTCCTCACTGGCAGAGTATTCTCAGAATAGTTTCCACATAATCGTTGAAGTTGGAAGGGAATGCAACCTTTTCCTCAAATAAAAATCCTGTCTATAAACTGTCAAGCCTCTGCTTGTGCAGTATAGTGGGAAGCACCAGGCTCTGGAGACAGAGGACTCAGGTTCGGATCTTAATTCTGATGCTCACTGCCCTATCTGTAGCATGGCAGAGTTAAACTAGAACTCAGACTTCTGCAATTTTTCCACTTGTGACTCTATATGGGGCTACAACCCAGGGTTTAAGAAGCGTTGGACTAGATGGTCTCTGAGATCCCACTAACTCTAAATTTCTGGTCCTATGTATGACCTTAGGTAAGTTGCTTCCTCTTTTTCAGTCTCAGTTTCCTTCTCTGTAAAATAAGGAGGTTGGCCCAGATGTTCCTTTTGTTTCTAGATCTAGGATCCTATAATCCAAGACCTCCAGTTAAGGAGGACCCCATTACCTCCTTAGGCAACCCATGCCACTATTGGTCAGCTCTGAAGAATGGAACTTAGTACTATCTCCAAGTGGACATTTAAAAGCTACTCAACTCCCGCCCCCTTTACTTGTGGCTAGCTCTTCTTGCCTTAGGTCTCCCCCACTCCAATCCATCTCCCATTCAGTAGCCAGAGATTTTCCAAAATCATAGATCTGATCATATCACTCCCTGCCACTCCTATAAACTCCAGTGGCTTCCTATTATTTTCAAGATCAAATATAAAATCATCTGTCTGGTATTTAAAGCTCTTCATAGCCTGACCTCTTGGTTCTCCTCCTACCTGTCTGACTATTCCTTCTCAGATTCCTTTGCTAGTTCTTCACCCATTTCATGTCCATTGATCATGGATATCCTCCAAGGGTCTGTCCTGGGCCTTTTCTTTTCCTTCCTTTATCATTTGATGATCCCATCACCACTAAACTTTACTTATCTCTATGTAAATAGTCTCCAGATTAATGTATTTAGCTTTTTTTTTTTGTTTATTTTTCGAGGGAGGAGGTTAGGACAGTTGGGTTAAGTGACTTGCCCAAGGTCACAGGCTAGTGTTTTTGTGGTGTGTCTAAGGTCGGATTTGAACTCAGGTCCCCCTGACCTGGGCCGGTGTTCTACTCACTGTGCCACCTAGCCACCCCTAATGTATTCAGCTTTAGTGTCTTCTAAACTACACTCCTCAGCTGGATATTCTGTAGACATCTGTAATGGGAATGTAAATTTTTAAGATCTTCCCTGCCCTTAGGCCAAAGTGCACCTGGAGCCTGGGGTAGGAGGCCTGTTTTTCAGTAGATACTTTTTGATGGGGCAGTGAGTCAATAAGGTTGTTACATTCTCTGAGCCAGGAGAAGGCTATATAAGCCCTGATGTGTAGCTTTGTTTTGGGGCTCACTTTGAGAAGTGTTCTGTGATTTGATATGGATTTTGGGAAGCCATGGTCCAGAGCCCCCCCGGCTTTGAAAAACCCAGATGTTGAAACCCAGATGTTGATTGGGTATGGATGTAATGGTTGAACAGTTTGGAAATCTGTCTGCTTAATCTGTTTCTCTGACTTGATAATTCTGTGTATTCTGAAGTTCAGGGTGCTGACCTTTTTCCCCTGAACAAGGTAAATGATACATGTTTGACTGATTAAAGTAAGCTTGTTAACCCATTTTGAGTTGCTTTCCTTTAACAAAGCAGATCCAAGAACCTGTATTGGCAGCAGCCCTTGGGACCCTGGGTGCTTGCTGCTACAACATCTCAAACTCAACATGTTTCAAGACAGAAGTCATTATCTTTCCTCCCAAACCCTCCCCTCTTTCAATCTTCCCCATGATTGTTGAGGGCACCACTACCCTTCCAGTCAGCCAGACTCACAGCCTCAGTTTCCTTCTTGACTGCTCCTTCTCACTCACCCCACAGATCTAATCTGTTACCAAATGTTGAGGGTTCTGACTTTATAGCATCTCTCATATATCTCCCCTTCTCTCCATTCACATAATCACAACCCTAGTTCAGATCCCCACCATCTCACACCTGAACTATTACCATAGCCTTCTGATTGGTTTCCCTGCCTCTTCTCTCTCCACTCCAAACCATCTTCCACTCATTGGCCAAAGTGATTCTCCTAAAGTGCAGGTCTACCCATGTCATCACCCTACTCAATAGTCTCCAGTGGTTTTCTGTTACCTGAAGGATCAAATATAAAGTCATTTGTTTTTCATTCAAAGCTCTGCATAATATAGCTCCTTTGTACTCTTTAGCCCTTCATGATCCAATTTTGCTGGCTTACTTTCTCTTCTTTGCATAGGACACTCAATTTCTTGTCTCTAACTGGAAGACTGTCTGATATGTTCCTGGGAGGTGGGAGAAGGGATTCTCCTATAGCACTTCTAGGTTCTACCATATCGGTACCATATTCTAGCCAATATGAAGTAAGCTGTATGGCTGCTAAGGTCCCTTCCGACTTTGAAATTCTGCCATTCTGGAAAGGTTCTTAGAGGTCCTGTAGTTCATTTGGAACATGAAGAAAGTGTGATTCAGAAATAGGAAGTGACTTTCCCAAGGTCACATAGCTAATAATTAATGGCTGAGCCAGAGCTAGAACACAGGGCTCAAATTCCCTTGCTACTCCACTTCCCATGGAATTTGATGATCCCATCACCACTAAACTTCACGTATCTCTATGTAAATAGTCTCCAGATTAATGTATTCAGCTTTTTGTTTGTTAGTTTTTTCGAGCTGGGGAGTTAGGGAAATTGGGATTAAGTGACTTGCCCAAGATCACATGGCTAGTTTTTTGGCTAAGTGCCCTTAAGTCTGTCTCCAACTTACCCCACTCCACATCAATATTTCCCATTTCTTATAGCCATCCTTGCCCAGACTCTTCTGCCTTTTCCAGTTTCTATCTCGTCTCTGCCCTGCTTTGTTGCTAACATTACAAAACTTCATCTATGTCCAGTGCCTCCGTTTTCTGACCACCCATTTTCTTCTTAACCCTTTGCATCCCCAACTCTGTTTCCTCTATTCGACTACAGCTCCTCTGTCCACAGTGACCAGTGCTTACATCCAGTTGCCTCTTCTCAGTTCTTATGTCTTTGACCTCTCTGCAGCTCTTTGAAACTGTTGGCCACCTCTCCTTTATGATCATTCTTGGTGTCTCTCGCTTGGCTTCTGAGTCACCACAACCCCCTGATTCTCCCCTTGTCTCTTGGTTCTTCTCTCTCCTTTGCTGGTTCTTTCTTTTCTACTTGACTGCTTGATGTAGATATTTTCCAAGATTCAAGGGAGATAGTTTGTAAAGTTCTGTGCAAGCCTAAAAGTGTCATATGCATGTGAACTGTAACGACTCTTCTATCTTCAGCTTCCCTTCTGTTTGCCCTCTTTGCAATTAAATAAATCCTTTTTAAAATTGAATAGCACTTATAGGTTCTACCATGCAATTTATTCCTTCAATTTTATCAAATCCAACGTGCAGTTATTAAGTATTGGCTATGTGCTAAATGCTGTGTTCCACATAGGGGATATGCAGATGAAAATAAAAACCAATTATCTAGTGTTTTCTGCTGTAGTGCTCAGTAGTTATTTCATTAGGTAGTGTTGGCCCCCAAGTCAGAGCCCAGGACCCCTGAGTTCTGATCAGCAACAGTTTGAGGTTCCAGCACCAGCTCTCTCACTCTCTTCCTGCCTGTCATCTCCCTGGGTCTCAGTGTCCTACTCTATAAAGTCAAAATATTAGAGTAAGGTCCCTTCCAGCTCTAAATCCATGACCTTATGCAAAAAAAGTCATTTCCTCTTGTGAAATGGACAAGGAATAATAAATAGAATAGGATCACAGAGCTAGTGCTAGAAGAAACCACAGAAACCATCTCTCCCAACAGCATCCCCATGCCCTACCCATTCTTCAGATGAAGAAATTGAGTCCCAGAGAAATGAAGTGATTGATTTCCTAAAGGTCAGACGGTAAATGTAAGAAGCAGAATTTGATTCCAAATCTTCTGACCCCCAAGCTAATGCTATTTCTACTGTACTACCCTGCTTTCCTTTATAATATAAGATCTTGGGGCAGCTAGGTGGTGCAGTGAATAGAGCACTGGCCCTGGAGTCAGGAGGACCTGAATTCAAATCCGACCTCAGACACTTAACACTTATTAGCCATGTGACCTTGGGCAAGTCACTTAACCCCAATCGCCCCTCCAAAAAGCAAAAATAATAAAAAAAATTATAATATAAGATCTTCATATAATGAAAGGCAGTGTAGTAAATAGAGGACCTGTTTGGGAGTAAGGAAGAATTGGGTTCAGTTCCTTCTTCTAACATAAAAATTATATCACCCTGAGCATGCATTTAACCTGTTATTACCCTCAGGCAATGAACTCTCTAAGCCCTGTACATCTAACTTGCAGGTGAGTTGCCTATCTGTGGAGGGAGTTTTCATACTAGGAGTTCCTTATACCAGCATCATTTTAGGTCCAAAGAAAACTAAAAGAAAAATGTCAATGCTAATAAATGCTTGTTGAATGAATGGGAAGAAGGAAAGCATTAGTTTGGCAGTTTTATCATTGGAAATGAACTGGAATGTGCTTAGGACAAAGGAATTTATGGAAAATGTTAAGAGAATATTTCCTCTGGAAAGGATTCCAGAGGAAATACTTTTGCATAAAGGAGGCTCCCACAGAGGTATTGTCACCTCTCCATCTGCCTAAAAAGGAGCACCTCATTACCTAAAAGAGAGCCTCCATCCATCACTCTGCAGATAGCCAGAAAGAAAACCATGAGGGAAAATGTTAAGTAAGAGTTAAGCCACTGATTTGGAATGGGCCCATGTACAAGGACTAGGGGATTAGAAATTGGGGGAGGAGCAATTGGGAATGAGGTTCGAAAAAGAAGAAAAGAAAGGTGCTTGCTGCTCCTTCCAGTAAGTAAGTCACTGCAACTACCCCCCCCCCCCAACTAATTTGGCTAGATTAGGAATTCCATTCAGTCTCTAATAGCCACTTTATCTTCTGAGATCATTGTGAGCCACTTCCTATACCCTCTCCCAGTGAATTTACAGACAAGATTGACTCTATCAACAGTCACCTACTGAGGTATTCCAATAGTATAAAATAGGGCTTTGGCAACCCACAGCCCAGTGGGTGCTACTGCCAACGTGTGCTTTGGAACTAGGTCCAGTTAGCTGAGTTCAGAGAACATGGAAGGCATTTTACAGATTATAGGAGCACAGAATGGCAGAACCTGAAGGAAGAGAGAGACTAGAGAGGTGAAGGCATGGCTTTTACGGGTAGGTCCTTCAACTCTGCATCTGCTGCTACTCATTTCATTGCCCTGTGGTCTAGGGCAGGGGTGGAGAACCTGTAGCCTGGTGGCCACACATAGGTACTCAAGTGGAACTGCATGCTGGATTGGATATAACTCAGGGGTCCTGGGCTCTGAATTGCCCAAGTAGCAAAGCTGGGATTTAAACCTACATCTGACAACTCCACCTCACAGATAGCCTGTGTTCTGATTTGCTTCATAGGCCAATCACCATTGCCTTGACCACTGTTCTGGAGCTGTCATCCTTTTTTTTTTCTTTGCTTTTTGGAGGGGGGAAGGTAGGGCAATTGGGGTTAAGTGACTTGCCCAAGGTCACATGGCTAGGTTTGTGTGTGTGTGTGTGTTAAGTGTCTGAGTTTGGATTTGAATTCAGGTCCTCCTGACTCCAGGGCCAGTACTCTAGTCACTGCATCACCTAGCTGACCCTGGGGCTGTCATTCTAAGGAGGATCTTTAAACCAAAATAGAATTAGACCATGGGAGATGGAATGTTGAAGTCCACAGACTGGGCAGTGCTGTGGAGAGGGACACATTAGACCTGATTAGAGGTAGAAGAGTGGATATGATAGACTAAGTCACCATCAAGCATGGAAAACATGGGTGTGTCCATGAATGGATTCTTGTTTGTTGTCTAGGTATGTTTTAACCCTCACTGCCATAACATGGCCATTCATTCATTCCGCCTCTTGCCATTTGCTGATATGAAGGTCTAAGTCAGGGGTCCACATCAGGTAGATCTCCACTAAGTAATGCATTGTGGGACATGGCCACTAGGTTGAAGGGAAGAGGAAAGCTAATATTTCAAATAGCCACAATCTTTCTTCTCTGTAATTCTGCCCATTGCATATGGGCAGAGGCTGCTGGCATGAGAGTCAGAATTGTATATTAGAAAGAATACTGGATTAGACATTTGAGGTCCAGGGTTCAAATCCTGAATCAGCAACTTACTCCTATTTGACCTAGACAAGTCATTTGACCTCCCTGAGATTGAGTTTCTTCAATTATAAAATGAGGGATGAAGTTAAGACTTCATGACCATAAGGGTCCCTTCCAGTTCTGAATCTCTGATGCCCATGTTTCCTCTCTGGATCCATTTTCTTTTTTTCTTTTGAAACAAATGCAGTTCTGTTGATTTACTTTTTTGATAAAGACTGCTACTGACATTACTATTAATAATAATGAATATTGTGTATTTATTTATTTTTTAAATTAATTTGTTTGTTTCCTTTTAGTTTACAGGATTCAATTCCACAATTCCTTGAGTTTCACATTTTGTCCCCCTCCCTCCCCTTCCCCCCATGGGGGCTTATAGTCAAGTATAGGATCTGTAAATACTTTCACATTATACATTAGTCAGGTTATAAGGATGGATTGTTCCAGCTGCAATGAAAAATGGTAAAGAGGACATAAAACCAAATAAGAGAAGGAAAAAGATCAGGTATTTTGCTTCCACCTGGATATAAACTTAGTTCTTTCTAGTTCTTTCTCTGGATGCACATATTCTCTCCATCATGAGTCTTTTGGGATTGACTTATATCACTTCATTGCTGAGAAGAGTCCAGTCTATCAAAGTTGTCACACATACGTTGTGTCTGTAATTGTGTACAAATTTCCCCTGGTTTTACTCTTCTCACTCAGCATCAGTTCTTTTAAGACTCTCCAGGTAAATATGAAGACCGTCTGCTCCTCATTTCTTATAGCACAAGAGTATTCCATAACATGCATATACCACAACTTGTTCAGCCATTCCCCAATTGATGGGCACTGCCTTAATTTCCAATTCTTTGCTACCACAAAAAGAGCTGCTATAAACATTTTTGTACATATGAGTCTTTCTCCCATTTCTATGATCTCTTTGGGATATAACCCTAGGAGTGGTATTGCTGGATCAAAGGGTATGGAAGTATTTATAGCCCTTTGGGCATAATTCCAGATTGCTCTCCAGAAAGGTTGGATCAGTTCACAACTCGACCAGCAATGCATTAGTGTTCCAATTTGCCCACATCCTCTCCAGCATTTGTCATTTTCCTGTTTTGTCATCTTAGCCAATCTGACTGGTGAGATATGGTACCTCAGAGTTTTTCTGATTTGCATTTCTCTAATCAATAGTGAATTAGAGCATTTCTTCATGTGCTCATAGATATCTTTAATTTCTTTCTCTGAAAATTGCCTGTTCATATCCTTTGACCATTTATCAATTGGGGAATGACTTGTATTCTTATAAATTTGACTCAATTCTCTGTATATTTTAGAAATGAATCCTTTGTCAGAGACATAGGTTGTAAAGATTCTTTCCCAATTTCCCACCTCCCTCTTAATCTTGGTTACATTGGCTTTGTTTGTACAGAAGCTTTTCAATTTCATGTAGTCAAAATTATCCATTTTACATTTTATAATGTTCTCTAATTCTTGTTTAGTCATAAAGTCTTTCCCTCTCTACAAGTCTGATAGGTAAACTATTCCTTGTTTTAGGAGACTGCTTACAGTATCAACCTTTATACCTAGATCATGCACCCATTTAGACTTGATTTTGGTATATGGTGTTAGATAATGGTCTATGCCCAGTTTCTGCCATACTATATTCCAGTTTTCCCAGCAGTTTTTGTCAAATAGTGAGTTCTTATCCCCAAAACCAGGGTCTGGGGGTTTATCAAACAATAGATTACTATAGTCGTTGACTTCTGAATCTCAAGTGTGCCTAATTTATTCCATTGATCCACTCCTCTATTCCTCAGCCAGTACCAAGTAGTTTTGATGACTGCTGCTTTATAATGCAGATTGAAATCTGGAATAGCTAGTCCACCTTCCCTAGCATTTCTTTTCATTAATTCCCTTGATATTCTGGACCGTTTATTCTTCCAAATGAATTTTGTTACTATTTTTTCTAGCTCAATAAAGTAGTTTTTTGGTAAATTAATTGGTATGGCACTAAATATATAATTTAATTTAGGTAAAACTGTCATTTTTATTATATTAGCTGGACCCAGCCACGAGCAATTGATATTTTTTCAATTAGTTAGATCTGACTTTATTTGTGTGAAAAGTGTTTTGTAGTTATGGTTATATAGGTCCTGGGTTGGATCCATATTCAATAGGGAATTGGAGCATGGCCAGGAGACTCAGAGATTGAAATGCTGTATCCCTGTTGATGCTATGCCTCCCTCAACCTCCTGCTTGGGAAGACTTCAGGTGAGGAGCAAAGCTAGGGACCTTCACAGAAAAGCTGGGGAACCAGGGCTTAGATTATAATTCCCACTCCTTACCTCTCCCAATCTTGACCTTGGGCAGGGGCAGAATTGGATTTGACACCACTTAGAGTATGTAAACTTGCTTAAGTTATGATATGCTGAGTATATCAGTCCTAGACTATCTCTATTTTTAGCATCTGAAATCAAATAGAGGGTAGAAGGCTTGATAGAGGAAGCTGAAAATGTAGGTTGATATGGCACAAACCCTTTTGGTGTGACTTTGCTGACTCCTGGTCTTTGAAGAATGGCAGGGGCCATAAGTTTCATGGGCAAACTCAAAATACCTCTTAGCTGCTTTGCCTCTCCTAGTAATTACTGTGGGGGAGGGGAGTGTCTGTTTCTCTGGTATCCATTCAGCTAACCAGAAACAGATAGATTCCTAGAGGAAATCTTGGTAGATGTAGAGTTGATTAAAGAATTCTTGACTTGACACTGTATTTTAGTGTCAGGAACTCCTGGAGTTAAAATTTCCTTTAATAAATTTATATTTATTTATTTATTTTTAATTTTTTTTCCAAATGATTTATTAACTTCTGATTTACATAATTCATTTCTGCCAGATTTTGAGTTACAAATTTTCTCCCCGTTCTTCCCCTACCCACTGCCCCAAAATAGCAGTCCCACAGGATATCCCCTCCTCCAATCTGCTCTCTGACATATCTTCTCCCATACCCCTTTTAACTTTTCCAGGGGATCTCTATGCCCCAGTGCCTGTATATCTTATTTCCCAATTATATGTAAAATAGTATTAATAATAGCATATATATACAAACATTTGATTTTAAAACTTTGAATTCTAGATTCATTCCCTTCCTCCCTTTTCACCCACCCTTACTGGGAAGATAAGCAGTTCAGTATAGGTTGCACATGTTTAGCTAATGCAAAACAATAACATAATAGATATATTGTAAAAGACTGACTATATTTCCCTCCCTCCTATTCCACCTCCCACTTGTTCTATTCTCTACTTTGATCCTGTCCCTTTTCAAAAGTGGGTGCTTCCAACTTCCCTCCCCCCCAGCCTGGCCTCCCTTCCATCTTCCCCCTCTCATCCCCTTCCCCCCCTCCTGGAGGGTGAGAAACCCTATTTAGTGTGTATTTCATTACCTCCTCAAGCCAAATTCAATGGGAATACGGTCGATCCATTCCCTTTTGTTTGAATGAAGAACATTTCCTGTTCTTCCCCTCCATTGTAACCATTTTCCCTTGCCTCTTCAATATGAGATAGTTTACCCCATTCTGTCTCTCCCCATCTCCTCTCATTATATTCCTCTCTCACCTCTTAATTTCACCTTTTAAGTATCATCCCTTCCTGTTAAATTGGTCCTGTGCCCTCTATCTATGCATACTTGTAAACATATATACACCCATTCACATATGTATTCATATACCCGTATACCCTCATATATATATATATATATATATATATATATATATATATATATATATATTTCTATTCCCTTCAACTACTGAGAAAGGTTTCATAAGTTACAATTATTGTTTTTCCATGTAGGAATGTTAATAGTTCAACTTTGATAAGTTCCTTATGATTTATTTTCCCTGTTTACCTTCTCATGCTTCTCCATCTTCTTGTATCTGAATGTCAAATTTTCTATTCAACTCTGGTTTTTTCATCAAGAATGCTTGAAAGTCCTTTATTCCACTGAATGACCATATTTTCCCCTGAAACATGATACTCACTTTTGTTGGGTAGGTGACTCTTGGTTTTAATCCCAACTCCTTTGCCCTCCCGAATATCATATTCCAAGCCCTTCAATCCCTCAGTGTAGAAGGTGCCAGATCCTGGGTTATCCTGATTGTGTTTCCACAATATTCAAATTGTTTCTTCCTGGTTGCTTGTAATATTCTCTCCTTAATCTGGGAATTCTGGAACCTGGCTATAATATTCCTAGGAATTTTCTTTTTGGGATCTTTTTCAGGAGGTGATCGGTGGATTCTTTCAACCTCTATTTTGCCCTCTGGTACTAAAACATCAGGGCAGTTTTCTTTGAGAACTTCCTGGAGGATGATTTCTAGGTTCTTACTTTGATCATGGCTTTCAGGTAGTCCAATAATTTTTAAATTATCTCTCCTGGATCTATTTTCCAGGTCAGTGGTTTTTCCCATGAGATATTTCACCTTGCCTTCTATTCTTTCATTTATTTGGATCTGTTTAACAGCATCTTGATTCCTCATAAAGTCATTATCTTCCATTTGCTCCAATCTAATTCTGAAGCAATGATTCTCCTCATTGAACCTTTGAGATTCTTTTTCCATCTGGTAAATTTGGCTTTTTAAGGCATTCTTCTCCTAATTGCCTTTTTGAGCCTCTTTTGCCATTTGAATTAGTCTATTTTTTAAGGTATTATTTTTCTCAGTCAGGCTGTTGACTCTTATTTCGTAATTTTCTTGCATCGTTCTCATTTCTCTTCCCAATTTTTCCTCCACTTCTCTCATCTGCTTCTTAAGGTCCTCTATGGCCTGCAAACAGCTTGTATTTTCCTTTGAAGCTTTTGGTGCAGGAGTTCTGACTTTACTGTCTTCCTCCTGTTCCATGCTTTGCTTCTTTTTGTTCCCAAAATTGGAGTGTAATGTTGGAATCTCCTGTCTGCTTTGTTTCCTTTGCCTGGTCATGTCGCCACTCAGTCACTTGACCCCTGGGCTTTTTGCCACAGTAGGACTCTGCCACCAGACAGGGGAGCTTTTGTCCCAAACACTGGGGTTTTCTCAGCTGCCGGAGGTATTAGATGGGTGCCCTCTCTGAGGCCTCCACACGCTCTGGCAAGCTGGACACACACCCCAGAATCTCCACCCTAGACTTCAATCCAGATCCAAGCAAGTTAAAGCAAGAGCAATTACCCCTCAGACTGGTGCTTGGTCCCCCTACACTCTACAGACCAGGAGCTGAAGCTGCCATGTGGCGCTGGCTGGCTGTGCTGGCGGCCATGCACTCCCACTTACTGGGTCCCAAAGTCCAGACTGCACTGACCTCTCACTTTGTCCTTCATATCTATGTGTTGATAATTCTGGAGAAGGCCACAGCTGCTGCTGATCTGGAGTCCCTCCAGCAGGCAGCTGGTCAGGCCTGCCCTGGGGCTAAAGCCTCGGCATGGGGCTGGGCTTGGCTCCCAGAGCACTGCCCTGACCGATTCCTGCCGGCCTGCCAGGCTGTCCTCAGCGGGAGGTTAGCCTCTCTGTGTCATTTTGTGGGTTCTGCAGCTCCAAAGTTTGTTTAGAGTCCCCTTTTCACATGGATTGGGGAAGGTGGGAGCTGGAGCAGCAGGGAGGTCCTGCTTCTACTCCGCCATCTTGTCTCCGCCCCCCTCCATAAATTTATATTTATTAAAATTTATGTGTATATATTATATTGTATTAATATATTATATATTGTATTAATATAAATTAAACTTATTAAAAATAAGTAAATTTAATACAATTTCCTTAATAAAGACTCGTAACTACTGTGCAAATGAACAGTCTTTTAGTGTTGCCTTGGGGCACTAAGGGGTTAACTGACTCACATTGGATTACATATCCAGGATGTATCAGAGATAGAATTTGAACCCAAATATCCGTGACTCCAAGGTAGACCCTTTGAGCCCCTATACCATGCTGCCTCTTAACCAGGACATCACTAGTACTACATTTTGTATGTCAGGCACTTTTTGAAAACCGCATCCCTTTTGTAGGGTCTACAGTTGTTGATTAATTATTCAAAGGAAAATTGACTTCAGATCCCAGACAGTTATCCCATTCTGATCTACTGGCCAATCAATATTATGTAATAATTTATATGTTTTGTAGGGAATTCATGAATTCAAAAAACATTTGTTGAATGCCTACTATGGGCAAGGCAGAGTGCTAGGGGTTATGGGGGGTGCAAAGATAAATAAATCACAATGTTCCCCCTCATCTCTTCTTTCTTAGAAGGGATCTCAAATCCTTCTAGTTTAGCTCGTTCTGGCACAAGTGATTGTAATTCAGTTGTTTTTCAGTCGTGTCTGACTCTTTGTTACCCCATTTCAGGTTTTCTTGGCAAAGATCCTAGAGTGGTTTGCCATTTCCTCCTCCAACTCATTTTACAGATGAGGAAACTGAGGCAAACAGGGTGAAGTGACTTGGCCAGGGTCACAAGGCTAGGAAGTGTCTGAGGCCCGATTTGAACTCAGGGAGAGGAGTCTTCCTGACTGTAGGCCCTGCATGCAACCCATTGTACCACCTAGCTGCTTTCTGACACAAGAATCCCCTCTAAAACATTCCCAGCATTCCCAACAGGTGATCATCAAGCCTCTGTTTGAAGACTTCCAGGGAGGGGGATCCCACTCTACTCTGGGATATCTTTAATTGGGTTAGGGCATTTTTCCTGACAAGAAACACAATCACACTATTAACTCACATGAAACTTGCTGTCTGCTGAAATCCCCAAGATCTTTCTTCAGACAAACTTCTCCCTAACCATACTTCCCACATCTCATTTATCACTGTTTAGTTTCATCTTTTATATTTAAACCAACATCCTAGCATGTTGAAATCTTTTGGGATCTAGACCCTGGCATTGCCTCTATAGAGGTGCTAAAATTTATGCAAATCAATATAATGCAGACTAGAATGTGAAAATATCCCAAGAGATACGAAATACTGTGGAAGTTTAGAGGAGGAAGAAATTCCTTCCTTCTGGGGTCTCCTGGAGGGGGTAGCATTTGAGTGGAACTTGAAGGAGGATTTGGACAGGTAGAGATGGTGGTGGGAGGAGTAATAAAGGAGAGCAGACGGGTGGAGTATTTTAGGCAGGGGAAATAGCAGAAGCAATGGCATGGTGTTTGGAGAATGGTAAGTAGTCCTGAAGAGATTGCCCAACAGTAGGATGGCAGGCTAAAAAGCATAAACTTTGTTTGGTAGCCAATGTAGAGCCCTGGAAGGTTTTTAATCAAGGGGGTGGCACTGGAGCTGTGCTTTTTAGATCAGCTCCTTCTCTGTTATGGCAACTACAAAATGATATAGTCCAATTGTATATGTCACTATGGGGATAAGAATTCTCTGTGGAGTTGTGAATAAGATATGTGGTGAAATACTGAGAGTTGGGAGATTAGTGCTGCTAGTCCTTGGAGAACAGTCAGTATCCAATATGAAAGTGGGGTGGGGGTGGGGGTGAGAATGAGCCAAAAAATCAGTGAGTCTTGGAATAAAATAGATGCTGACTTATTTCCACTGCTTTCCTGCAAAATCTGCATAGTATTCCTGGAGCCACTAAGGAATCATTTTTTTTTCTGGAAGCAGCATTTCTAAGATTATAAATGGTAGACCTCTTGTTTCTCAATGTCATCCAAAGGCCAAAGCAAGAAGCTTATGTGTCTTGACTGTATATTTAAGAATTTGCTCCCTCTGTCTCTGTCTCTCTCCTACATCCACCCCCACCCAGCCCCCACCATCTCCTTTTCTCTCTCTTTTCTATCTCTCTCTCTCTGTCTTTGTTCTCTCTTTCTCTCTCTCTTTTTCTCATTCCTACACTTCAACTGACTCCACATAGGTCAGATTGCTTGAGGCTTTAGTTAATTGGGAATCTCAACTCAGATGGGATAGAAAAGGCATTGGTTATGGTGGTGGCTCTGTTGTGATTTGGGGCTGGTCCCTTCACCTCTCCAGGCTTCATTTTCCTCTACTGTAAAATGAAGGGTTTTGATTACACAATTTCTAATGGACCTGCATCTTCTGATCCTAACTAATTAGGGTGTCCTAGTGGAGGTGATATGTGCAATGGAACTGATCCTAGAAATGTAACTGAGGAGTGCTTGGCATTTACCCTTTTCCTCTCTTTTGAAGCATCAGCAGCAAAGCTTTTGGTTCATTAATATATTTGAAAAAGCATTTAGAAGGAATGAAAAATTAAGTCTTTGTCATTAAGAAGTCCAAGACTTCCTTCATTAAAATTGGATTTCAAATATTGAAGTAAATTAATTTTGATTGGTTCAGTTTTGAATAGTTAAACATTAATCTTATTTCATTTTAATTCTGTTTTGGAAAGCAGTTTAGCAGAGGTGGCCCCTGGTAAGTGTTTGTTCATCACAGCAATAACTATGCTGGAGACCCATAAATTAAAATTTACACGGCAGTCATGAGACCAAGATCATGGTGGTTTAAACTTTATTTTTTATTATGAACTTTACAGACACCAACAAACAGATTTCAACTTACACAGCAGATTAGAAAAAAGGATTATATACAAAGCTGCAAATTTCTGTTATACATAGTTTGTTTTTTTTAAATATATATATATTAAATTCAATATTGTGTTAACAAACATACCCTACTTTTATATGTTCCCTTATGAATTTCTTTTATTATTATATATTATACTTCTGTATATTTTTAAAATGTTTTATTTATGCTTTTTTGGCCATTGCTATTACTACCCATTCCCACCCCTCAATAAAAAGCCTGTCTTTGCAACAATAAAGTTAAGCAAAAGAAATCCATACATTGAGCACCAAAGGTCTACATTTTTCTTTTGGAAGCAAAATTTCTAAGATTGTAAATGGTAGACCTCATGTTCTCCCTCATGGCCAATGGTCAGATCAAGAATCTGATGTGTTCTCTTCTTTTTTTTTTTTTTGGATGGCATTTGGGGTTAAGTGACTTGCCCAAAGTCACACAGCTAGTAAGTGTGTTAGGTGTCTGAAGCTGGGTTTGAACTCAGGTCCTCCTGACTCCAGGGCTGATGCTCTATTCACTGCGCCACCTAGCTGCCCCTATTTCTATATTTCTTAACCATTTAACATGTGTAAAACTGTGCTAGTTTTTTAAAATAGGTTTATTATTTTTTTAATGCATCTTTAAAGTTTTTGAGCATTATATCCCTGACCCCATTTTCCCCATTAAGCTCTGTTTTTTGTGCACAACTTTTCATCCTGCAGTGCTTTTTGGGGACACACATAGCAAATAATAGGAGAACTGCCTGTACTTGCTGAAATTGCTAGAATTGATGGGATGGAATGAGATAGGATGGAATGGGATGGAATACCATTAATCAGAACTTAAGGATCCCTGAAGGCCTCATATTGACTTAGTTTTAAAATGTAGTATTATCTATGTTTTATTGTGTTTCTATTTATTTTGCTAAATATTTCTCAGTTACACTTTCATCTGATTCTGGCGATGCCCCAGAGTGTTGCTAGTTGCAGCAGACTGCATATTTGACTTCTCTGACATAGAGCATTGAATAAAGTTAAATAACTTACCCAGAATCACATAACCATTATATGTCAGAGGTACTATTTGAACCCAGGGCTTCTTGACTCAGAGAGCAGCTCTCTATCCACTAGTCATGCTGCCTCTCCATTTTAAAAAACCTAACTGAAATTTTACCCACAGCATGAAGGCTTCCCTGATATCCTGAAGAGACATTGGCCTTTCTCCCCTCAGACCTCTAATAGCAATTTGCTTGCCCCTCTCTCAGGAATTATTCCTGTGACAGTTAATAGCTGTGTGCCTATGGACAAGACCTCTCACTTTTCTGAGCCTCAGTTTCCTTGTCTGTATAAAGGTGATAATAATACTCAACTAGAGATCTCATAGGACTGTTATGTTGAAAGCTTCTGGCCAACCTTAAGTCCTGTATAAATACTTTTATCATAATGCTATGATAGCTAGCATTTTCAAAGGGCCATTCCATGTATTATCTCATTTGATTCTCATTACAACCATGTGATGCAGGTGCTATTATTATCTTGGTTTTATAGATGGGGAAACTGAGACTCAGTGATAGAAATTATCTTGTTTACGATCACATAGACAAGTATCAGATGTTTTCCTGACTCCAAGTCCAGCACTCTATCCATTATTCCATGCTTCCTCTCACATCATTTCCATGCACTATTTTATATTGGAATAACTTGCATATAATTAGACTGTCAGTTCTCTGAGGGCAAGGCCCAGAAATGTTATACCTCCTCAAGAACCCTGCTTTGCAGTTGGGACTTAATCAGTGTTTCCCAAATTAAACTGATTAGAAGGGATCTTAAGAATACTTTGAAATCCTTTTTTTTTTTATCAAATCAGTGGGAAAGAATATTATTTGTAAATTTCTGAGAATTCTCTTTCTACTTTCCTTATTCCTTCTCCTGGTATATGACCAATGTCCTCATGTCAGAATTTCCTAGACGTGAGTCACCCAGATATCCTCTGGTGAGTTGGCCATCTGCCCCATTGGACACTGTCTACTCCATCTTGGTCAGATTGCTTTAGAGAAATACAGAGGAATTGGGTACATTCTGGGTCACACACGAAGGTGGACACATATAGCTTGAGCAACTCATACCACTGATATCCTCTAGTGATGTGATTGAGGCTCCTGTTTTATTAGTTAAGTTGAGGTCCTCTGCTGCTCTGTTCTCTTCTTCCATGATGTTCTGTTAGGCATCTCCACTGACCTGCTCTCTCTAGCTTTCTGCTGCCATCTGTTTGTGTTTAGCTGCACTCTGCTGCCATCTGCTGGACTGCAACTGCTCCCCTTATGGGGAGGGTTCTATTACCTCTTTAGTTTATAACCCTAACACTATCTCTAAATCTTTTATCCTAAAGTGGCATAGCTGGTTTTGGTAGGTCCTGAACCAGACCTTGTCTCTCCTACCTCCCAGGCAATAGCTCTTCCTACCATCCCATTCTCATTATTCTTTAGACTGCACATATGTTTCTCATCTAGGTGGATATTCCCTCCAATGAAGCAGAACCCAGCTCATTCCAAGC
The DNA here is from genome assembly GCF_028583685.1 of Petaurus breviceps papuanus. Taxonomy (NCBI): domain Eukaryota; kingdom Metazoa; phylum Chordata; class Mammalia; order Diprotodontia; family Petauridae; genus Petaurus; species Petaurus breviceps. The sequence goes on from NW_027187369.1 coordinate 16,070,644, forward strand.
CTGTTCATTTTATGCTCATCTTTTCCATGATGTGGCCCAATCAGTGTGCTGGGTCTTTCTTCATTCTCTCTTGACACCCAGGATACTAGAGTGGGATTAATAAATTTATTTAACAATAAATAAACATGAAGCGGAGCTTTGGGTCAAACCTTTCCTTTCCTTATGTCTCTTCAAACTGTACCTCTCTCTTTTTTCTTAGCTGATGACCTATCCTCTTGCTTTACTGAGAAAATTAAGGCTTCTTCTCCTCCCATTCTCTTGATCTCAAAACCATTTGGCATTATCCCCCATGCCTCCTTTTCCCTTATTCCACCAAAATCCAGTAATATTCTATTGCCTTGAGGATAAAATATAAACTTTCCTGTTTATCTTTTTAAACTGTATACAGCCTGGCCCCCATCTATTTTTCTAGCCTCATTAGACATTACTCCCCTTCCCATCATTCTGTGATCTTCTCTCTCAAATCTTCACACATGACCCTCCATTTCTTATCTCCATGACTTTGTACTGGCTGCCCCTGTGCCTGGAATGTATTCCTTCCTTCTTTCTGCTTCATAGCGTAATCCCTTTCTTCCTTGAAGATGTAAGTCAGGCACCATCTTTTACATCAGAGATTCCCAAACTTATTTGACCTACTGCCCCCTTAAAAAAATTACTCAGCACCCCTCTGAAAATCTAATTTCTTTAACTTAAACTTTAATGTTTTTTTTAAGTTTGTGTGATTTCAAAAATATATATATATTTAAAAAATGATGCATATTAAATTTAGTAATTTGACGCAATATTGCATCATGTAACCATAAAGTGTTGTATTGTAAACAATTCATTATACACACATATTCCTGCTGATGGACAATGTACCACACAATTGCTTGCCAACACTTGCTTGTTTTTTTTTTAAATTTATTTATTTACTTTTAGTTTACAACATTAAGTTTCACAATCCTTTGAGTTTCAAGTTTTCTCCTCCTCCCTTGCCCCACCCCCCATGGTGGCATGCAATCAAATATAGGATCTACAAATGCCTTCACATTAAGCATTAGTCAGGTTGTAAAGAAGGATTATAATCAATGGACTGAACAATGAGAAAGAGGAAACAAACAAAAAAAAGGAAAAGAAACACAGCAAGTAAGTTTGCTTCACTCTGCATTCAGACTCTGCATCTCTTTTTCTGGAGTGGTTATCTCTTTCCATCATGAATCTTTTGGAGTTGTCTTACAACCTTGCATTGCTGAGAGGAGCCCAGTTATCAATGTTAGTTATCACACATACGTTGTGTCTGTAATTGTGTACAAAATTCTCTTGGCTCTGCCCTTCTCACTCAACATCAGTTTATATAAATCTCTCCAGGTTACTATGAAGTCCATCTGCTCCTCATTTTTTATATGACAGTAGTATTCCATTACATTCATATACTATAGCTTCTTCAGTCATTCATCAATTGAGGGCATCCCCTTAATTTTCAACTCCTTGCCACCACAAAAAGAGATGTTATAAATATTTTTGTACATATGGGTCCTTTTCCCACTTCTATGATTTCTTAGGGATATAACCATGGAAGTGGTATTGCTGGGTCAAAGGGTATGAAATTATTTATAGCCCATTGGGCATAGTTCCAGAATGCTCTCCAGAATGGTTGAATCAGTTCATAACTCCACCAACAATGCATTAGTGTTCCAATTTTTCCACATCTCCAGCATTTATCATTTTCCTGTTTTGTCATCTTAGCTAATCTGACTGGTGAGAGGTGGTACCTCAGAGTTGTTTTGATCTGCATTCCTCTAATCAATAGTGATTTAGAGCATTTTTTCATGTGCTTATAGATATCTTTAATTTTTGTTTCCTCTGAAAACTGCCTGCTCATACCCTTTCACCATTTATCAATTGGGAAATAACTTGTATTCTTTTTTTATCATCACAATTGGGTAGTATTCATTCATTCATTTATCTATCTATCTATCTATCTATCTATCTATCTATCTATCTATCTGTCTATCTATCTACCTATTTATTTATTTACTAATGCCCTGGAATCCGATTCCCTGTGGCACTTTAGTATGGTATGCTACATAGCATTGTAAAGGTGTAGGTTTAAAAATTTTTTTTAATTAATTTGTTTGTTTCCTTTTACTTTACAGGATTCAATTCCACAATTCCTTGAGTTTCACATTTTGTCCCCCTCCTTCCCTTCCCCACCATGGCGGCATATATTCAAATATAGGATCTGTAAATACTTTCGCATTATATATTAGTCAGGTTATAAAGATAGATTGTATCAGATGGAATGAAAAATGGTAAAGAGGACATAAAAACAAACAAGAAAAGGAAAAAGATCAGGTATTTTGCTTCCACCTGGATTTTAACTCAGTTCTTTCTAGTTCTTTCTCTGGATGCACACATTTCTTTCCATCATGAGTCTTTTGGGATTCACTTTGCTGAGAAGAGTCCAGTCTATCAAAGTTGGTCATCACACATATATTGTGTCTGTAATTGTGTACCAGCACTTGCTTGTTAAGACCTGTCAGTGGACTTGACCACTGATGGGTTATAACTTGTATTTTGTGTGTTTATTTGGAAAATAATCACTACATTTTTAACTGTTACACAATGTAATGCGAATGTAAATTTTAAAGATCTTCCCTGCCCCTAGGCT
>NW_027187369.1:16073306-16080728 GCF_028583685.1 Petaurus breviceps papuanus
TGACCTTTTCTCCTGAACAAGGTAAACGATATATGTCTGACTGATTAAAGTAAGCTTGTTAACCCATTTTGAGTTGCTTTCCTTTAACAAAGCAGATCCAAGAACCTGTGGTAGCTGCAAACCCTGAGGACGCTTGGGGTGCTTGCTGCTACACACAATAGATGAAACATGTATGAATGTTTTTTCAAAATTTTATCTTTTTTTCTTTCATTATGCTTTCACCTCCCCCTTATTTTTATTCAACACCCCCCCAATTGCACCTGAGGCTACTAACCTGCCCATCACCCACTTTTCAAACTTCTGTATGTAGCCTTTCTACATCCCAACAACTGCTAGTGTCCTCCCTCCTATAATGCCTTGTCTTTAACCACTTTATATATATTTTTGAATTGGTTAACTTTATATTTATGCTGTATATATTTTTATATGTATGTATTGTCTACTTCATTAGCGTATAAGCTCTTTGAGAGTAGGGATTGTTTCATTATTTATTCTTTTATCCTCAGTGCTTAGCACAGTGGGGCCTAACACATTGTAGGTGCTTAACAAATACTTGTTGATTGATTGCTTTGTAAATTTTAACCCAATGCTTACAATCAGCAAGTATTACTATGTGTCATATCTCTGTGTGTATATGTATATATATATATATATATATATATATATATATATATATATACTTTTGTTTGGTCTTCTCAACCCATTTTGAGAGGCTTTCTTATATATAAACTCAAGTATCCCTTTTTAATCTGGCATTTTATACTTACATTCAGTATGTTTTTAGTGCCAGACTTAGTGTGATCTAGCTACATAAGAATGTTTTCAGAATCTTTCTGTAGAAAATCTATTTTCATTCAGTCTTGGAAGAACAGTTAAGAGTATAAACTAGAGAAGTTAATTTTCATAATAATGAGCAAAATTTTAAAAATAGGATAAAAACCTAGAAAGATCTTGAGATATCATTCAATGCCTTCCTTTTACAGAAGAGGAAACTGAGGCTGAGGAAGGGTAAATGATTTGCCTAAGGAAGAAAACAAGCATTTAAGTGCCTTTTATGTGCCAGGCACCTTTGCAAATATTTTCTCAATTTCTTAGCCCCAAATGATAGGTTCTGTCATCACGCCCACTTTATAGATGAAGACACTGAGACAGTGGTGAAGTAACTTGCCCAGAGTTACATAACTCGTAAGTGGCTGAGTCTGGATTTGAACTCAAGTCTTCCTTCCCCTCAGTGCTCTATCTACTGAGCAACCTAACTGCATCTTATCCAAGGTGAAATGTGGCAGGTGGCAAGGTTGGGTTTTAAATTCAAGTCTTCTGATGTCAGATCCAGGCCTCTTTCTACTGTTACAGATAAAATTATAGCATCTCAGGGACTACTGAGGTCATTAATCAATCAATCTATCGATAAAACTCACTGTGCTAGTCTCTGGAGGTACAAGTACAAAGAATGGAACAGTCCCTACTCCCAGGGAGCTTCCATTTTAATAGGAAAGACACCAAGTACATATAGAAATAGGAGAATAAATATCAAGTAAATAAATACAAATTTAGAACCCTACCCCCAGGAAGGCTTGTTCCACTAAACACTGTGTATTGATAAAGGCCTGTGACTTTTAAATGAGAGAGATAGACAGAGAGAGAGAGACACAGAGAGAGAGAGACAGAAACAGAGAGACAGAGACAGAGAGACAGAGAGAGGAGAGGAGAAGACAAAAGGAGACAAGGCATGGACTTTGAATGACAAATATGAAACTCCATCTCCCCCTCACCCATCCTCCACAGCTGCAGACATATAGGAAAATCCAACACCCCAACATATCCCCAGATTGCCAACACCTATACTAACCAGATACTGCTAAGAGCAGACTCATTGTTTAAAATAGTTCTCTTTCTGGTTGTGCTGATATTCCATCTTGCTCCTAGGCCACAGAGATCCTAACAGTTGTGTAGTCTATCACCTAAACTAATCTGTATGGTTTTTCTGATCATTCTTTTACTTGCTTGCTTTGAAAAATATATTTTCCTTTGTTTAATATATTGTGACTAGATATTGTGTTTTATGTAATAAGAGAAGTTAAACTGACCAAGATTAAATTGTACCCTTCAGGTCTTGGGTAATGATCAGGTGAAAACAGCTTCTGCTGTTATTTTACTACTAACAAAGTACAAATCTAGTACCTCTGGAGATGTGGAATGGTGCATTTCCATATAGATCTATATATCCATGTTACCAATGGGGTGCCCAATACATTATCACATGGTCATATGTTTGCACAAAAATATACACAAAGTGGTTAAGGACAAGGCATTATGGGAGGGAGGGCACTAGCAGTTGTTGGGATCAAGAAAGGCTATATGTAGAAGATGGTGACTAATCTATATCTTTAAGGAAGAGAGGGACTGAGACTCTGTGAAGTAGAAGGAAGGAGAGAGTGCATTCCAGGCATGGGGTCAGCGAGCACAAAGGCAAGGAGATAGGAGATAGAGGGTCATGTGTGAAGAACAGAGAGAAGATCACAGAATGTTGGGAAGGCGAATATTGTCTAATGAGGCTAGAAAAATAAATTGGAGCCAGGTTGTGTATAGTTTAAAAAGCTAAACAGAGGAATTTATAGTTTATCCTCAAGGCAAAAGGAAACTGATGAAGTTGACTAAATAGGGAGGTGATGTGGACAGACCTGTGCTTTATGAAAATCACGTTGTCAGCTATGTATAGGATAGATGGGGGTGGAGAGAGACAGGAGACAGGGGGACCAGTAGGGAGGCTGTGGCAGTTAGATAGCAGAGTGATGATGAGGATCTGAACAAAGGGCTGTGTGAGTGGAGAGACGAGGCAAGCAGAATGGAAGGTAGGAGTGGTAAATACTGACAATTGATTGGGTATGTGAGGTAAATAAGAGAGTGAGGAGTCAAAGGCAATGCTGAGGTTATGAGCTTGGGAGGCCAGAAAGATTACAGTGCCTTTGATAGGAAGAGCGAAATTGGGAAGAAGGGAGGATTCAGGTGGAAAGATAAGTTCAGTTTTGGGCACAATGAGTTGAAAATGTCTCTGGGATATTGAGTTTGAAAATGTCCAATAGTCAGTGAGTAATGAAGGACTAGAGGTCAAGGAAGAGACTGCAGCTAGATATATAAATTGGGCAGTCATCTGCAGAGAGATGGTGAGAAGCCCACAAGAACTGATGAGGTTACTGAAGGGAGCTGGAAAGAGAATAGAGGGAGAAGAGAAGATGACCACAGCCAGAAACTTGGGGAAAACCAGCAGCTAAGGGGCGTGGGAGTAGGAGGAGAAGCAGGGGAGCATCTTCAGGAGGAGAGGGTGGACAGCAATTTCAAATGCAGAGAGGTTGAGAAGATGGAGGATTGAGAAAAGACTATTGGATGTGGCATTTAAGAATGCATTGGCTTAGAAAAATTTTGGTTAAAAAAAAACTCATTGGTAGAGCACCAGCCCTGGAGTTAGGAGGACCGCAGTTCTAGCCTCAGACACTTAACATTTACTAGCTGTGTGACCTTGGGCAAGTCACTTAACCCCACTTGCCTCAAAAAAAAAACCATTGGTAACTTGGAAGAGAGGCAAAGTTCAGTGATGAGGTCTGAAGTCAAATTACCGTGACATAAGAAATGAGAGATAGGAGGGGTAGTGGAGGCTTTTTCTCCACTAAGAATTTTTCTCTATATGAATTCAGCTGAGAAAGGAAAGATATAGTATGACAGCATGAGGGGATGGTGGATTCCAGTGAAGGATTTTTGAAGATGAGTGAGACAAACATTTCTGAGTGTAGCAGGGAAGGAACCTGTTGATGGGGAGTGGTTAAAGACTGGACAGCAAGAGAGAGAGGAGTGATTGAGGCTGCAAGCTGCTGGGAAAGATGGGAAGGGCTGGGATCAAGTGTACTTGAAAAGGCATTGGCCCTGGCAATGAGAAGAGCCACCTCTTTGTTGAAGAACTGAGGAAAGGACAAGGGTAGGAGATGATGTCAGAGGATTTTGGATAAGGAGAATAGAAAGAAATGGAGCCATATCAAATGACCTCAATTTTCTCAGTAAAGTAAGAGTTGAGATCTCTCAGCTGAGACAGAGGAGGTAGAAAGAGAGGAGTGTGGGAGCCTTTGGGAGGGAAAAGATGGTTTTGGGGAAGGAATTGCTTTTTGGGTGATTGAGATAGGGCATCTGTTAGAGAACAGTGAAGGTTTTGCTTTTTGGCAGTGAAGGCCCTATTTAAGCTGGATGGCAGGAATTTTTCTTGGAGGACACCTAAGGCTTAGGGAGGGAAAGTGAGAAAGGCAACCCAAGTAGTATCAGAGCTGGGGCCTGAACTTTCGTTCTCTAGCAGTAGATTGTAATGGGAATGTAAATTTTTAAGATCTTCCCTGCCCCTAGGCTAAAGTGCACCGGGAGCCTGGGGTGGGAGGCTTGTTTTTCAGTAGATACTTTTTGATTGGCCAGTGGGTCCAGAAGGTTGTTACATTCTCTGAGCCAGGAGAAGGCTATATAAACCCTGATGTGAGGCTTTGTTTTGGGGCTCACTTTGAGAAGTGTTCTGTGATTTGATCAGATGAGACTCTGGGAAGCCGTTGTTGTATAGATGCAATGGTTGGACAGTTTGGAAATCTGTCTACTTGATCCGTTTCTCTGTCTTGATAATTCTGTCTGTATACTTTGAAGTTCAGGGTGCTGACCTTTTCCCCCTGAACTAGGTAAACGATACATGTTTGACTGATTAAAGTAAGCTTGTTAACCCATTTTGAGTTGCTTTCCTTTATCAAAGCAGATCCAAGAACCTGTGCTGGCAGCCACCCTGGGGACGCTGGGGTGCTTGCTGCTACATAGATTCATACTGCACCCAACATCTCTTAGATCCTGTGGAATGGTTCTTTGTATCACAGTGAAAGCTGTCAAAGTGCCCCTTGTGGTCGCCCTGAGGAGCACTTGCTGCTCACGGCTGTCTTTGAAGCTGGTCACCAACAAGAGCTCTCTTTCGTCAAGAAGAAATTGGAAGGGCAGAGATAATAGAAGAGTGTTTTTAGGGGCCTAGGGGAAGGAATGGAGGGGGGGGAGGAGAATCAGGTTTTAAAATGACTCTATGTGGAATCAGCATCACAACTGTTTACTGAGTTTCCTAGTCACAATGCTCAAATTTTTCTCCAAGCATAGACTTTTTTGTTAAGAAAATGTGTTTTTGAACATGTTTCTGTATTATTCTTTTTTTGTTTGTTTGTTTTTTGGAGGGTTATTGGGGTTAAGTGTCTTGCCCAAGCTCACACAGATGGTTTTTGTGTTAAGTGTCTGAGGCCACATTTGAACTCAGGTCCTCCTGACTCCAGGGCTGGTGCTCTGTTCACTGTGCCACCTAGCTGCCCCTTTCTGTATTACTCTTGAGAGGCAGTTCAGGATTGTGAATATTTGGGACTGGCTCTGGGGTCAGGAAGACCAGAGCTTTATTTCTGCCTCTCTTACTCACAAACTTGATAGAAATGGACAAATTATTTTATCTCTCTGAACCTCTGTTTATTTCTCCATAAAATAATGGGGACAATAATAGTCATAACACCTCCATCACAGGGTTTTTGTGAAGTTCAAATGAGATGATGCTTATCAACTATTTGGCAAACTTTAAAATATTGTATGAAAAGCAGTTGCAGGGGTTATCATGAAGCTGACATCTGTGTTGTCAGAGAAATAAAGCACTTTGCGAACCTTAAAGGACTATAGCTATGTGACTGATATTATTATTGCGGTTATTTCCCCTAACCAAGCTGCCTTAGAATGCTAAAAACTTAGGTCTGGAGCTGGAAGGGACCTTGAAGACCATTGGTCCAATACCCTCATTTTACAAAGGAGGAGACTGAGGCCTGAGAGTTGGAGGAACTTGCCCAAGGTCACAAAGGTCTCAAAAGATGGGCATCATTGGGATTTGGTCTCAGGTTTTATGACTCTAGTCTTTCTACTGCACCATACCACCCCCTTAATGTAAAGAACAATCTGAGGACTTTCAAAAAATGTAGGTAGATTTAAAGAATATGTATTTTGCAAGCAGTTTTATTGAATTTTAATTTAAATATCATTTAAAGAATTATTCCAAAGCTGCTTTACACCAATAAAGATGTCTTATTTAGAACTGGTAATGCTTTATTCCTTAGTAAATCAGGGTTTGCAGCCTTGGCTAGGGGTCCCTTATTCCTGCATAGCTAATATTTATCTATTATAGTTTAGTTTTCAGTATGGCTTTGACTTTAAGTCTGATAGACATCGTAATCTCCTTTGCAACTCCAGGAAACTTAGTTCAGAGACCAACACTTATGATGAATCCCATGTATTTATAGTGTGATTAAGTGCTAAACATTTTGTAATAGCAGATACCTAATCCCAAACAGGAAGTATTCCTTCCCCTTGAGATCACCAACTTTTAAGGTACAATTACATCAGTTAAATAGAAATGAAACTAACTCTGGATCCAGGGGGGAAAAACAACCCACCTCACTCCTGATTTTAATGAAGCTTGCATAGCCTGAAAATCTAATTTAAATATTCATGAAAGAAAAGATGTTTCTTGTTTTGGGAGAAGTGCCTAGTAAGGAAGCAAAGTCATTTAACTCAGTGTCGTTTTGATGTAAGCAGGTAAACAATTGGTCACTGACCAGTACAAAGCCAACTCTTTTTTTCTTTATTCCTCTTGGTTCTCTTAGCCTGCTTCATTCTCTGACATTGGCAATTTCTTTTAAGCTTACCTTTCTCTTTAGATTTTTCTTTCTTTTCTTTTTTTTTTTGGAGGGGGGAAGGTAAGGCAATTGGGGTTAAGTGACTTGCCCAAGGTCACATGGATAGTTTTTGTGTTAAGTGTCTGAGGCCAGATTTGAACTCAAGTCCTCCTGACTCCAGGGCTGGTGCTCTATTCACTGTGCCACCTATCCACCCCTTTCCTTTCTTTTAAAAATATGTTTTATGGACGTTTTTTACTTTTACATCACAGCCATTTCCACATCTGTCCCTCAACCCTCCCTCTATGTCCCTTGTAACAAAGGAAAACAGTTCAACAAAACCAAATGGGGCAGTGGTGGCCTCTGGCATCAAGTTACAGAGTCCCTCACTTTGCTACCAAAAGTGTGTGTGGGGGTATCTGTTCTCTAGGACCAATACCAGTCATTACAATTCCTCCAAGTTTGGCTTCATTTTAATGTTCTTTTCATTTACCTTATAGTAGTCATCTTGTTGATTATTCTTCTAATTTTGCTTATTTTATTCCACAACAATCTTACCATGACATAAACAATTTATCCAAATCCTAATGCTGATGGTATCAGAAAAATCTGAATAACAACTGATACCTATGTAGCACTTAACATCCATTCTCTCATTTGCTAATAATACTACACACACACACACACACACACACACACACACACACACACACACACA
>NW_027187369.1:16080738-16097224 GCF_028583685.1 Petaurus breviceps papuanus
ACACACACACACACACACACACACACACACACACACACACACACACACACCCCTCCATTTTGCAGATGAGAAAACTGAGTTTCTGAGAGATGAAGTGATAGACAGACAAGCATCCATGGTCAAAGAGCTAGTAAGTGATCAGAGGCAGGGTTTGTACCAAGTTCTTGACTTCAAATAGAGCCCTTTGTCCAATTTCAATCCTAATTGCACAAGAGTTACTGTTGAAAAATGTGATGCTAATTGCTTCCTTTTTATATAGTGCTTTACTAATCACAATGTACTTAGTATTCTTTATCTCATTTGTTTCTCTTAATAACCTTGGAAATGAGGTAGACCATAGGTGAGGAAACTGAGGCCCATCAAATTTAAATGGAAAAGCATTGTAGAATAATGGAAAGTCCACTGACCCACAAGTCAGAAGATATGGATTTCTGTTCTAGCTTGGCCACTTGCTATCTATGTGACATTGGGAAAATAATTTCCTCCTCTAAGCCGCAGTTTCCTCAACTATAAAGTAAGGATGAGAATACTTATACTGCCTCATGGGGCTGTTGGTATAAAAGTTCATTGCAAACCATAAAGCACTTTGTAAATTCTGTAAGAGGGGTATTCCATACTCCTATCTCAGTAATTACAGAGGACCCAGAGAATTTCTTGACTGAATCAATCAATTAGAAATATGAACTAAGAGGGAACAAGGTTTAGACATCTTTACTGAATCAGAGGCATTAAGTTAAGTATGAACAACCTACTTAATCAGGTAGAAAAATAGCTTCAAGTCTTTGGATGAAATTAAATGACACTGTACAGGAAGTATGTTGGGATTTTTCAAAAAAGACTCAGTCACAAGTTGTGGGTTTTGGAGATGATGGCAGGCTAGTTGGGAACCTGGGCATTTGAAAGTCAGGCAATAGTTCCAGTCAATCCCTTGATAGGAAATAATTTGGGAGCTGAGAGAAGGTAGGAAGAGAAGAGCCTTTGTCTGCACCCTTCCCCCTAGCTCAGACCACCCTCTTGTTATCTTTGAAAGGTTACAAGATTTTATATTTCTCATGGGCATCCTAACAGTGTCCTTGGAAGCATCTGCACTGGGAGACAAAGATAAACTAGACACCTGAATAAAAAGGAAGCTTCATGGCTCTAGGAGGAGCAAAAAGTTACCTTATACCTAAGAGGAATCTCATGAAGGCCCTAGTATAGCAAAAAAAGGACTTCCCTCCACCAGAAGCTCTGAGTTATTCCTTTGCCATAGCATAGCCACAGCTTGAATTCACTTTTCCTTGGACTCTGTATGTAGTGGTGGGAAATGTAGCCCCAGTTTGGGAGGATGTTTTGTGCCTGTTCTTAGTATCTTAGTGAGTTCTTACCACTTTAGTGAGTACCTGTGTAAAGGCACACATGAACGGCTTTCCAGAGGACTGCTGCTGTGAACAGCTTTCAAGGTTCTGATTACATAATATAGTGAGCTCTCTATTCAATAACAAATCAAAGCAAAACATTCATAGAAAATCAAAGTACAGCATTCATAATGTTACAACTTATCACAGAAAAGCAAAATACAGCATTCACCATGTCACAACTCAACAACTTATCACTAAGATGGCCACATAGTTTTCACGAAAGTGGTCACATAGTTTTAAACAAAGTACATTCATTTAGTCAATCACAAAATCCTTAATTCAATCACAAAATACAAAAGTCAAAGTTCTCCACCCCTAGGTCACAATGAATCACATAATCTTTTCGGTCAGTACACAGTATCCAAGTAAAGTCTTCTTTCAGCTTGACTAAAGGCTGGCTCTCAGCTTCCATGTTTCCTCTTCCGTGGTCCCAGCTCCAACTGTCACCTGGGTTCAAAGGCAGGCAGCTTCCAGTTTCTCGTCCAGCTCCTTATCCAGGTCTTTTATCTAGTTACCGTTCCATATTGACGTTTACAGGGTCCAGTCCATCTCCAGTCCTTCATAGTTCCTGTTTCTGGGAAGACAAAGCTTGACAGAGCCACAATAATATTTATGCACATTGCCAGCACCGTCATCAATTCACTATCTGCCTGTGAAATCAACTCAGACCCACCAACAAGGTATGAGAACTCAACACAAATCATCAACATAGACCCACAAACAAGGTCCATGAGGTTAGCACAAATCATCAGTAAAGTCCTAGGACCTCCAAGACCCTCCTCCTAGACTTCTGTACACATACAACCATAAAAATCCTCTTTCAGGGCTTCCAGTAAGGTCCCAGGGCTTCTGGCCAAAGTAGCACAAACAAACATCAACACAGGTAGAGCAGACAAACAGAGTGCCAGGATACCAAAAGTTTTCTCATTCTTGACTCTGCCACCACAAGAGTCCTCTTCTCAGTTCTGCTGTCTCTAGCCTGGAAATTCTCCTTATATATGGTCATTATCTCCTCCCCTTCCTGTTGTAGGAGTTCATGAGTATTAGGGTTCACAAGTTGTGGAGTTCACATGTTCTGTTTCTTAATAGACTTGATACAAGGCTCAAAAGAAACTTGAATTGAAACAAGGTGTTAATTCAATAGCTGAAACAAGGTGTGAGCTACTTCTGTGCTTGCCATTACAACCTGTTTCTAATAGATACTTAAATCAGGATGACTAATTGATATTGACTAATAATCAGTGGGGAAGCGAACTCATGGGGGCTCTTGAGTTATTGTACTAAAAACACCCCAGCCCTTACCTGACAATGTTACCCCAGGTCACACTGAGGGGGGACAGTAACCAGCAGCATTCTTGGAACCCAACCTGTTGTTACAAGTATGGGTTGGGACAGTAGCCCCAGGTCCTGTACAACATTAATTTGGGCGATTATTATTAAGTGACTTGTTCAAGGTCATAAAACTAGCAAGTGTCAGAGTCTAGAGTCCATCTGGATTAAGTTCAGAAATTATTTCCACTATAGGATTATGTTCCTGCTAGACAGCAACTCTAGAGTTGAGGAATTTGGTATCTCAAAAATAGTTAACAGTCACTTCATTCTCTATTCAGAAAACTCCTAAAACACCTGAAATATTAATGTCACCTGCTTTTTTCTTTATCAGAATTTTCTAGTATCTCTTGATACCATTTGTAGAACTATTCATGGGTACAATAAATTTAAAATGACTTATCTGAAATTGTGTTTGTGGCATGAGGAAACCAGCTGTATTGTGAACCCAAAGGTAGCTTTTCTTTTCTTTTTTTTTTAAAGCAATCGGGGTTAAGTAACTTGCTCAAGGTTACACGGCCAGTTATTTCTGGGTGTTGTGCTAAGTATCTGAGCCCAGATTTGATCCCTAGTTCATCCTGACTCTGGGGCCGGTGCTCTTACTCACTGTGCTACCCGGCCGCCCCAAAAGGTAACTTTTCAGGGAGAACAATACAGCATTGCCAAAGTGAGATAGTAGACTGGGCAGTGCATTCCCAAATAAGCATAATTAAAGGAGTATCAAACATTTTGACATTCTGATTTTCTCCCATCATTTCTTGGTTTTCTTGGTTAGAAGGGGGACAATGATGAGGGAGTTTTTGAGAGACATTTCATATCCCTCCCCCACTTTAAGATAATCAGATTGTCATAGTTTGTCAAGCAGTGAATAATGGGAGAAGAGGGATTAGAGCCTACAGGGACAAATAGGGTGACTTCTAAAGCATTGTACTGAAGCCACAGAAACAATTAGACTTAACTCTTTCCCCCTCCAAATCCATCCCCCCCACAACCTACACATGTACAAGTAGATAAATGTGGAAGCTAGGAGATAGTAGAGATTCTGGAGACCAGAGATACTGCTCTGATACAGAGGACAGAATTCTAAGTCAGAGCTACAGAAGAAATAGAAGGCCTGGAGAAACTTCCTGAGAGTAAGACATTTGGTCAGGAAAGTAGAGAACTGGCCAGCTAAAATGAAGAGACACATACAGGTTAATGCAGGAAGCCTATATTCTGTGGAGACTTGGACAGGAGGCATGGAAACCAAATGAAGTTAGAATTGTGAAGATAATGTGTGTGTGTGAGACAGACAGACAGACAGACAGAGACAGACAGAGACAGTGAGAGACAGCAAGAGATACAGTGAGAAAGAGACAGAGAGAGATAGAGATGGAGACAGAGACACAGAGATAGAGAGAGAAAACAAATTGGGTGGCTGATGGAGAAAAGTAAGGAGATGTCTAAATATGTCCACTTTGAAACTTTTTGGGTATTTAAGCACTGCAAAGCTAGTTCTTTTAGTGAAGGAATATTTCATCTGCCAAACAACCAGTAGTCATGCAAAGAAATGATGTAAGATCTGAGAAACTCTGCTAGATGGTTCTTCCATATTGTTGTCTATTGGGTGAAATGAATTTTGAAGAGCCTGAAATGTCTCTCCCTGGCCAGATGGCCCATTTGCTGAGGTGGAGCTCCAGAGGCAAGGAGAGGATTAGTTTTCCATTTTCTGCAGTGCCATTTAGGGCTTTTGCCAGTGATCAAATCAAAACCCTATTACCCTCCACTAATGCTTTATTAATGGGCAAGACTAGATTTTGACTTTTAAAAGTTTAAATGGAAACTCATATTTGTTGCTATTTCTTAAATCCCTGCAATCACAATTCATTTCAAATTACATGTATACATGTGAATGGTTCAGGTCCCTGCAGGATTTAAGGGGACCAGGGAAACAACTGGTCCAAAGGACAACTTGGCATTTGGGTATGAGGAAGATGGAGTCAAGTTAAGACAGTTGAAGTCAAAGAACTTCAATGAAGATTATATCCACTCCGGCATGTCACTCTAGCCTTAATTATTACTATTATTTCTCTTTGTCAAGATTGGGTGCTGGTGGCTCTTTTGGAGGTGGGACGCTATTGCTTTTGAGAAACAAATACTAATAACATAGTGGTTACTCCATTCCTATAGAGGCCAAAAGGTTACTGCAGAGGAAAAATGGAGAGTCCAAGACACATATACCAGACAAGATATAAATATCTCTGTCCTGATTTTAAATGTAATATATAACAAAGGCACACCTTGCCTAACATCACTAACTGGCCCTGTGAAAACAGGACATAAAGTCATAAGCATTATGGGAGGACAGTTAATTTTATAAGAATAATATTTATGTGTGCACAGTATACAAGATGGTGAGGGAAAGCAGTCTCAAACTCAGGAAGTTAATACTCCTGGGATTCAAGTGATAGATGACCATCTGCTGTGTGACCCTAAGTAATTGACTAATGACATCCCAGTGGGATTTCACAATATTACAGTGGGGTTTGCTTATAATGAGAAGCAATAGGTCAGGACAGTATAATTGATGACTACTTATATGGGATGAGGCCAAGATGCTGTTTATTCTCATCACTTGTTCAGAGAAATTGTTTATTTTATGTTTGTTCTCTCTGTGTTAATAATATTAATAACAAAACAATTGTTAGAAAGGCAGTGTGGTGTGATGACTGGTGGGCAAGCCTTGGAATCAGGAAGATCAAGGTTTCAATCCTAAGTCTTGACATCTCCTGCTCAGGTTTCATGTGGGCCAAGTTCCCTGGGTGGCCCTTGTAGAGAGGGGTTGCTGATCAATATCAGTGGAGGGAGTTTGGATACCAACAATTCCCACCAGAGATGAAATCAGAGGTCTAGACTAAAAGAAAATTATTATTTGTGTCAATAAAAGTGTGTTACTAGATAATGACTTTTGCCTCCTCTTGTATGATGCTTTGTTAAAGACTATCTGTACATATTCTTATCCTTATTACAACCTTGGGAGATAGGTGCTATTATCATCCTAATTTTACAGATGAGGAAACTGAGGCACATAGAGGCAAAGTGACTTACCCAGGGTCACACATCTACTAAAGTGTCTGAGGTTGAATTTGAACTTGCCTCTTCCTGACTCCAAGTTCTGCACTCTACTATACCACCTAGGTACACAGAGCTACATATTTGGGAAGTGGCTATCGTGTCATATTATGATCATATGTTGTCGGGGATCCAATTTAAATTTAGTGAAAGGGGTTTTCTGATTCCTAAAATCATACAAAGTTAGAGCTGGAAGGTCATTTAGAGGTAATTTAGAGCAGTGGTATCAAGCTCAAATAGAAATAGGGGACATTAAACTACACTAAGCCACTAAACCATGAGGGTCCCTACAGGTTACATACTGATTGAGAAAACCACATATTTACATGTTTCTTTTTTTTAAATAATGCATCAACACATTAAAATCAAATAGGAATTATGTAAATTTTATGTAAAATATTTTAATCTGGTTCAGTCCAGCCTTGGGGGTATTGTGGGTTATATAAGGACTTGCAGGCCACATTGGATACCTTTGAGAGGAAGCCCTTAATTTAATTTAATTGTACTGTATTCCATTGTATTGTATTATATGGTATTGTATTTTCTTTATTGTAATTTTTTAAAGTTCAGTTTTATTTTATTTTCAGTTCTAAATCCTCTCCCTCCCTTTCTTTTCTCTACCCATTGAGAAAAGCAAGAAAAAAAACCCATTACAAATATATATAATCATGTCAAATAAATTTCAACATTAGCCTTGTCCATAAAAAAAGAAAGAAAAGGAAACATGCTTCAATCTGCACTTTAAGCCCATCAGCTCTCTATCTCTATCAGTATGTTTCATCATGAGTCTTTTGGAACTGTAACGGTTATTGTGTTGATCAGAGTTAGAAGGCCCTCTTTCTTCTTATTTTTTATTGATTCCCTAGATATTCTTGAACTTTTGTTTCTCCAGATGAATGTTGTTATTATTTTTTTCTAGGTGTATAAAACAATTATTTTGGTAATTTGATTGATGTGGCCCTGAATAAGTAAATTAAGTTAGGTATAATTGTCAATTCTATTATATTGGCTCAGCCTACCCTTGAGCAATGACTATTTCTCCAATTATTTGGATCTGTCATTATTTGTGTGAAGAGTGTTTTGTGTGTGTCTTGCCAAACCCTTTTATTTTAGAGATGAAGAAACTGAGGCCCAGCTAGAGGAAGGGCAAGGTCCCACACATACTGAGGAGCAGGTAGGGATTGACAATCCAAGTCCTTTGACTCCAACTCCTCTGCTCTTTCCACTGTTCTGTGGAGCTAGATGGTGCAATGGATAGAGTACTTAATTGAAATTGGAAAGACATGAGTTCAAATTGGACCTCAGACACTTATTAGCTGTGTGACCTGGGCAAGTAACCTAATCTTTTTCTGCCTTAGGTTCCTCATGTATAATGTGGAGATAATAATAGCACTTACCTCCCATGGTTCTTTTGAGGATTAACAACACCCTAGACTCCTCTCTGCTTAACACAATCCTGTTAATGAGGCATCTGATTGTTCCTGCCAGATGTAGCTGGTTTGTTCCAGAAAGCAGTCATTCCACTCAACTGGAGGCCTTAGGAGTGAATTTGTCTTTCTTGTTGGAAAAGTCCCTGGTCTCTGTCTGATTTAGGACTTTGGGATCTGCTCAAACCCGGGCGTCATTGATCGCTTACAGGGGGGTATTATTGGTATCCGAAACAGTCTGGCTATGAAATCAAAAGAATAAAGTTAGGAGCTGGAAAGGATGCCAGACATCAACTAAGGCAGTCCAGTCATTTTACAGATGAGGATAGGGTCAGGGATATAGCAAAAGGGGGCCACTTTAATTGGACGATCATCAAGGAATTTCAGCTGCTCATTGGTAATCATAGCCTGTGCTTGCCTTGAAATTTAGACCCCATTTCTCAATCACCTTTGCTGTGTCTAATACTTTTTGCTTGGGAAGTGGCCCATTCTTTTACACCTTTACAATTTTAAGCAGACCTTTTTTAAGCATGTATTGCCAGATCACAAACATCTTTCCTTTCCTAGTTTCCTTTTTGACTTAAACATGGAAATATCTATTTTGATCTGGACTTGCCAGTACCTTTGACTTCTGGCTTTTTTTTCAGTATTGTTCCTATACCACCTGAGCTATACCTTCTTAAGTGGACAATCAAACAATCCTCATATCCAGCTATTATGCTAGAATTGTCAAAAATGGAAAAGATTTTCTTTCTGTCCAACAAAGTAAAAAATTAGTTGCTCCAAGTTTTGGTCACAAAATGGAGAGTATCTGAGAAACTTTGATGAGAAAAGGTAGTGTAGTGTGTTAGAGGAAGTTCTAGACTTGGAATCAGAAAGCAGTCAAGTCTTGCCATATCACTTACTGGCTGTGTGATCCTGGACAAGTCACTTAACCTCTTCCAGACTCCAACTTCTGCATATATTAACTGGGGATGAAGAGAACTTATCTAGCTATCTCACTGAGTTGTTGTAGGGATAAAATTAGAATGCATTCTTCAGAAGCACGCTGGAATAGCAAAGTGCTGTGACTTCAATGCCTAGCACAAAATCTTGTGGTAGGCACTTAATGTTTGTTAAATTGAATTCGGGGTTAGAGCAAACATGAGAGAGCCTCTCTCATGAGGAGTTTTCAGTCTAAAGGGAGCAACAGAACAGAGGAGTATATAAGTGACAGAACAGGTGCATAATGAATTATGTTTGTGGAGTGTGACCCCTGTTCCAAAGCCCCTTGGGCCAGGACTCTTTCCTTATTGGTGGAGATGAAAGAGAAGCCCAAGAGAGCTTCAGTTTTCAGCCAGTTCTCTTTGGGACTCTCCCTTTAAGGACTCTCAAAGTATCAAATCTTTTTGTGGGACTCTTCAAATTTTGAGTTGCTTTGGGCACTTTTGGATTACTCTAGCTTCCAGAGAGAAGACAGAAGAGGCCAATACCACTTCAGATTGCTTCAGGAAGAGACTGGGAATGCATGAAAGGAGCTGACAGTCTCCGTCATATCTGGTGTAGTGGAGAACTGAAGCTCCTTTGAGCTCTTGTCAACTTTACCCTCCTCATCACACAGGACAGGGAATTCATCTCCACCACCAAGAAGTCCCATACTACTGGACTTTGGGACAAGGGTTACAACACTATGAAACACATGTGCACACACATACACACAAACACACTCCTATTATGTAATCTTGGGGGTACGAACACAAAGGTGTTCAATTGGTCCTTTTGTGGGCTCTTTGCTTTCTCTCTTCTAGAGAGGAGTTCTCTTTTTGCTTTTTGGGATGGCACATCAAAGACATATCAGAATAATGCTATGTGGGGTCATAGAAAGAGTGCTAGATTTGGAATACTTATTATCTGTATGACCATGGGCAAATCATTTAACCTCTCTGTTGGTGTTGAAAGAAAAAGTGCCAGAAATGGCATTTTTCTTGTACAAAAGGGGAAAGCTAGAAAGCCACTGTGGAGCCATCATCTTAATGGCTATCTAGACAAAGATTTAGTAGACTGCTGCAAAACCCTCCTTTCTCTACCTTCCCTGTCCCCAGATGGCTGTAAAAAATTTATTTCATAAGATCTTATTTGGGCATGCAAGTATGTTGAGTCTTCTTCTTTCCCCCTCTCTAGTACCAATGATGGTTTGCCATATAATCACTGATTTGGAGAGGCCTTTGCTGCCAAATATAGGGGATGAAATGGGTCAAAACAAAACTGGTTCTCTTCTCAATTTAAAATTCCTAAGCCTTCATTCAAATTATTGTGGTACGTGGCCCCAGTTCTAGGAAGGGAGGAGTAGGGTGACCAGTGTCCAAGGTTTGGCCCACAGTTTTGTAGGTTTGATTTGATTAGTTGACCCAAGGGTACTAAGTCCCTAGGAGACTGATTCCTGCTGATCAAATTTCCTAGAGACTAACTGGTAAATCAGAGTACTAGTTTCTATTTATTGACTATGGGAGATGACCTGGCAGGGTCATTACAAAGCATTTTCACAGGGCAATTCCTCCTAGTGTGAAGGCCTTCTCAGGAAAGTAGGTCCTAGCTTGAGTACAGTTTTAGAGCAAAGAAGCAATATGTTCTTTAGGGCTATTTCAATTAAGATATGGTAGCTGTGTGAATTTTCCTTTTCTGTTGGAGCTTCATTAACAGGTTAGGCACAGCGTGATGAATGTTTTGACCACAGACCCTCTTGAAGACCACCTTCTAAATTATAAAGGGGGTACAATGTGTATCTGTGGAGGGAGCATCCACACAAATGAAAACACTTATGCTGAAGTACTCTGGGAATACTTTTGTCTATCTAAGACTGATCATCATAGAATCAGTGTCAATTGGATTGAACCAGCCTATAAACTATGGATGGTTGGAGCCAAACAGAGCAGGCTAGAGACAGAAAATTCAGGAATCAACCAGAAGTTTTATTTCAAAGTGAAAGAAACAGCTTGCAAGCAAGGACACATGTGCCAGGGACCTGCCAGGGAACTGCTTTAGTGTGGCCTGTAATGTAATGCCAAGCAAAGGCAACTTCCCAAGGTTCAGAATACCAGCATAGGTGCTCTCCATTTTATTCAGTGACCAACCAAGAACAGAGAAGATCAAAACATGACATCATTCAAAATACAGCATTAACTAAGTGTGATTAAATAATCTCCAAGTACTACCCCACCCCAGGACCTTCCATTCATTCAATCAATTACAAAGTCCCTGTTCTAAATACTACTCCACCCCTAGGCTGTACCTTCATTTAGTCCACCACAAAGCCCCTCTTCTCAAATGGAGATTAGTTGCCAAACATTAGTAAAGTACATTCATTTGTTCAACCATAGAACACAAAAGGTCAAAAGTTCCCCATCCCTGGATCACAATTGAATCTACCCCAGAGTTACATCAAGTTTAAGCACAGCACTTAATACCCAAATGGAGGTCTTTTCTTCATCTTGACAGGAGGCAAGTTCTCAGCAATCTTAGTTCCTGAGGAGACAAGGCTTAGCAAGGCCACAAGATACATTGCCAGTCCCTTCATTAATTCATCCTCTGTCTGCAGAACAGTCCTAGAACCCCTGAAAACATTAGCAAAACCCTCTCCCAGGATTTCTGTAAACATATAACAAGAAAATCCTTCTTCAGGGCTTCTGAACCAACAGAAAGGTTCCCAGACCCCTGCAACAACAGCACTGTCCTTCACCAGTGGACAGTATTCACTCTCTGTCTGCAGGACAGTCTCAGTAGCTCTGAACCAACAGAAAGGTTCCCAGACCCCTGCAACAACAGCACTGTCCTTCACCAGTGGACAGTATTCATTCTGTCTGCAGGACAGTCTCCAGACCCCTGCAACAACAGCACTGTCCTTCACCAGTGGACAGTATTCACTCTCTGTCTGCAGGACAGTCTCAGGAGCTCTTAGCCAACAGCCAGGTTCCAGGACTTCTTCAATAACAGGACTGTCTTTCACCAGTGGACAAATCTGGCAAAACAACATCAAAACAGACAAAGTACCAGCAAAACAGCCATGTCTCCTCAGTCCTTGGCAGCTCCGGGGGCAGGTCTCAAAAGTCCAGGGCAATTCAATCCTCTCAGTCTCTCTCTGCCTCCACGAGGGTGCTGCTTCCAAAAAGTTCTTCTACCTCTCTCTTGTCTCTCCAAATCTACATCACCAGCTCCTCCCAGGTTCAGGACTTTCTTTTCACATCAACAAGTCCATCCCACAGGTGGGATTAACAAGCTCTGGGTTTTAACACAATCAATTTTAAAACCAAGCCAATACAGGGGAATCTTTATATTCCATTACTATCACATGGCCAAATCTCAATACTTGTACTAGTGGTTGTGCAGTGAGCTGTAGCCCTTACAATGAGGGGTGACAGCAACAATGAGACAAGTTTAATTTGTAGCAGGGAACATGGGTACTTGTCTGAGCTCAGAGAGCAGCTGGTGCTGGTCAAAGCAATACGATAATTATGTGGGATTTTGTCAGAGAATGAGCGCAAAGGATTATTGTTATGCCAAGCTCAGGGTATAGCTTGCTTGCTGGGCCTTAGCTCTGGAAAGCAGGCTGTCTCCTAATATCTTGACAAGAGCATTCTCTCCCCAGGACAGGACTGTATAAACACTGATAAATTTATTCTTTTGGATTTCCTTTTTCTATACTCTATGTAGACATCACAACTGCCCCTCCTTCCTCTTTACCCTTCAGTTATGATATTTCCTTGTGCTGGAAATATTCCACGTAAAGCACAATTCACTTTCTATTTTAGTTTAATGTCTTCCTGGTTGGATTTTCCAGGATGCTTCAGCTCCTTGGTGATTTAGAGGTTAACACAGCAACAGCACATTTATAAATTACAAGGGAGGGGGGCATGAGTTGAGAAGTGACTCTTCTGTGAATGGCTAATCTCACTCATCCAATGTTGATCCTGATTAACCTCATTTTTCAAAGAATGACATTTTTAATTCTCGTTCCCACATTCTGAGGGATCTTCCAGTGCAGAGGCATCAAACACATGGTCCAACACTCTTGAGTGCTGCCTAAACCAGATTAAAATGTAATTGGGAAATATTTAATAACATTTAGAAAATAGAATATAGATAATATCACATTTTAAAACTAAGTCAATCTTCAGCCCACAGGGATCTTTATGTATGAATCAGTGGCCCCCATTCCTATTTGAGTTAGACACCACTACTCTAATGCACTGATGAAATAGGTCTGTGACTACAAAGACCAGAGGCCCATTACCAGGGGTTCTTTGCATAGCTTTTGTTGCGGCATGAAGTCCTTCGGTTGTCAGTCTGGTGAAATTGTTGGACCCCTTTTTAGAATCATGTTTGTAAATGCATAAAATAAAATACATAGGACTACAAAAGGAACCAATTATATTGAAATATAGTTACTAAAAAAATCAGACCTTAGGCTAAGAACTTGTGCATAAAGCAGAAAAGTTTAGAGTATTGACTATAAGTTAAGTTTAGAGAGCCCAAGAGCTGGAAGGAACTTTGAGAAATCATCTAATTTAACCTTTCTTTACAGATGGGGAACTTGCTCAAGGTTACACAGTGAGCAATATAAAACTATGTAAACACACATGAAAAGACTGGAAAGGAGAAGGGACAGATCAGCATGGAGCTGGGAAATCAGACAAGGATGTGTCTGACAATCTGTACTCACAGGCTTTATTTCATTGCACAGAAAGCAACTGTAGCCCTGGTCTGTTCTGGCCATTTCCCCTTCCCATCCCCCAAATTCCTATAGGGAAGGTGCCTTACATCCTCTTCTAGATGCTATGAGGAAAGATGAAGAGGCATATCCTAGTTCAGGGTGTATTTATAGCAAATGTTTCTTTAGTTGTTGAAGGTTTGCAGAATGTTTTACTTCCATGAGATAAATTAGCTCTGTTTTTCAAATGAAAAAAACAGGTTCAGAGGTAAAGTGATTTGCCCATAGTCATAGAGCTGGCAACTTTTGGAGCTAGAGAATTCTTCTCAGAGAGTGCCTGGAGAATAGCTCAAGACACAATCTCTTCCATGAAGCCTTCTTAGTAATGGCGGCTTCACCCACACCCATTCCAACCCATAAAGAGTTGGCAGCATGATGTAGTGAAAAGAACCCTAGAATAGAGTTTTGAATCACAATTTTGTGCTATATGTGTGGCCTTAGGAAAGTCTCTTCCCTCTCTAGACCTCAGTTTCCTCAACTGTAAAAGGTGATTGTATTAGTTCATTTCTATGGTCCCTTCTAGCACAAAATTACATTATTCACTATAATTTTCCTGTGCTCTCCCTCCCTGGGTTATTGTAAGTAGTATTTTGTGAATCTTAAAATACTATACAAATGCAAGTAGTTATTGCTCTGAAAATAAATGTTATGATTGTTACTCTGAAGGGTTGTCATGTGGAAGAGGGATTAAATGAATTCATTTCAGCTTGGTCAAATGAGAAAATGTATGTAAAGTGCTTTGTGAAACTTAAAGCACTATAGAAACATGATCTCTAAACGTTATTATTATAGTCATGCCTGGCACCAAGGGGGCAGAACTACATGCAATGGGGGGGGGGGGAAATTGCAAAGACACAGGTTTTGGTTGCTTGTTCAAACCAAACCAAACCAAACCCAAACAAACCAAAGCCTGTTAGCGAGTTCCTGCTCAGTTAATAGAGCTGTGCAAAAGTGGAATGGGCCATTTTGGAAGGTAGGTTGTTCTCCCTCCAAGATTTTTGAGCAAAGGTCCTATGATTTCTTGTTAGGGGCATCATAGAGGAGATTCCTGAGTCTTCCAACTCTGTTGTTCTATGATTCTTCTAGCACTGATTTTTGTTTATAGTTTGGGGAGTCAGTCTCCTTACTTTATATTGCTTTAAAATTATGTTCTGTTTCATACCTAATGTCTTATTTCATAACCTTGTTGTTCATTTGTTTCAGTCGTGTCCGATGGTTTGTGACCCCATTTGGGGTTTTCGTGGCAAAGATACTAGAGTGGTTTGCCATTTCCTTCCCAAGCTCATTTTACAGATGAGGAAACTGAGGCAAACAGTGAAGTGACTTGTCCACAGTCATAAAGCTATTAAGTGTCTGAGATCACATCTGAACTCAGGAAGATCAGCCTTCCTGACTCCAGGCCTGGCACTCTACCCACCGTGGAGCCACTAATTTTCTAACCTCCTATCTTTCCCATCTTCTTACACTTCACTCACTTCCTTCAATCCAGTGACATTGACCTCTTTTCTGTTACATGAACAAGACGCTTATCTTTCAGCTCTGGCTGTCCCCGTGCTTGGAATGTTCTCTCTCTTCCACTTCGAATACTGACCTCACTGACTTCTAGATGCCTCCCCCAAGCTCTCTTAATTCCAGTGCTTTCCCTCTGTTATTTCTTATTTATCCTGTAAATAGCTTGATTTGTATATATTTGTTTGTTGTCTCTTCCATCAGACTGTGAGGTCTTTGAGGTCTGTCTTTTGTGTCTTTTTGTATCCCCAGTGCTTAACATAGTGCCAGGCACATAGTAGTCACTTAATAAATGTTTATTGATAATTAACATGATTATAAGAATCTCAAAGCCAGGGATTATATTTTACTTTATGTACTTCTGAAGCATATGGTTCAATATAAATTAATAGTGTGATATAGCAGACAGGAAAGCTAATTTCATCTTGGGTTGCACTGAGAGACCTAGCTTCCTAGAATAAGGAAGTATCTTGTCCTAGTTAGACACCATCAGGAGTAATATGCCCAGTTCTAGATGGTAATTTTCCCCCTTTAAAACACTTTCTTTACATTTGTGTTGTTGTTTTTGTTTTTGCTTCTAGTGTGCTCAAAGGAAATGAGAACCCCTTAAGGAGTTTAATAGCATTTTTTTGTAATCAAAATTACATTCCCTAAGTTAAATTGATCACTGCTTCTCTGGCTACACAAAACCATTGAATTTTAAGATTTTTCTTTTTTTCTCAAAGGCAAGTGGAAAAGAAAGCATTGTCTGATGTCATCAAAAAACATACCAAAGTATAATCAGAAACCATTTGACTCATTATAGCTTGGTTGAGTTTACATTTTGTTTCAAACGTCCAAAATAACTGTGGTCTTAGAAAAAAGGAGAGTTGCAAACTTCAAATGCTTCTGGATATGAAGATTTGTTTTTATACAATAGTCACAATTAAAGTAAGGAATAAATAATTAAAGGCTTGTTTCTATGGCTACCATGAGATACATTTTTTTTTTAAATGAACTCCTAAGACTGTACTATTAAACTCTGAGTATCTTTTCTTCTTTTTCAAGACTTGTAGCAAGCATTGCTAACCTTATGGAACACAAAATATATCTTAATTTTTTTAAAAGAGTAATTCCTTGATATCAACTTTTTCTGGCATATTATCTAGGCAATTTTATGCATCATTGGAAGCCACAACTGTGGAACCATCAGTTCATTTGGCCTGTCAACAAGCTTGACAAAGGAAGTTTCCATTTTGAACTAAAATACAAAGTACGATTAAAAAAAATAATGACGCAAAAAAAGAGGAAAGAGGCAGAGAGAGGTGTTTTTAGTCTTTAGTCTGCTGCACCAGAGATAACAAAATTATTTGAATGAGATTGTGGAGGATGTTTTTTTTTTTTTTTAAGTAACATAGAAATGCATCTCTGGTTGCATGTGGGCATCACTACCAAATGGGGATGGGGAGGGCAAGGAAGACAGAGGCAGACTAGGACAGGGAGGGCAGGATGGACTCTGGTGGGGTGAAAGGCAAAGGGAATGAGGGGAGTGGGGAAGGCAAAGATAAGTTCTGTCCCTGTCTGGCTGAGTGGCCACTTGTTTAGGCCGGGGCTGGGTGGGTGACCGCGCTGGGGTCGGCCCAGCCATTCTGGGAATGCAGAGGTTGGTAGGGAATCTGCGGGGGCTGCTGAGGCTGGGCTTGGAGGAGCTGGCCCGGCGGCGGCTGCGGTGGCGGCGGCCGGGGCGGCGGCGGCCGAGGGGGCGGCCGGGGCGGTGGCGGTCTGGGCGGCGGCCGGGGTGGTGGCGGTCTGGGCGGCGGCCCAGGGGGCGGCCGAGGGGGCGGCCGGGGTGGTGGCGGTCTGGGCGGCGGCCCAGGGGGCGGCCGAGGGGGCGGCCGGGGTGGTGGCGGTCTGGGCGGCGGCCCAGGGGGCGGCCGAGGGGGCGGCCGGGGTGGTGGCGGTCTGGGCGGCGGCCCAGGGGGCGGCCG